>NW_011499854.1:1084723-1144661 GCF_000495115.2 Populus euphratica | reverse complement strand
ATGAGAATGTTGCTGACCCGGGTGGAGAAAATGGTGGCCACCGCTGGTGGGGAATTGTGAAGGAGATTCAAATGATTGTCTTCGGTTTTATTACCTCTCTTCTCCCAGGCTTTCATAACATAGATTAGAGCATACTTTAGCAGGCAAAAAAACCAGCTTAGAAGCCGGAAAAAAAATGTTTTTATCGTTTTCTCCCGTTCTTTGCCCTTTTGAAATAATTAGAAGAGTTCTGCCCCCTTATCTATTTACTGATAACTTTGATACATTTTGTATGTATTTGTGCAATTATGTCCCCCCTAGAATAGTTTCTATTATGATCGTGGATTTAGTGTTTCAAATGTACTAAATTTACGTGTACTGATAACTTTGATACATCTTGTAAATTCTTGCAACGCCATGTACTAAATTTGATTCTTGGTTTGTGACGGAAGAATCAGAATTTTCAGGCTGCTGTTGCTTGTTGCTTTCTGAATCTTTTATGAAATATAAATGTCATTTTTCTAACAAATCAGTAATAGTTGAGAATGAATATTTTTTTATAATCACCTAAACCAATACTTCGAGGCAAATGGAGTTGGAATTGGTTCTCTGTTTCTCGAGTTGTCTCTTGTTAAACCAAAGATGAGTGATCAATCCAGTGAACCAAATGGTAAAAGTATTGGGCTCTTTATCAGAATGGCCATAGAGTCTTTTGAACTCCGTCCCTCAAAGGCCTGCCTTTGGTTCATTCCCAAGTTCAGAAATAAAAGACTCTGGATCCCGGTTCCCCGGCTGAAATAAAACCTCCGAGATTTGCTCATCCAAATCCTCGGAAGATTAACAGCAAAACCTCTTATCCATGTCCAAACACTGGCTTTCCCTCTTCTCCAGTCCTCAATTATTTAGCTTGAAAATCCCAACAAAATAACTTCAGCCTTTTTCTTGCATAAACCATCTACTCAACAATTCCAATTCCTCTCTCTTGCTCATGATTAGGTCTCTATACTTCTTTTACTTGCACCGAAGACCTTGGCATCAAGATTTTGCAGTCTTACAATGTCTTACTCCTTTGTTCAAGTTCATCTACATTGGACACCAATGGTAAGTATCATATTCATAATCCAACTACTGAGCAATTCTTGACTCTTAATCCTTCAGTTCTTGACGATACATCTTCACTTCTTTTCAGCATGAGCTTGACATTTGATCTTTCTTGCCATTGCAAAGTTCTATGCATTCCAAGTTCACCTACGCAGATGAAATATCAGAGAACTTTTACTATTAAATAGAAGTGGTTTGACACATCATTAGCATTTACTGTAGATAAGAAAAACCAAGATAGATTTCACGCATCTTTACCCAAAATTAGATGTATACCACGTATGCTATTTTTTATCATAAAACATGCACCCAGGGCGTGCCAATTTAGACGAGGCTAGTTATAATTGTTAGGGCCAGTTCTGGTATATTGGCTGCCTCTGCATCAACCCATATATGAAGACGTCAACTTTGTGGCGTTAAGATTGTCCTTCCAAGCAGCTCTCTTTAAGCTTGGTCTAGCGTCAAGTGTATGGGATGTGAATGCTCAAACAATTAAAATAACAATTCCAGAGACAGCATTCTTCAAAGATCCGATCACTTAACCTTAGCTTTTGGATGAAGTAATGATGTATCTCGATTTGTTTAGGTACCAGAAACAAAGGTTTCCATGAAAGTTAAACCAGTCTTCCTCCTATTTGCAATTTTACATGTGATATTTCCCGAACCTCATTGTCAGGTTATTGTACGGATTACACAGTGCGAGTGCACAAGGCAGGGTTAGTGAAGGCAAATATCAAGAGGTATTTGATTGTATAACCAAGGTCATGACAGATCTCATATTCAGTGTCTTCAGAGCTTGCTTTGGGTGGGGGTTGGGGAGGGGAGGGGGTTGGCTTGGAGATAGCAGCAAGAGAGAAGCCAAAACTCACTTTATTTGAAGCAAAAGAATAGTAATTACAAATATATACAGATATACATAATTTAAGCTCAACTCACATCTCTGTTAAGAGATTGCTGATTTTCCGAAGCTCTTTAAGTGCTGTCAAGGCTGTAGCTTGTCCTCTGCCAACTATAACATTTTTGGAGAAATTCTCCAATGAACCTACCTGACCCCTATCTTGCTGGAAAACTGACTCAATCACCTGCAACACAAATGATTAAGAAATGTTCAGTTTGAATACCATACAAAACATTATATACCATGTCAATTAAGGTTTGCTCGTTGATAATTCAAGGAAAAACTATAGTCCATGATTCCCCAGTAACTTGAAACCTATATCAATTATAGGTGAAGCATAAACAAAGGAAGCAGAGAAAATATCATCCATCTCCCTAACAGACTACATACAAGGCTCACAGTGAAATAAACCTATCCATATATGAAACCAAGATTCCACAATATATCATACTTTTGTTTCATGTTTAACAATTTCAGACTGAACTGTCTTAAAAGCACCATCTTTGAAAGTAGAAAGATCTGTTGACAGAAATCTTGAGACAAACATTAATCAAGAGGTTACCTGAATATGTTCAAGCATGGACTGCCCAAGGTTCCTCAATGTACCCATCACGTTCTGGTCCACGCTTTCTCCTTCACTACTGGCATAAGAATTGTAAGAACCATTGACAGATGAAGATCCTATTGAATTAATCTGATTACTGGCATCATTGCCAGGTTTTGTAGTCTCAAGTGTGTCGCTACCCTTTTCAGATGTATCCTCACCGGCAGTATTCCGTCCGAACTTCCAAATCCATTGAAATTTACCTGAAAGAAGTTTCCTCTCCTTAGGACCTGCAACCTGTTTTCCAATAAGCTCATTGTTGGTCCCAGAATTTAAAGACGCATCTTCAGGGGGGTGGGAAACAGGAAGTGTTGAATCCCCCTGGAGAGCCTCAGGCTGATCATCATTTTCATCAACAGACATATTTGAGGCAACACTACTTTTCTCTGACTCATTTTCATGGTCATTAACACCACTGAGAGAACTAGACGGGTCTGAGAACACAGATGAATTTTCCTCACTGCCAGCAATTCCACTAAGACATCTCTCCACAGCTGAGCAAACGAAGTCATTATTAACATTGTCTGGTCCCCCTTCCTCAACTTCTGCAGTACAATGGTCCTTCTCACCCAAAACTTCATGGCAATCTGGTTTTCCAGTATCTTCATCCAGCCCAAGTTCACATGACAAATCTTCTAACAAACTACGCCTAACAGATGACTTCTGATCCTTCTTCCCACTCCCTCCGCTTACAGGAGTTGGAGCAGATTCTGTCCTAGATAGCGGCAATCTTACTTTTTCCGTCCACCGTTTTTTCTGGGTTGGATTTAGTTTCCCTAAACTATCATGCTTGAGTTCTTCTGCCTTGTGCAATACTCTCCATTTCTCCTCCCAATAGCTGTCAGGCACTGCATTTAGAGGAGTTTTTGGGGAAACAGAATCAGATGAAAGTGTATGAGTATGACCTCTCACAACCATTGATCTATTGTGGTTATAAATCCCATCAAATGGAGGAGACACAGAGGACATATTCGTATCCAGTGCAAGTGTCTGTAAAGACTTCGCCTTATTTATCAGTTTTCTCAGATCTATATTCTCAGGAAAATTCAACAGTCTCTGGAGACAAGTAGTTGCATGCTCAGTGGAAAGGAGGGAAGATCGCAGATGAAGAATCATAGAAACAGCCAGAGCTGGGATCAATGCTCCCCGAGGTGATCTAAAGATATGAAAGCCAAAGTCTGCATCATCTTCAGCAACTTTGTCCAACATGGTATTATTATCTGCCGCAAATATTGAATCCCATATTAACAAGAGGTTTTCAAGTGAAAATTCTCGACCAAATAAAACCCGTAACCAGCGAAGTGCGAAATACTGAGGTTCAACACCCAGCTCAACAAGGTGCTCATGTAAAGATGAATCAACAACAGAAAGCAAATGGTACAATGCAGCAGAAGCTTCAATGACAGGGGGCAAACCAGAATGGGACCCCCATGCAGGGGAGTGAGAGTAGAAGTCCACAATGGCAACTGAACCATGAGACCCACTCATCAATGCATCAAACATACAGTAAGCATCATGCTCCATGAATTTCTCTGACATGACAATACCCAATTCACCTTCAGCCCCGTAAGCATCAGTTAGTAATACAGTCATTTGTATCTCAGGATCAAGCTCATTGAGAGACTTGACTTTGATGGTATCACCATGGGAGCCAATTTCATCCTCCATGGAATCTAAAAAAATTTTAAAATCAAAATTGTATGTAAGATCATTTTCCTGAAAAGCTAAACCATCAAATTTGTCTGTGAAATGGCCTTCATACTGCTTGCGCACTTCAGAGAGACACTCCACATCAATGTGAAGAACATATAGAAAAGGAGCTAGAAGTTCGTGCATTCCTGTAAAGGAAAACCAGAAAGACAAAGGAAATATCAATTTCCCTGTAAAAAGATACTTTAACACATCAGCATGAACGGGTGTTGGAAGAAAACGAAAAAATTAATGATTGAAATGCTTGTCTGAGTCAAGTTAACAATATATGATGAACAGCTTAATTAATGATTGAACATTGGTGTAACACAGAGGAAAATACCAAAACAGGTGAAAGGATTATGAATTCTTTCAGATGAACAGTTCAATTTACCTTGTCTATAACCATACTCTGGATGTTTAAGGCACCACAACAACAAGATTCGCCTTAACATTCCTTGGCAGCCAGGAGTCTGGAAATAGCTACCATGTTCTGGATATAAACGTGACAAATCCTGGTCAAGTGTTTTTTCCAGTTCAGCATTCCGAAAGAAGCGACCCCAGGTGCTATCTGCATGCAGCATTCATGCATCATTATTAAAACCATGTGCTGACAACATCTTCTTATGACATACCGTAGAAACATTAAATTTATTTGAAAGGCATGTCTATGTCAAAACAGATAAGATCAGCAATTAGCAAAAACACATAATGCCCTATTACAAGCAACAGTCTTTACTTCCATACATCAAGATTTTAAGGAAATGCAAAACTGGAAGCAAAGCCTAAGCTACAGCAACAGCAATCTAAAATATGATGGCTTTACATAAAAAGGTAGTCATGCCCAAAGGAAAACAAGGATAAGGAAAAAAACAAAAACAAAAACAAAAACCGTACCACCAGGAGAAGTGAAAGAAGGAACGTGAGGCCATCAATGGAGGAACTTTACATTCAATTTTCTGAGCAGATATACCATAGGTGCATTAACCATAGCTAATATATTTTAATGAGTGCAAAGATGAGAAAAAAAAAGCAGTAACCTGGATTTTGTGACAATGGATTGTCTATTACAGGATCAGGCGAACTACTTCCATCCTTTGACATATGTGGATCAACCAAGAGCCTCCTTCTCAAACCGGCATACCTGGCAAAGACAAACATTTTGATTTCCATCAACACAACAAACAAACCAGCAATGCATACAAAAGCAGACTTTCAACCTTGACATCCAACTGGAAACTCCCTCCTAATTGATTGACTTTTGATAAACCAAAAATAAGAGGAAAAAAAAAAAACAACGGATCACAACCAAAACCACTAGTACTTGGTTCCATTCATCAAACCTTGGAAAACAACGGAGGATTATATTATAACTTTCAAGGATAATCAACTAATTATCTTCAAAATGGAAACATAACAAAAAAATAAGTGCCATCTTTAAATTATAATTTAAACTAAAATTAAAATGATAAAAAAAACAAGTACAAAACCCTAATTCTGCTTTCATTAGCCAATATTTCACTAATTTATAAAAAGCCAAAACATGACGGAAAAAAAATCCACTCTTTCTTTCAACAGAAAAAGGCCACGACTTTACCTTCTTCTAGAATTAGCAGTAACTCTACGAAGATCATCAACACTAGAAGAAGAAGGACCAGGCAAAATCCCAAGATCTATCCTCCATTGAACCCCTCTTAAATTCTCAAAACGACTCCGATTCCCCTCTCCGGCTGGCATTTCCTGCTCAATTGAAGCTGACCCCATGATTTTTTTATCAAGTTTTAAGAGCACTCAGTTCTTCAAATCAACTCTAAACACAAAATCCAGCGAAACCCATTGAAAAACAATGGTCACGAAATTCGTATGGTTTATGAAATTTTAAGAGAGACACAGAAGACAGGTCATAATTATATAAAGATGGAAACTTTGAGCAGAAATAGAAGGAGAGATGAATTGGGAATTGAGAGGTAGATAATTTTGGGGTTCGGAACGAGAAGGAAAGAGAGAGTTGCAAGGAATTTACTTCCAAAAAACATAGGCATAGGCATGCGTCTATGATGAAATGAACATGATGCAGGATAAATAACGAAGATAGATAAAGAGACAGAGTCTTAATAGTTAAATAAAATAAATTTATTACTTGTTGTAATTTATTTATTATTATTTTAAAAAAAAACTTAATAGAAAAGAAGTGGAAAGGGAAATTATAGTTGTCGTTGTTTTTTGTTTTTCTTGAAAAGAAAAGAAATACTATTCTTTCCCAATATATTCCTGTTTATTTTTTTTGTTTTTTTAGAAAATATAAAATTGGGAATGCTTAATATAAATTGATGAGTGATACCGAGCATTAAGAAATTCCTTAAAAATACACAGGAATTATTAGATTAGTGAAAGTCATTATTGAATTTTATATTAAAATCAAGATCCAAAATTAGCTCTTTATCCATTTTGAATTTAATTTTTTGAAATAATATAAAAATGGCAATGTCAAAGAGTGATAGTAAACATTGAGAAAAGAAATCTAAAAATGTATAGGAAATCATTAGGTTTTTTACGATCCAACTACTAATTATTTTGTTAAAAATGTTTTTTTTTCTTATTTATCATTTGTTTACATTGAAGAATATTATTTAATTATTTTATCAAAATCGAATAATACTGTGCTGGTCTCATTCCAGAACCAATAGCAGTTTGTTAGTTGAGAGGCGTGGGAATTGGGAAGGATGAAAAAAGAGTTATTGGGAGTGGTTTGACCGATTGGTTCGAGACTTTTGGAAATGTTTATTTTACAATAATTAAATTTAATGGTAATTACAACTTAAAGCCTGACCAGAGAAATTGGCACCATCCCAAATAATTCATAAAAATCTTATTTATCATCACCTGATTTGAGATCTATATTAGACGTATAAATAACTTAATATATTAATTTTCATCATCAAAAACACATAAAAATATATTAATTTTCATACGAAAGCCCTCTTTTCCAACGACATTAAAGTCAAAACTTCAGCTCTTCAAACCCGTTTTAGTATTATGGTTGAAGTGTTTCTCAGCTCTTATAATATGATGATCTTTTGAAGTTTTAGCTTTATATATATATATAGCTTTGATATATCAAGACTCAAAATTAAAAAAAACACATGAAAAGCTTGGCTAAAAAGCGAAGCTCTTCCTGGAATTGCATCACTGCAGGCATTTTTGGATTCATCTTCATTATTGGTTACTTTAGCTAGGCCTTGCGTGTCCATGGAGACCATCCTATCCTTGTCTCTGTTCTCTTTTTCCATCTTTTTGTATGTTAGCCTGCTGTTATATCCACATCCACCCCACCACCTTGCTCTTAATTCCCAAACTCCTGTGTTTTGTTTCCTACCCTCTTTTTTTTCATCGCATCAGAACCTTTTCTTGTTTCTACCTTAGATGCACTGTGTCAACCTTTCCCCCTTCTCTTCCATTCTGTCCACATTTTTCCTGGTAAAGAAAATATTCTTGTATGGTTCTTTATGCTGTCTAAATCTTCGTTTCTTTGTTTATTCATACAAAATATGTTATTGTGTATATAATTATTTTAATTTAATCAGTGGAATGACTTGGCTTCTAAGCAAGCTGAGATTACTTCTTCCTCTCACCTTTACAGTAATGTTAGGGATTAATTGATTCTAGGAGATAAATCGGATGGTTAAAAGCTTTGTGTCCTTCTTGATTTTGTATATTGGAAGCAGTGTATCTTGAAGGATTTTTTAAATACATTATATCAATATGAAAAACGTATTTTTATAATGGTTCAAACAAGAAATTTAGTGTGAATTGACTGGCGAATTGATCTGAATATGTCTTTAATTATTGAACCAAAAAAATGAAAACAATCATCTCGAAAATCCATTAAAACAAAACATATTTATGATGCCTAATACATAAACAGATTTTATTATCATCTATACTAATAACATGAATAAACATTTGTAGGATGTTCATGGTCAAATCCCAGAATAGGGTAGCAGAAAATGTTAACATAGCTTGAAAAGACAGCCGAAGGGAGCCAGCTGGGAAGGGAGATTGGATTATTAAATATATATGGACAACTGATTAATCTCTTTTTTTATTGCAAGCAACTTTCTTTTTTTCTTTTTGACCATGCACAATCATATCTTTCTTGAAGATTTTGTTGACGGGTACTGTAGATAATTATTTGGTCTCCCTTGGTGATCAGATCATTAGTTAGAAGCAGAAAACGTCAAGAATGTGCATGCCTCACTAGAAAATGTCTTCTCCCATGGTAACACAGAGAATATATAACAGGAACTCAAGTACTAGATCTGAGGCTTGAGCCTTCGAGGAGGAAGACTTGCCTTGAGATGTCAGGCTTAGATATTTTTCCGCAGATCATGAGTAAAACACAATTAATTGGAGATTACTTTCGAATGTCTTGTTAGTGAGATGTTTGTTCATCTTAACCTACTACGCACCATAAAGACTAATCAAATATTGTTTTAGGGAAGAATTCAAGATCTAGAATGAAAGGTGGAGTGCTGCTCTACCTAATGCAAACAAAGCAAGACAAAACTCCACACTCATACTCCATGAATGATTTTTCATGAAAAGGGTTTTCTATTCTCGTATTTTTGTTGCCTTTTGGTTGGATTTTTGGGTTGATGCCTCATTATTTGAAAGAAAGAAACTGCCCCTTGTGCTTATTCAGTCGTCTATCATACTTGAGGGGAGAGTTGCTTCATTAAACTATATGCTCATCTCAACATGCATACAAAGAGAACAATTCTTTTTAGTCTTGATCAATCAGCCTTTAAATAAATAAAATTAATTCCAGATAATGGTCAACCAACAAGAAGTTGAAGGAGGCGTTAATTTGATATTGTATGCAATATTAATTTCCTCTCTCTCTCTCTCTCTCTCTCTCTCTCTCTCTCTCTGTGGTTATTGTTGCCTTGAATATGATGATGGATGATATGATATTGTATTAATGTCCTTGTCCTGTTTCATATAAAATATCGATGGAGGGTATATATTGTACTGTTGGATAGGGTTTGTTTGGGGAATTAATTCTTCACGTGCATGCTTAAGGCTTAAGAGCATGTCTCGTGTAGATGTTTGTGTGAGGTTCCAAAGGAGCCGCAATGGACCCAAGGCACAGGAAAGTAGAAGAAACAAATACGGCATGCTTCATCAAGAGATTCTTTACACTACTCTGTGAAGTTAATTACGTGATGTATGAACAGATTATCCTTAAAAAGATGTAAACGTTAACGTTAATAAAAAAAAAAAATCTTATTTTGCTTTTCTTATTAGTAAAAAGTTTAACGGATTAAGTCGGATTATTTTATATTTTTTAATTTTATTTTTAAATATTAAACTAGTTAAAAATTAATTTTTTTTATTTTTTTATTTTATTTTTATAAGTTTATCTATATCTTATAACTCAAATTGTAACTTTGACAAATTAATTTAATCTACTTTTTAAGTTTTTTTTATATATTTTTTATATATATTTATTTTTTAATATTAAGTTGAATGAAAAGTAGACTTTATAATTTATTTTTATTTTTTTTTATAAGTTTATTATAGTTTTATAATTTAAGTAGCGGATTTGACATGTGAACTCAAAATAACCCCAATTAATCTAATATTTTATTATTTTAATATTAAAAAAAATATTATTTTAAAATCTTTTAATTAAACTGTATTTTTACGAGTTATTCGAGTTGCTTTTAAACTTATAAATTCAATCATGTCACGTCAATTAACTCCCACGTAATTTAAATTTTTTTTATAAAAAAATATTAGCAACATCTATTATATATATATATTCAACAAAAATTTCTTCACATCCGCAGTTTAATATAATATGGGTAAATAATCTAATAAATACTAAAAAAACTAAAAGATTTTAATGTAGTTTCACACTAATCTGCACACATACATAGAGCACTGTAATTACTTTTTTTATTATCAAACTTTTTTTTTCTCTTCAATACCATTCTTTTGTAATCAAGTTAATGATCATTTTCTTATAATTTTTTGTAGCAAGGCATAATAAAAGGACATAGGATTAAAGTGTAAAACATAGAAAAATAACATGGTCAATCAATAATTCTCACAAAAAAGTTCTTTTTGATCCCTTTTTTTTCCTTGTCACAATCCCTTTAATTTTTGGAAGTTTTTTTTTACTTTAAAATTTTATTTTTTATTTTTTTAGTTTTTATATTGAAAAAAAAAAGAAATTCCTTAAAGAATAATTAAAAAAAAATTATTAGTTAACCACATATCAGTATGAAAAAGTCATTTTTCATATCAATTAAATGAAAAAAATTTCACTATAGTGTTTTTTACCTTTCATCTTACTAGTAAAAGTAGATTAAAGATAAAAGAGGAATTTTTTTTTTGTTTAATTGTGTTTTTAAACTATTTTAGGGGTGCTTTTATTTTATTATTATTTTATTTTCATTACAAGAATGTTTATTAGGTGTTTTAACATTAAAATAGATTGAAAATAAATTTTTAAATAAAAAATCTTAGCTTAATTTTTCAACCATCTTTTTTTGAAAACCAAGCAGGGAAAAATGACATGTCATTTGTTTTTTTTTTTTAAATAAATAACATTTCATCCATCTTTTTAATTGCATAAAAAATATCAATCACACATGATATTTTTTTATTAATAAGTTATACATGCTTACTTGAGCTCTTCTTTTTTTTTGCTTCTTTTTAAATTAATTATAATATATTAATTAATTAATTATATACGTGGGATGTCTGGCAAATATTCAGTTTTAATTAAAATTAATTAAAATTAAAATTATATATATCAACTTTTCAATTTTATTTATAATTAATATTAAAAAAAAATACATTTACCGGTATATATGATTCTCGTTAGAGTGGAATGGTGATAATTGAAAGCTGAAAGACTAATTTGTCTGACTAATAATATAATAATCAATTAGTTCAAAGTCTTCTATAGACTAGTAGAAAATTTAACTTGATATGCAAGCAAGTAAATTATCATCCCTGTCATTAATGTCATCTTCATATATATATATATAGCCATCAACTCATGATCCTCTCAGATCTCAAACAACCTTACCAAACATCCAAGGGACTACACGCCCTAATCAAGAGTCATACGACTTATAAGCTTTCATTTTAATTAATAATTTTGAGGAGCCGCCTAGTTAGGCTGGTCAAACAAGGATTAACTTCTTCAAACCTCATTAATTATCGCGAGACCTTTATTGATCAGTTGTCACTACAAGTGAGAAAACGACAGCAATAAATTACCAATTTTTTAATTAATTCCTTGCATGTTCTGCAAGAAATATACATAATATGTTGCAAATTTTCTTACTGAAATGATGTATGATAAGGAGAGGATGCATGCAGAGACGCCTCATGTTGAACTGATCAAGACGTGTCTGTTAATTTTAGACTGCCGCCGGCCGTTTCTGTTCGTGGAAATTTCTTTTATATATATATATTAAAAAAAAATCCGAGGAGAGGGGAAGAAGAAAGGAATGTGCATGAGAAATTAACAGGATCAATCAAGGGAATGCATATTTTAGTATTTAAGTACGAAGCAGATCGATATTTTTTTCAATGGTAGTTCATCTTTTACGTCCCAGAATTATTATTTTTCTTAATCTTCAACAAGTTCTTTATATGTAAGCAAATATATTTACGATAAATATCCTTTTGAAACCTCACTTAAATTTTCAACTATGAAGGATATACTCAGATAACGTACGTGGGTAGTAATCAATATTCTATCCACAGGCCAAGGGATATTTGAGAGCAAGATCTAATTCGGGTTTTAAAAAAATTATTTTTTTATATTTTTTAATTTTTTATTATTAAAAATAAATTTTAAAAAATAAATATAAATATAATTTTAATTTATTTTTAAATAAAAAATAATTTTTATCATAATACCAAACAACCTCGAGCCCATGGCAAATATGTCCCCCTTTTTCTTAAACCATGTCGAAGTTTTTTCAAGATGTTTTCTTTACTTTCACTTGGTGAGATCTTATCATCAACTTTTGCAAAAGCAGATGCAATTCTTACAAGCCTTCTCAAGCATGTGTCCAAATCAACACGTTTTGGGTTTAACAGTGATGTAAAGCTACCTCGGCAACAAAATAGTTTGATCAGACTTAAAGAAAAGTAGAAATCATGCTGTGTTGGATAATCATAACTCTGCTGTCTTCAATGCAAATGTACAAATTTATTATGAACTCGATCTTCATTAATTATTTTGATTAACAATGTTTAGGTCAGCCTATCAAGAAACAAACATGGGTCACCCTGCATCAATCATGCACCTGTGGTGCTTCCCAGAACAAGGAAAAATGATGCCATGACAAGACACCTGAGAGGAGCGTGGTAATTTATGATATTCCACTCATTTTAGCTGCTGTTGCGAGTTATTTCCAGCTCTGGACATTGCCAATTATTCCTCATTTCTTAGTTAAGAACAACAGGAAAAAAAAAATGAAAGGTTAAATGTCATAACTTGTAGCGTGTAGATTTCTTCTTCTTCTTTTTTACGTTTGCAATATCATGATTCACAAGCTGCCTCTTTTGTTTATTTTAAAGGAATAATTGGATGGTTTTTGGGGGTTTGCTCATCTGCTGTATCTAAAATTTCCGATTAAACGTCACTGTTAGGGTTCATTTTCTACTTGTACTTGAAATAACTGCAAGGCAGTAATATATGTACCGTGTACAAATAACTGCAAGGCAGTAATATATGTACACAACCGGCAATTGATTTCAGACCAAGAGTTTTGAGGCTGATGAAGGCCAACACACCGACAGCGGTCAACTACGCTGCAGCTCTGTCACTTCTGGGTTATATCGGCCACTCAAGCATGCGAGTCCTCTAGGATATGGTTCTCGGTTGATTTCTACCGACCATATATACCACTGCTAGATGACCAGCTAGCATTGCTGATCTAGAGAAGTTAGCTGTTTAGGAGCTGGTCTTTTTTCTTTTTTTTTCGTCATATTTTGTGATCTGTAAATGAACTCGCACGACATAGTGGCCACTGGCCATTGATTCAAGACCATAATTTTTTTGAGGTGAAGGGATCACCTTGGTCCATGGACGACCACTCTTCAGCTACTCTAAATCTTTATTCACCTGAAATGATTCAGTACCCTGATCAGAACTCTGGAGAGACAAACGGAGAAGGAGAGAGCCATGGTGAACTTGGCCACGTTACAGTCACAATGGAAGGCTAGACAATCTGTCAGGGGAGAAAGTTTTCCATGGGAAAATTGACTGCTATGTTATCTGTCAGGGGAAAGTTTTCCATGGGAAAATTGACTGCTAGTTTTTTAGTACTTAGTCATCGCATGCTCAAATCCTTAACTCTACAGAACTTGAGTTTAAAAATACTATATTCTAAGATGAGGCTAGAACAGCCTTCATCGTTGATCAATTTAAAACCTACATGATGATACAATTTTCTTACCTCGTCAACTAGAAACTACGAACTGTCTAATTAGATCATCAATCCAAATGATGAGATGGAAAAGAAAAAATGAATTCAATCAATCTCATCTCCTTCATGAAGAGAAGGGGAAGGAAATATTTGAATTTCAAGCAAAACTTTCAGGATAAGTCCCCAACATCTGAGACATATTAAGAGCAAAATCCTTGCAGCAATTTATTGACTTTACGATCAATCAAGAAAAATTTACACATGCTGAACTTCTTTTCCTAATACCCTCACCCACTGATTTTGTAGTAGTTAACAATTTTCTTCATCGTATCACGCCAACTACACACTCAGCAACTCTCTGCCAAATAGAAACAACTCGTCGCCATCAAACGCCAAACCTACATTTTCCGGCAGTTTGGTTGTCATTTTCCAAAGCTTCAACATTTCAACAAGCATTAGCTCATGTGAGATGCCCCCAACCTTCCTACCTCAGGAATAAAATAACATCAACTGGATGAGCACAAGTCAGATTAAACACTGATTCGAGAAGCAAGATACCTTAGCTGCAGCCTGTTTTGTTTTTGCCTTTGCTTAAGCTTCAAAACATTCACCTTTCATCGGTTTAATGGCATTTTTTACCCTTAACTATTGGGTTTATGGCAAACCGAGGCATGCACTATCAATTTGATTAATTTTGTCCTTAAAATAACATAATTTAAACAAATATTGTCTCTCTGTTTGATTTAACTGTTGTCATTGATCAAAAACCCTTTTTAAAAAGGATTTATTTTTTGGTATTATGAGCTGAAGATTTTCATAAATGTTAAAAAAAAATAATCTAATTTCAAACATTTTGTAGGTTAAGAAGAATTTTCTAATTTTCTTAACATTAAATATTAACAAAATTGCAAAAAAAAATAAAAAAAAAATAGAAGATAACTTGGAACATCCATAATTTTGTTGGGGACTCTAAAAAAATCATATAATTTCTTTTTTTAGTATGATTCTCAAAATATTAAACGGTTGAATACATTACCTAACCAATCTAACCAAGCTAAAATAAGCAAACTTTGAGAACCACATACACAAATATTTTAAGAACCACACTAAAATTACCAATATAAATTAATATAACCTCTTTAGGGCTCCTAAAAAAATTGAGATAATTCCAGCATAATTTCTATTTCACAATTCATTGAAATTTTATTGTTTAGAAAATAAATGAATAAAATACTTTCTGACTTCAAAATTTTTTGAAATTATTAGTTATAGTGGTTTGAACTTTTATTAGCATATAATAAAAATTTCAGCTCTAAAAACCAAAAATTGAATTCTTTTTAAAGCAGGTTTTAGTTAATGTTAACAGTTAAATCAAACAAATGAATAATGTGATAGATTAAGGACAAAATTGATCAAATTGATAATATAGACCTTAGTTTGCCACAATATCAATAGTTCAGGGACAAAAAAATGCCATTAAACCCCTTCTCATCACCACAAGCCACATTGACCGCATTGAGGCTGGATCAAGCAATCAATTCTATCAATGAAAGTCAGAAAACGTCAAATGCATAAAATTAGCTTACACGAGCTTCTCATCACCATAAGCCACATTGACCACATTGAGGCTGGATCAAGCAATCAATTCTATCAATGAAAGTCAGAAAACGTCAAATGCATAAAATTAGCTTACACGAGCTTCTCATCACCATAAGCCACATTGACCACATTGAGGCTGGATCAAGCAATCAATTCTATCAATGCAAGTCAGAAAACGTCAAATGCATAAAATTAGCTTACACGAGGTTCTTCATCTGCCAAGGAAGCTATGCAGTTGCATGTCACATTGTCTTTGTCATCCTTCAAATCGAATTAGGCCTACAAAATTGAACAGGTCCACACCAATGGAAAAACAGACTTAACAGAAAATGAAGCTAAGTATCTAAATTAACCTATGACATTCCTTGCAATGATGGAGTGAAATAAAATTCATTGCATTGATGGAGTGAAATAAAATTCTAGCATTTGAGGCGAACTACTTTAAAAGACATGAAATGAGTCACAACTTTATCATGGGAGCAAATTTGAGTTCCTCAGTATCCTCCCTAAAGCTACAAAGTTTTATATCCACATTAAGTCATTAGCAGCTCAATCGATGGACTTATAATTTGAGCTTGAATAAAAATGCAGCGTAACTCAGAATAGATACCCACGTTAAACATACCTTTCAAAGGACCGAGTTAAATGACTGAAACTAAACTTCAATTGCTGCCCACCTTAAAGTTTTGAGCATGTCCATAATCTCTTCAATCCTTGAATGTGAAAAATCCACTACAGTAAACTTTTCAAAAGTCCCCTTCACTTCAATCAGACTATGGCCAGGCTCCTTCTTCAATCCACTGCCCTTCAACAGCTTCCAGGCCTCTGCAACACCATCCCACATTTCATCTGAAGCATACAAGTTTGATAACAAAACATAGGGTGATGTAGTCACTGGCTGAAGTTTCAGAAGTTGTCTAGCAAAACATTTCCCAGTGTCAACATCTCCATGCAACCGACATGCAGACAGCAAGCTACCTAAAACAACAGTATCATGCCCAAAAGGAAATTTCTTCATGTACTCTTTTGCCTCGTTTAATCTCCCAGCTCGTCCCAATAAATCAATGAGACAAGAAAAATGCTCAATTTCAGGGGAAATCCCATAAGTTTCTTCCATAGAATTGAAATAGAATAGCCCCTCATCCACCAGCCCTGCATGATTGGAAGCTGTTAGAAGTCCAACAAAAGTTACAGAATCTGGCTTTACCCCCATTGTCTTCATCCTAGCAAAAAGTTCAAATGCCTTCCCTCCAAATCCATGATTTCCAAATCCAGCAATCATGGTATTCCACGAAACAAGATTTTGATGCTCCATCCTGCTGAATATATAATAAGCCTTTGCGATGCAACCACATTTAGCATACATGTTTATAAGGGCGTTACCAGCACCAACATCTTGATACAACCTTGTCCTGATTAAATGACCATGAATCTGCTTTCCATTGCACATTGACCCAAGACCGGAACAAGCAGCAAGAGCACTAGCAAAAGTAAATTCATCAGGCCTCATGCGACATTCATTTAACATCTCTTTAAAAGCTTCCAAAGCTTTCTCATGATCATTACAATGAGAACAAGAGCTTATAAAAGTATTCCATGAAATGAGATCTTTCTCTTCAATTGATCTAAAAGCTTTCTCTACTTCTTCTAACAAATTCAACTTTGAGTACATTGTGATTATCAAATTACCAATAAAAGCAGAAGAGTTAAGTTTAAGCTTTATAGTTTGACAATGCAAAAGTTCCCCTCTTTTCAGATCATCACGACTATTACACGTCCCAAACAGCCCAACAAAAGTAAACCTATCAGGAAAGAAACCCTCTTGATACATCATTCTAAGCACTTCAAAACCCTTGTCAGGTTGTTGATTCTCAACAAACCCAGTAATCAAAGCATTATAGGCAACAGGATTAAGCTCTAATGCCTCATTATAAGCCAACAATGCATCACTGCACTTACCGCACTTCATGTACATTGTAATGAGAGCATTAGAAACAAAAGAAACAGAATCAAGCCCAAATTTCAATGCTTGACCATGAATTTGCTTTCCTTGAACTAGCCCCTTCAAACTAGCACAAGCACTAATAACACTGGCATATACATACTCATTAGGCACAATATTCAATTTTGAAAACAACCCAAGTGCCAAAATGGGCTCTCCAATCTGTTCATAACCAGAAATCATAGCTGACCATGAAACAAGATTCCTTTCAGACATTTCATCGAACACCTGGCGTGCTTCCCTTAGTTTGCGACATTTTGCATACAAGTTGAGGATATGGTTAGAGACAATAACATCAGACCTTGTTGCTGTTTTTATAGCTATTGCGTGAAGCGGGAGACCTTGTCTTAAAGCCTTGGTTTTTGAACATTGGTGTATTAAGGATCCAACGAGTTCTGGAACCATCATTTGATTGCAAGGGAGAGCAGTATGAGCTGCCACCGAGGGATAAGGTGACTGTTAAATTTCATGGGCTGGTTTGGTTTCAATATTGGGTCTCCAATAAATTTATAGCATCATGTTTCATTAAGCATGTTCTATCTTGTTTGGTGGCCCAGTAGGGTTTGTGATTTTAAAACAAAGACCCAATGAAATTGCTGTTGATTGTAGAAGAAGTTGATACAGTGGGTGTCCATTTTTTTCTCTTATGGAGGTTTGCATTTAATTACTTGATCTGAATGAAAGCTGACGATATTGAGAGATTTTCTTCAAGAATACGGATTATTTGTGATTATGGTTAGAATGTTAAATGTTAAGTAGTTGTTGGGGTACGGTGGATATTGCTGTTTTTCACTTGAAATTTAATTAAAAAAAAAATTGACATTAACATATTAAAATAATCTAAAAATATAAAAAAAATTAATTTAAAACCAAAAAAATCAAATTTTTTTAGAAGCACGGTTGGATAGCAAAAATCTTCAAAAGAATCATATTTAAAACACAAAATTATTATTATTATCATTATTATTGAAATATTAGTTTTTTAAGTATTTTTATATAAGTATCTTACCTTTTCTTTTGTTCATGTTCTAAAAGAATAAGAGCAACAATGGTTGGAGTTAAAATTATTAATATATTAAATGTGGTATTGAATGATCCACTTGCTCCGCTGTTAACTTACTTCTTTATGTTATTGACATGATCATTTTATTAGCAGTAATTCTTCTTTGGTTCACACCTTTATTACTCGACTCTCCCAAGAATTCTCCATGAAGGATTTGGATGATCTTTATTGCTTTCTCGGCATTCAAGTTCAAACTAATAAGAAGGGTCTGTTCCTCAGTTAATCAAAGTATTCTTTTGATCTCTTGCAATGTGCTTCCATGGATGCCAAGCCCATTTTTACATCTTTCATCTTCGGTCAACATCTATCAGGCGATGGAAAGTTGCTCTCCGACCCTACACTGTTTCGTTCTCTGACCAGTGCTCTCCAATACTTGATTATCACCGGCCTGATATGTTTTTCGGTGTAAATTCCATTAACCAGTTCATGTATGTTCTTAATGAGAAGGATCATTTTATTGCTCTTAAACGAATTATACGTTATGTTATGTTAAAGGCACTGCTCGTCGTGAACTTTAACTTCATAAACAGTCCACTTGTGAACTTCTTGCCTATTATAATACCGACTGCGCTGGAAGTCATGATACATATAATTTCACCATCGGCTATGCTATCTTTTTCCTGTGGGAATTTAAACTCTTGGTCCTCTCAGAAGCAAAGCATCGTATATATCTTGTTCAAGTGTAAAAGTAGAATAATATTGCTCGTTAGTTAGTTGTTGCCACTGATGATATTGCAGTTAATCCAGTTACTCGTCTCTAGTGGCACTTTGAGAATATTTACTTTTGTTCTTTCCCATATGTTGCTTGCTAACTGCTAACCAAAGGCATCACCACACGTCAGTTTGCTTGTTTTTTCAAAGCAAGCTGAGGTGTTAAACCATCTTGGAGGGGATAATAAGAGAGAATCAAATGTATCTCCATATATAATAGCTACTGCATTCAAGTTTCTATTACCATGTCTAATATCTGGTTTTATGGATGCAAGAATATTTTGAGAATTGTATTTGATTTTTTATTACACAATTGTAATTGTGATGTATATAAGAAGAAGTTATAGAAGGATTTCAGCCATTTAGTACTGTGTGTCGAACATCTTTAGATAACATATAACATTTGATCATGGAAGATCCGATTCTCACCTGCACTAGCTAGAGAGCCATTTTGTTTTTCTTAATTTCCACTCACACACAAAGGTTAGCGCGATAAATGCTGGGCGGCTTTTGATGAAAATCCCAAGTCAAAGCATCCTAAGGAAAAAACAATAATGAAAACAGCACTCTTACCCACCTTCATCGTAAAACCCAGGTTGGGTTGATCAAATGGACGAAAACAACCAGGCCCCAAATTCAATGTTTGTGATTATGATTATGATTCATCAAATCCCAAAAGATAAAAAAGGCAGATAAAAAGATGGGATTACTGAGGATGATTTGGTTTGTAATCAATGGAATATTAAAAGATAAATAAAGTCAAACCTTTTGTCTCCTTGACGACTACTTTTGTGAAGGTCATTTTCACCCATTCATCCACGGATCTCCTATTTGCATACACGTACTGGAGAAAAAGGTCATCTTCAGGTCACGGCCTTTCTCATAGAATCGGCCCTCTCTCGTAGTTCACTGATCGGGCTCGAGCTCCGTCACAAGGGCAATTTACAGATTATTAGCGATTTCGTGTTATAATTTGCTCTCAATATCTTTCGAGATATCTTCAACTTAAATGCAGTAAAAACCCTCCATTTATGTATGGATACCATGAGGGTAGTACTGATGCTTCTACCAGCAGTTCGGAACACTGTGTGTGTGTGTGTGTGGGAGGGATTGCCATCCGAATTCCGAGTAAGAACACAGAGAGCACAGGCTCCAGTTTGCCGGAATGTCGTAACATCTGTCCATCTCTTCAACCCCACTTGATGATTATGGCCCTTTAAATTCTAAGCATCCATGATAAGCAGTGTCTTGTTTTTCTTAGCTACACATGCACCTCACATCACCAAGCTAGGAAAAGGAGATTTCTTTTTGGAGGGTGAATGAATGTTCAGAGTAAAACGTGCATCAATACTGATGTTTTACTGTGAACAGAAATTTGACAAGGAAAAGAAAACAGAGAAATGTGAATTGCAGGGAATTTCTTGCTGCATTCATGTTAGTGTTTCATCAATTCAATCCATGTGGCATCAGAATAATTATCACAAGTGGATGAAGAAACATGTACATTAGGTGAGCAAGTAATTTTCTTTAGTCATCATAGAACAAGAACATAGTCCTCATGTTAATTATAAAGGAGGAACTTCAACTTGGGAAAGTCGACTTATGAGTTTCCTCTTAGCATCATTTAAATATTTGTTTTATTATGTAGTTTAAAAAATAAACACGAGGAGTTAATTAATAGATAGATAACTTATAAAAAATATATAAATTATATACAAAAATCAAATGTAATTTAATTACAACTTAAATCATTCAATTGAACTTCCACATGAGAACTTTACAACTTTTAAGATTTTAAAATCTTTATAAAAAAAATATCAAAAATAAAAATGGATAATCTAGATTTTAGATTGTATGAGATTATGATATATGATATTTTTTAATATAATTTTTTATTTGATAATATATCAAAATAATTTTTTTATTTTTTTATTTATTAATGATATAATAAACCAAAATCAACTTGATATTTTTTAAAACCAACAACAAATTTTAAAAAGCAATCTCGTGCAGCTCAAAGCCATTAAAGGAGAGAAGAGTCATGTCATGTCATGAAATTTAATGGATGTGATGTGCCCAATAGGAAGCATACAATTCATCAAATGGGATCCTCAATTTCATTTCTTTTTATGCTTGGAATCATTCAAATCACATGCGGTGTGCAAGCATCACGAAAAACTTTGGTGGGGGCAACCCTCACATGTGCTGCCATTGTTACAAAGCTCCAAAACTCCATTATCCAGAGACACAGACCCATAGCCACTATGTCAAACAAATGGGAAGCAAGAAGTAAAAAGAACATCACCAAGTTCTTTACTATCCCATCCTCCCGTATTTTTCAATATTATTTTTTACTTCACATGCTCTTTCATGCATGAAGAATCGAGAATGTTGAATTAAAAATTAATTTTGCAGGGTAAAATTATAGATTATATTTAAAGCCCAGTATCGGTTGTCGGAAAAAAAAAAGTTATCAAAAAATAAAAGAAAAGAGAAAAAGATCGATTGAGCATATTTTATTCAAAAAAATAATTTAAGTGTAATTAATTTTGTCTTGCTGATAAAAGTTTCATGAAGATGGTTTGGATTCTTTATTTTATCATGAAGGCTTAATTTTTTTTTATTAAACTGATTAAAGAGTATTTGGAAGGTTAAAGATAATGTCTAGGTTAAAAATAGGTCTAACAATGTCATTAGGATATTTTTTAGATATTTAAAAATAAAAAAATTTGAAAATTAGTTTTTAAAATCTAAAAACTCAAACCCTAACTTTTCTATCACTAAAAATAATTCAAATCTACATCATAAAATAAAATAATATGGAGTCTATCTATTAAAAAAAACCAGGTACATGGGCATGTCTTTTCAGGCCATCCTTCTAGACCTAGAGATGCTAGGCTTGTTTGTTAAACAATCCTATTTTTTTTTTAATTTTAAAATAAATTTATCTTGAAGTAAATTTATTGAAATGATATTTAAACAATAATGAAAATTAAAGGTTTTTATGATGATATTGACAGTTACATTACAATTAATTATATATTAACCTAACATGGAGAATGGATAAAAAAAATGATTGTTAATATTCAATAAGAACAAGATATCTATTTTGCTAATTTTTACATAATTTTCTCATTATCATTATTCTTGGATTTATTTATATAAGTGCATAGAAATGATTAATTCATGATCTTTATATTAAAACTTTCTCTTATCATATTCATAATCTTTATATTAAAACTTTCTCTTATCATCATAATAAGTTTTTTGAGCAGCATTTCTAATTAAAAATAATATTTTTATTAAAAAAAGAAATACACGAATAAAGAATAAAGAATAAAGAAAGAGGGTTTTTAATTAAAAAAACATATTTTTTTCTGTTTAATTACACGAAAAATATGTTATTCTTTGCTTCTTCTTCTTTTACAATCAACTAAAAACACTCTATTGGAAAAGCAAATAAAAGTTAATTACAAGAGAAAGATGTTATTCTTTGCTCCTTTTACAATCAACAAAAAAGAAAGCTTCACTCGATAGAGCCCCATAACAATACGTGAAAGAAAAACTTAATTCGAATATACATGAAAGGCAGTCGAGTCAGAATCAGAAGAAAACACGAAGCTTTGGATAGAATTGAGAATGACACTACACTCATGACGTGTTTTTTATTTTTAGTATCTGTTTAAAAATATAATAATGGTTATTTTTTAAAATATTAAAATATATTAGAATAATATTTTTTATTTTTAAAAAATTAATGAATTGAAACGATTTGAAATATATAAAAAAATTATTAAAGCGAAAAAAGCAGTTTCTTAGTCTTTTTCATCGTCGAATTTTCACCAGGGAGCAGTAGCCATGGGAGTTTTCCTCGAATTTGATGATACTCATATGATCCCATTTAAACAGGTTTTTTTTTCCACATTAACTGGTTTTATAAATTGAATTCTGATAAATTCGATTTAAATTTAACTCGGATTATATGTATATAGTGTTTTATTTCATGTTTAATAATAAACAACACTAAAATAACAGATATTCAAAACTGGATGATGAATGCAATATAAATATATAAAAAGTTTTTACCTTTAAACAATAAATAGATTATAAAAAATAGGACAACCAGGAAAATGAGGAAAGGAAATTAAAGATGTCGTTAATTAGATTAATAATATGTTTGGTATTGTGGTAGTTTTTATGATTGTGATTGTAATTTAAAAAAATAATTACATTTGTTTAAGGTTGTTTAAGTTAAAATATATATTTAATTAAAATTATGATTCAAATGATTATTTATCTTAAAATATATTTAATATATTTGATTAAAATTGTTATTGGGTGTGGAATGATTAAAAAGAATAAAAATTTATTTCTTATATTACATTGCATAATTAAATTGTTTTATGTTAATTGGTCTCTTGTAGAAAACCTGTGTTTATATGTTAATTAAACAATAAAAAATTATGTCTTGTTCAGAATGCACAAGCTGCCACGTAGACAAATACCCCATGAGAAATAAACCTTCTATGACATCCTTTCCTCCTTCTTCCTCTGTATTTGTTTTTAATTAGTCCGCTATCTTTAATTCCTTTTGACTGACGATGAGACTAACCTCATATATATTCTGTATATTTTTATATGTGTATATTAAAGGCATTCCTTCACCGTTGTCTACAATATCTTTCTGTGATCTCTCTTTTGATCTTTCTGCAACATTTTAACCATATTCTGTGAGTCATCCCGCGGCAAAGAATGTTGTAAAGTCAGAAAATTTGACTAATTTGATTCCAATTTACCTTCTCCCTTGGCCTTCGTAATTGTTTATGTTCATAATTATGCACTCTAATTTTTGGTATTAAGCTGGATGATTGGTTAGAGGGTGTTTGGTGTTGCGGTTAAATTATAATTTTTAAATTTTTAAAATGTTTTTATATATTGAGATTAAAAATACGAAATTTTAAAAATAAAAAATACATATTATTTTAATATATTTTTAAATAAAAAATTTTAAAAATAATTTATACTGCGATCCTAAACATCCCCTGGAACCTAGTGAGAAGGTACTTGTTATCTCTCTTACACAGTATGATCTATATAAAAATTAACTCCAATGTATCTTTTTTTTTTTAGATTAACGTAGATGTCTGGGGCAGCTTACATATACTACGACTAATCCTACAGGTCGGGAAGTTAACGACTATGTAAGTCTCCAGTGGCCATTATATCAGCAACTAAGGACTCGAACCTGAGATCATAAAGATAGCAAATCCCTTGATCTCAAGTTCTTCCCACGTGGTCAGTACTTAAATAGTTACTTTAAGGTATCTTAATTAAACATGTCAATTAGCATGTATTTTCTCTTACATGGATATAATCCTGAGTTATTGTTAAGTGAAGAATACTGTATTTTTTAAAATTTTTAATTTTTTTAACTTTTAATTAATTCTTTTTATATTTTTCTGATTTATTAATATAAAACAATATTATTTTAATATATTTTTAAATAAAAAACACTTTTAAAAACAAAACCTACTTGAATCTCGAACATGCTACAGCACTCTCCTTTTGAGCAAAATCTCAAACCTATTTTAAAATTTTTAAAATGTTTTTATATATTTTGATATATTGAGATTAAAAATATTAAATTTTAAAAATATAAAATATATATTATTTTAATATACTTTTAAATAAAAAAAATTTAAAATAATTTCTATTGTTATCCTACACATCCCCTGGGACCTAGTGAGAAGGTAATTGTTATCTCTCCTACACGATATGATCCATGTAAAAATTAACTCCAAGGATTTTTTTTTTTTAGATTAACGTGGATATTCGGACTAGCTTACACGTATTACGCCTAATCTCACGACCTTTAAAATTAACGACCATGTAAGCCTTCAGTGACTATCATATGAACAACTAAGGACTCGAACCTGAGACCACAAAAAGAGCAAACCTCTTGATCCCAGGTTCTTACCATTTGACCAACATCTAAATAGTTACTCGAAGGTATTTTAATTAGACATGTCGATTAGAATGTATTTTTTCTTACATGGATATAATCTTGAGTTATTGTTAAGTGAAGAATATCGTATTTTTTAAAAAATTTAATTTTTTTAACTTTTAATTAATTCTTTTTATATTTTCTGATTTGTTAATATAAAATATATTATTTTAATATATTTTTAACTAAAAAAATACTTTTAAAAACAAAACCTGCTTGAATCTCGAACATGCTACATCACTCTCCTTTTGAGCAAAATCTCAAACCTACATACTTCAATATCACCAATGTCCTCTTTCTCTAAAAAATGCCAAGTAAAATATATTCTACATTTATAGCAGGTTAATTTTAAAGGTGGACCACATAAGATAAAATAAGTGTAATTTTTATAATTAAATGAAATATATTCTGTCACATCTATCAACATAGTATTTACCCATTGATTTGGGAATTGTTTTGTTTCAATGAGTGTCCCTGTCGCCTAAAAGACAACCAGTTTTTTTTTGAAGAATTTAAAACCTTACAAAAAAACTATAAATAGCACTTTACTTTTTATGGTATGCTGTGTTTCTCTATTTAAAAATACCTACGTTCTACTCATGTCAGTGGGAAAAAAAATTAAAATTAAAATTAAAAACGAGTTTGAAACTAGCTCGACCACCTTTAAGTCCATAAGTATGATAATGGAGTGAAGATTGACTTAAGCATAATACTTGCATGATGCAACATTAGGTAGACTATCAAGATTTTTGCACCATTTTAATAATTTTTTATGCTTCTTAGGTTAATCACTCAACACTTTAGGGTTATTTGTTTTTGTAGTTGAAACCATGTTTTATAATTTTTTGAATTTTTATTATTTAAAATTTTTATTTTAAAATTTTTAAATTATTTTGATGTTAAAAATATTAAAATTTTTAGATTATTTTGATATTAAAAATATAAACACCAAAAATAATATTTTCATATATTTTTTAAATAAAAATCACTTTAAACTATTTTCATATTTTTTTTAATAAAAAAAAAAACATGTTCTCACACGCTAAAAAAATCAAAAAAACATGTTCTCACACGCTAAAAAAAAGTGGGGAGTCCCACTTAAAAAGTAACGGTCCGTGCATTGGCAAAGGATACTGCAATTAATTATCAATTCCACGCTAATTTAATATCAAAATCATCTTCATCATCATTATTCAATTCTAAAAGTCTTGAGCTTTCGGTTGCCTGCGCCAATCAAGGCAACCAATCAAGCCTTTGTTCATTTTATTTTTATTCCCATGCCGACTTTTCTATGTGCACTGAATCAAGATTTTATTTCTAATTTAATTAGTGGTTATAAACGATCTTCCAAAAAGAAATAGTAATCTGCAAAGAAATAACTCTCAGTAGAATTACTTATGAACACATAATTCGTTTATTTATCATATTTGCTCGTGCATAAAAGAAAGTTTATTAAAAGAAAATGACACCATTTGTCGTCTGGAGCGGCCAGCCTTCACCTGGTTCAGGGACTTACCGGCCAGGTGCTTCCACTGATGTGATCTTTATGGGGTCTGAGCTCTCTTTCCTCCGTCAACAGTGCCAAAAGGAATAAAATAAAGAAGAAAACGACAGTGTTCAACCAGGATTATCACTGTTAAAAGACGAATTCTGAACTCATTTCACTCAAAAAAAATAATTGAAAATTGAACTGTAAATTCGAAATCTACTAATTATTATAGATTACCAAACCCTAGTTCGTTCTGAAAATTCAAGCATCAGTATTTATCTATAATCAATTTCATGTTATTTTGAATTACATAGTATCTTGTTAGCAGAGACGGTCCATTGGGGATTTTTTTAATGCTATACTTCATTCTTAGCTCGTATTATGTTGATGTTGAAGGTCGGATTGTTTTTATTTATATTTAAAAGAAATATAAAAATGTTACTAATATGTTTTTTCAAATAAAAAAAATCATTTATGAACCCAAAATTGTGATGCATACTCAATAACAAGAATTGTGAAAAATAAATAAATAAATAAATAAAAATCATTGCTGAAATCTATTGTGAAAAAGAAGAGTGAATTTTACTAAAATAAAATGGTTACATCTCTTAGATTTTTTGTTAATGTATAGACCAAATCGAAAAATTTTGCACCATATAAACCAAAACATCAAAACTTGTCTAGATAATATCAAGAAATCGTTTTTAATTATGAACATGGAAAATACCTCAAATATTTTTTTCCACTTTTGTTTCTTTTTTAAAAAAATTTAGCATTAGATTTTTTTTATTTGATGCTTGTAATTTTTTGTTCTTTTCTATTCAATCATTTTAAAATTAATATTAAAATAAAATTTTTGATATATCTCAACTTTTTTACTCTATTTTTTTATTAAAATATTTTTTTTATTTATTAATATATATATATCGTTCTTGATTTATTTTATTAAATATAGGTGCAAATATTTCAATTTATATTGATATTTTTTTTGGAAAAAGGCAAAATGCCATTAATAATGCCCACATCTCTTTTTTTTTTGAAAAAAAAGTGATCTATCCCATAACGTGTGAAATCAAATTAATTAGTATTAAACAGACATGTTTCATCTCTTAATTCTTTTATTTCGAAGCTTAAATCCAACATTTTAATAATTTTATCTTGTTTAATACATTATTTTAATGATCCAAAATAGGAGATAAACCGACCAATCCAATTTTTTTTTTAAAGGTATGTGGTCAAAAACGAGGGAGCAACAAAAACTACAAGTAATGAACGAAAGGGCAAAATGGAGATATAAGAAATGGTGTCACTGTTTTGCCGTCGGCGGGAATTAAAATGGTTGCCCAGATTTTGGCACGTGGTGTATGGAGACCGGCGACTAACAAATCCTTCGGGTTTTCCGATTACCTTCTCAGGTGCTGTTCTGACATGATCATAAAGATGCAAGGCTATTCTTGTCACTTCGCTATAAACTACCCGTGACCGCCTACGCCCCCAATCCTCTCTCTCCATCCCTAACTCAGAGAGTATGACATTTATGGATTGATAATGAAATATATGATTATAGGATTTCACATAAAATTCAATAAAAATAGTAAGCGGATAATTTATTTTTGTATTTTAAAATCCAAGAATCAGTAAATTCTAGGAAAAATATTTTAGATTAATTTTATTGTCCAATTTTTATCATCTTTTCACAAAATAATTAAACAGGCATGCTTGTGTTATATTTACGTGTGCAATTAAAGATTATGTGATTTCCCTTTAGCCATAAAATCTATGATTATTATTTTTAGAAACATAACATAATCACATGAAATTTTGAGAAATGTTCGCCGAACCTCTAATATTTTTGAAATACTAAAATTAAGTTTGTGTTTTTTTTTTGAAAAATAATTTTTAAAAAATAAGTTTTTAATTTTTTTTGTATTTATTTATTATTAAAAAAATTGATCTATAAAAAACACTTTATAGTTAAGAAAAAATCTGGCTTAATTTTCAGAAAAATATTTTTCTAAAAACTTTAAGAGAAAAATACTTTTTGAAATTTATAAAAAATTTAAAAATATCCTGTTTAATACATTATATTAATGATCCAAAATAGGAGATAAGCCGACCAATCCAATTTTTTTTTTAAAGGTTCATGGTCAAAAACGAGGGAGCAACAAAAACTACAAGTAATGAACGAAAGGGCAAAATGGAGATATAAGAAATGGTGTCACTGTTTTGCCGTTATATATATATATTGTTTTGAATATTTATTTTTTAACTTCATCTCTTAAAATTTAATTTTTATATCAACTTTAATCCTTATTTTTATAATTGTTATTTTCTTTTTTTATCATTTTTTTATTAAAAATTTTTATCTATCAAATTTGGTTCTTATTCTTTTGATTGTTACTTATTTTATTTGAAATAATTTATGAAATGTTAATTATTATTATTTTAATTTATTCATCTATTAAATTTTTAGATTTGATCTTTATTATTTTAATTATTATTTATGTTATTCTAGATAGTTTATAAAATTATATTTTTTTCAATTTTATTTTTATTTAACTTTTTAATTTGTAAGATTTGTTTCTCATTATTTCAATAAACATGATAAAAATAAAACATTAATAAGTTATTTCACAACTAATTTTCCATGACATAACCAAATATTATAAATTATTTTCTAGCTTATTTTTCACTACACCACTAAACGTTAGAAAATAATTCACTTTTATGAAATTTACTTTTCAAAATAAAACTACTTTCCAGTATATGAAATTCACTTTTCAAAATAAAACTACTTTCCAGTAAACAAACAGGACATAAGTAATTGATTAATAATACGATATAGTGTGTTTTTTAATTAAAAATTATTTTTCTTCATTTTTTTATTTTTTTAAAATATCAATACATTAAAATTAAAACAAATTAAAAATAAATTTATATTTTTTTCAAAAAAATAATAATTTGAAAATAAAAGTTAAAAAAAGTCTTAAATTAAGTGTTTTGTAGTCAGGAAAGCACCGCTCCCCACCTAACATGTTATTTAAACTGCAAATAGAACCTTGAAGTTTTCGTAGCTTAGACCAAATTGAGGAATGAAATCATCATGAATCCCTTGAATGATTTATTTTTAAATAAAACAAAGAGTTAGATGTAATTTAGTTTTGATATTGAAAAACTCATCCAAAAATACTTTCAACCATAAAAAAATTCTTCTACCATCCAGAATTCTTTTCCCACTCAAGTTTTAAATAAATGATTTTCACACCCAAATCAAAATATCTCCTCAAGAGTTTTTTCAATTCTTCATAAAATCAAATCCGAACTCAAGATGATTTTATATTAATACCAAATAAATAATAAAATTAAACTTATTTAACTTGAACATAAATAACAAATAATAAAATTCAAGTTATAGATTAAATGAGTTTAAGATAACTCAATCAATTTAAAATAACTTTTTTTTCAAGATTTTTTAAATAATATGACATTGTTTTTAATTTTTAAAAATTAAATTGTATTTTAATTAGATCAATCAAATTACAAGTTAATTTATTAAATTAAATAAAATTAATTTTTATTCAATTTAATTTATATTATTTAAAATATAACCCAAGTTAAATTAGAGATTGTTTGATAATCAAATAAGTCTATCAAACATCTTTAATAATATTAACTAATAAATATTTGATATTATGATGGGTAATATTTTTTATTTAAAAATTTATTAAAATAATTTTTTTAATTTTTGATATAAATATATCAAAATAATAATAAAATATTATTTTTAATTTTTTAAATAAATTATATTTTTAAAACACATAAAAAATAAAAAATAGAAGCTAAACTCCCAAACATTCACTAGAACACTTGATTAAAATGAATTGCTGTGATGCAGTATCAATTAAATATAATAACAAGTGTACAAGTAGTCCATCATCTTCGGTCCCTGTCTGCAAATCACAGTGATCTCTCTATGATTAATAATTAAATTAACAATATATAAAAACCCTAACTACCTCATGCTCTCTCTCACTCAGTCCCTCCCCCCCTCCCTCCTCTCTGCTTCTACCAGACACCATCTTTCCCTCCTTTTCTCCTTCCTTTGCTAAATAATGCAAATGCCAAAGAAAATGGCAATGACAATGTTCATCAGCATCTAAACTCCCATTTGCTTTTGCTATCTTAATGTGAACAAGTTATTTATTTATTCCTCTTCTTTGTAAGTAAAATATCTACTTTTTTTTGGGTTATGTTATTTGATGGGATCCTTCTTTACTACCAAAAAATGTAGATTCTTTGCTTGTTTAGGTTCTTGATAGATAGATTTGACTCTGTTGCTGCAGATTCAGTTGCTTTTTCGTTTTTTGGTTTGGAGTGTTGAGTAATGTAAGTAAAGAGAGCGACAGCTAGCTGCTGCTGTACTTTGATCAGAAGAGCTTCTTTCTCTCTATTTGGTAAGTGATATTAATTAATGTTTAGTTTGGTGATTGATTTTCAAGCTTGGAAGTATCTACTTGTGGTAATAGAGAACTGATGATTTCATTCTTTAAGACAGCTTGTCTTATTTAGAAGTTCTTGTGTAAGCAATCTGATCGATTATAGAAAGTGTTTTTCTTTTCTTTCAAGGGGTCTGTGGGTTTTTTTCTCCCTTTTCTTCAAGTGGTTGAGATTTGGGTTCTTTCTAATTAATTATTTAATTAATTAATGAAATGTTTTGACGAGAAAAATTTGTCATACGTCCGAGTATTATTTTATTTTCTTCGGTAAAAAAAAACATAAAAGAGAAACCGGGTTGTCATGATTTTTAAGATTTCGAGTGTTATTAGTGTTACAATATGGAGTTGAGTAGTTTTTTATTGTGTTGGATGGAGCAGGTACTGCGGGAGATAATAGAAGTTGGCAGGCAGTGAAAATGAGGGTGGTGGAGTTTTGGCGTACAGTGCTTGTCTTGTTTGCTTTGTTGATAAATGGGAAAGCAGAGGTGTATATTGTGACCATGGAGGGAGAGCCTGTCATAAGTTATACAGGAGGTATCCCTGGTTTTGAAGCCACTGCTGTGGAATCTGATGAGAAGCTTGACTCCACCAGGTAGGTACTTCCAAGTTGCAAGTTTCTTTGCTTTTGTGTGCTTGTAGCGTTGTTATACTAATCTTCAATGCTGGGAAACGTGTTGTATAGTCGAAACATCCTAGTGAAATTACTATCTGGAATTTTAATTTACCTGTTGTTTTTCGAATGTTTGTAATGTGTTTGCTGTGGCTGTGTACTTCATGCTCACAGTTTGATATGGATCATAAAGGTTGACAAGTCATATACCTCTTCACCAGTTGAAGGCCATTAATAATATCTTGGAAAGAAAGTCGGAATAGAAATAAAGGGCACCGTAAAGACTGTGTGCTGTGTGTTTCCTGTCCCATGTTTACATTCTGTTTGCATCTCATTTTCTAATCATTGACTTTGTCTTTATGTTCCGCTGATTTTGGCAGACTATAACTGCTTTGGGAATTTAGTATAAATCCTATTCGAATTGCTTCCCAGTAGAATTAAACGACCATTGGTTGTGAAAAGATTCAAACATGTGCATGCATCTAGTCATCCTGTCAAGCATTTAACCCTTGACTTTTTGAACAGTTTATTTGCAGCTAGTAGCTCATCTGATATGAGGATGTTCTCACCAGCCTTAGTGTCTATCATGATTCAATTGGTGGTTCATGTACCTTATTCAGTCAAATCTAATTAGGTTCCTTGTTGTTTTGCATTGTCTTATGTGTTACCTTGCACTGTCTTATTTTGTTTTTGATAAAAGATCGTCACACCATGATTGATAAAGGAATAAATGGAATTGGTTGAAACTGTTTCACTTGACTTATTCACTCTCTATCTTTGGGCCATTTTTCAGTCAATTGGTCACGTCCTATGCCCAGCACCTTGAACAGAAACATGATATGCTTCTTGATTCATTGTTTGACCGTGGGACCTACAAGAAACTCTACAGCTATAAGCATCTTATAAATGGCTTTGCAGTTCATGCTTCGCCTGAACAGGTGAAACTATGAATTACTCTCTCTGTACATTTCTCTCTATGATATTTTTAAAAGGATGATATATTATTTTCTTTCTATTTTTGTATCCTTACATTGTTCCCATATATTAGTAGGCAGAAACCCTGAGGCATGCCCCTGATGTGAAATCTGTGGAGAGAGATTGGAAGGTGAGGAGACTTACAACACACACCCCACAGTTTCTGGGGCTTCCAACCGGAGTTTGGCCAACAGGGGGTGGCTTCGACAAGGCTGGAGAAGACATTATAATAGGATTTGTAGACTCAGGAATTTTTCCACGCCATCCAAGTTTTGGATCTCCCAGCAGTGACCCATATGGGCCTCTTCCAAAGTACCGAGGAAAGTGTGAAGTTGATCCTGATACCAAGAGAGAATTCTGTAATGGAAAGATCATTGGAGCCCAACATTTTGCTGAAGCTGCAATTGCAGCTGGGGCATTTAATCCTTCCATTGATTTTGCTTCTCCCATGGATGGAGATGGGCATGGAAGGTTAGAACCTATGCCATCTTTACGTGCAATTTCCATATAAAAACTGTGATGCAATATAATCCTTAAATTATTTTTTTTCTGACTGGAATTTTAACCTGTTACGATTACTTGCATGACAAGAAGCTAATGGTTTCTCAAAGTGAAAAAATCTTTTATGCTTGCATGCTGTGTGGGTTAGCACATACTAATGAAGAAACTTTCAGTTGGCTTGCAATACATACTAGAGAATGCTATAAATTTGATGGAAGGGTGCACCTGAAAGGAAAAAAAAACTATTTTCATTTGGACCTGGAGAACAGGAAACATATATGGTAAAAAAAATTCAGCTATAAATTTGATGGAAGGGTGCACCTGAAAGGAAAAAAAAACTATTTTCATTTGGACCTGGAGAACAGGAAACATATATGGTAAAAAAAATTCAATCTAATACTTTTTCCTTGGTTTTTTCTGTAACTTGATTCCAGTCACACAGCAGCTATTGCAGCTGGAAATAATGGTATTCCTGTGAGAATTCACGGCCATGAATTTGGGAAAGCAAGTGGGATGGCTCCTCGTGCTAGGTGAGCAGAATAACAACTTCAATTAGTAATATTCCCTTTGAAATTTTAATATCATGTCCTTCTTTGACATGGCAAGTGATCTTATTTATGTCCAGGATTGCTGTGTACAAGGCACTCTATAGGCTTTTTGGAGGCTTTATTGCTGATGTGGTAGCTGCTATTGATCAGGTGTGCTCTCTTTGGTTGCTAACCACCCATCACAAATTTGAGGATACTGTTCATAACTTGTTGCTTTTCTTGTTATCTTGTAACCTCAAGTCTTGCACCAGAATATTGCTTGTAATCTTATCCTTGTTACAGTACAATCAACACCTTCAGGGTGCTGAGATCTGATGGACTTTTTTTGTGGCCATATATATCCTCCCATCTCGATGACAAGCGAGCAACAATTTGTGGTTTAAATATCTATGAGTGCTTGGTAGCCATTTACAAAGAAAAGGCTTCCCTCTTCTTGATTTTTGTCACTAGAAAAATCTTCTTGGTGTATCTCCCGTTAAATTGAGTTAAAAAAAGTGACACCTGCCTTGGATTTGAAATTCTATGTTGAAATGGAGAAAAAAAGATATTATTTTTTCGGCCTACGATCAACATGATATTAGACAGGATACCAATTTCCCATCAGTGCTACATCTTTTGGTGGTTATCTCTTTATTGAACAGCTTTAATGTGCAAAAACTCTTGTGAATAGGCTGTTCATGATGGAGTGGATATACTCAGCCTCTCAGTGGGTCCAAATAGCCCTCCAGCAACCACCAAGACAACTTATTTGAACCCTTTTGATGTTACACTTCTTGGAGCTGTGAAAGCAGGTGTATTTGTTGCACAGGCAGCTGGAAATGGTGGTCCTTTTCCAAAAACTCTGGTTTCTTACAGCCCTTGGATAACATCTGTGGCCGCTGCGATTGATGACCGGAGATACAAGAACCATCTGTACCTAGGAAATGGCAAAGTTTTACCTGGAATTGGTTTGTCACGTAAGTTTTACACTCAAGCTTTTGGTTCTAACTTGATAGCCTTTGAGAAGAGATGCTGCATAATGTGGGGGTACTGTTGAGAAAGAATGTCAGTACAAAAACTAAATATGGCAACTATAAATTTTCCCCACCTATTCTTTTCATATTGCATTTTTTATGGGAGATTGAATAGAATAGTAATTTTGTCCTTTTTTTAGTGGATCATGCTCCAGTTTCATTTTTTTGTTTTTTTTTCTTCTCTAGCTGCCTTTTCCATTTGTTTTTAGCTTTATGTTTCCTTGATATACTGACATTCTTCTGCCTGTGGTTGAAATCTTCTATAGCTCCATGTAAGAATCAAATGGTACCCTCTTTGCTAGTGAAATCAAGTGTGAAAATGAATTGCTAGAAAGGTTTATCGTGATTGACCAAAGACAATTCACCATAGAAATGATTTCTTTTATCATTTTAATAGCAAGTTTGGATTAATGTACTTTACTGGTTTATCTTTTCTTTTCATATATGAACTTAAGCAGCCACAATGAGGTGTTGGATGATTAAATTATGCTTCATTAACTTTTTTTTTTATGTCCTCCCTTCAAGCTAAAATCTTTCTTTAATTTTTGCTTTTCTGATTTGTTTATCTTTTCAAATTGTTAAAACCTGTTTTGAAAGTTGTCTCAAATGATTCTTGTTTGTCACCAAGCTTATCCAGCTTTTGTTGAAAAATTATTTTGTATAGCTTCTTTGGCAGAGCATCATTGTAAAAGTAGCTCCCTGACCCAACTGCTATGGGTGCATGCTGGGGATATTTAAGTAGCCAGTCATCTTTGGATATACCTAGTGAGTAAACAATAGTTCATGGCTTTATCTACTGTTCTCCAAGCTAAAATTTAGTTCAAGGAAAATTCATTGAGAAGTCTAGAAGCAACTGGAAATCTTCTGAAGCTTCTGTATTGTCATATTCTAGCCTCGAGGAATGAGTGGATTTCATGACCAACTTTAGAGACATGCTACTGATGAACTAAATTTAAATATTCCTCAATCTAACAATTTACTAACGTAAGAGCGTATTGTGAACATGTGCTATAATATAGTCCAACAATTTACCATCACAATTTCTTGATCTTGTTTATTTCAGTTTGTAATTAATCTCACGGTCTGGTTCTTCAATTTATAGTTATTGCTTTAGGCATGCTGTAGCTAGTAATTGCGTAGCAGCTGATAATTATCCACCAGTATCTGGATTCTAAATCTGAAATAGGTCCAATGGATTTCTGCAGCTTCTACACATCCAAATCAAACATACACCTTGGTTGCTGCAAACGATGCATTGCTGGATTCTTCGGTGATGAAGTACAGTCCTTCAGACTGCCAAAGACCAGAAGTATTGAACAAGAACTTGGTGGAGGGGAACATTCTTCTTTGTGGTTATTCCTTTAATTTTGTTGTTGGTACCGCATCTATCAAGAAAGTCTCAGAAACAGCCAAGAGTCTTGGTGCAATTGGATTTGTTCTTGCTGTGGAAAATGTTTCTCCTGGAACGAAGTTTGATCCTGTCCCTGTTGGTATTCCTGGAATTCTAATCACGGATGTTACCAAGTCAATGGTATCTTCTTTCTCACTTATCATGAGTCCACACTTTCTAAGTCATAAGTTTTTGATTTTTGTATTGCCTGTCTTGTTATTCTCTTATATCTTCATGGTCTTGGACCCCCCCAAATCACAGAGTTTGTTAGTTTTGTTAAATTATGACAATAATGTGAGTTGTCAACTGTAGGATCTTATAGACTATTACAACACCTCTACACCAAGAGATTGGACTGGACGAGTGAAGAGCTTCAAAGGTACAGGAAGCATTGGGAATGGCTTGATGCCTATTCTCTATAAATCAGCACCACAAGTGGCATTATTCTCTGCTAGAGGGCCCAACATAAAAGACTTCAGCTTCCAAGATGCTGATCTTCTCAAACCAGATATCTTGGCTCCTGGATCTCTCATTTGGGCTGCTTGGTCTCCTAACGGAACAGATGAACCAAATTATGTCGGTAAGTGAGTTAATAGATCAAATTCAATATCTCTTTAAGGCATTAATCTTTGGTTTCACATCACATTTGTTCTGTCTAGAAGTGCAACCAATTCAAGAAACTTTGCATAACTCTTTTTGGGGGTGGGGAGGTGTTCGGGGACTTTAGTATCTGTTGATTCCAATTTCATCTGAGACTTTGGTCACTTTGAAAGGAGGATTATAAGCTCTTGCAATATTTTATTTCTCATTGTGTGAAAGCAAGTGGGAGAAATTATTTTGTTTCTCATTGTGTGAAAGGAAGTAGGAGAAATCGTGTATGCAATTAACAAAAAATCATTATTTTCATCGTGAAAACTTGAAAGAGATCAAGGAGCCTACTTAGAGGAGAAAGAAGAGATACTGTTGTCCTCCTTGAAATAGATATCTGCATCCTAAGCTTCTATTGACTTCGAGCAGGAGAAGGATTTGCCATGATATCTGGAACCAGCATGGCAGCACCACATATAGCAGGGATAGCTGCTCTTGTAAAGCAGAAGCACCCTCATTGGAGTCCTGCTGCCATCAAATCAGCCTTAATGACAACATCAACAAATCTGGACAGAGCAGGAAGGCCTCTTCAAGCACAGCAATACTCTGAAACTGAAAGCATGAAGCTGGTCACAGCAACACCCTTTGATTATGGGAGTGGTCATGTTAACCCAAGGTCTGCTCTGGATCCTGGACTCATTTTTGATGCAGGTATGATCCTCCCTGCCTTTTTTTCTTGGTGTGGTTGCTTGCATGCAAGTTATTGCTAATTTAGTTTCACAACATGGAGTCCTTTAAAGTGAGCTGGTGTTGTTCTTGGCTACTTTCCAAGTGAAGTTTTGGAACAAATACCTGGTAATTAGCGAACAACTAAAGCAATAATTTTGAATCCTAGCAGACTGAACCCAAATCATTTTTCCCATGCTTTGTAAGAGTTGTAAAATGATGGCATACACAATGATGGTTTCAAACTCAAAGCTGAAGCTAGCTAGGCTTATGAGTTTCTACCAGTATTTATTAGTCTTGGTAGTTCAATTTGGTGCATAGTTGACCAAAACCTCAAATGACTTCATGACCTTTTTTTTGGGACTTGTGTTAACATTGTAGGTTACGGGGATTACTTGGGTTTCTTGTGCACCACTCCTGGCATTGATGCCCATGAGATACGGAACTACACAAACACACCCTGCAACTACACTATGGGTCACCCATCAAATCTCAACACCCCATCGATCACTATCTCCCATCTAGTGAAAACGCAAACAGTGACTCGCAGAGTCACAAATGTTGCGGAGGAAGAAACCTATGTGATCACAGCCAGAATGCAACCAGCTGTTGCCATTGAAGCCAATCCTCCAGCCATGACTCTGAGACCCGGTGCATCACGGAAGTTCACGGTGAGTCTCACTGTTCGTTCAGTAACTGGAACATACAGTTTTGGTGAGATCTTGATGAAAGGCAGCCGAGGGCATCAAGTAAGGATCCCAGTAGTAGCTATGGGATATTGGCGATAGGAGGAGTTGGTTTGTTGTCCAAATTAAGGTTGACGGTTACAAAATATTCTTTGTAACATGTGGTAATAAGATATAAGGCTAGGTAGATTTGTTCGAAATATATATGTGGAAACAGTGGAATAGCTGTAAAGATAACAAGTGCATGCATGGAAGATACTCCTAGTTTCTTCCATTTATAATTTTTGCTAATTTGTTTAGTAATTTAATAAAATGCATACGATTTCTGTATTAGGGTTTACTTTTCATCCATCTATGCACTCAGATTCCATCCTCTTAGGGATTTCGACAAAAAAAAACTGAGCAAGTTAGTTGCTTTCCCTTTGCTTCATAAGCAACAACTAGGGTGCTGGTGGTAGTGGCGACCCGGTTTGCTTTCAGCTAGTAAGCTGAAAATGTCATCGAGCAGTATGTTTAAGATGGAATCTATTTATCACTTGTAAGAATCTTAAATAGAGTTGTGTGTTAAGAATTGAAAAGAAAATTGACATAACTCCTATTATTTCATTATCGGACATCAATTTTATCGTGTAATTTTTATTTTTTCTATTATAATGTTATTTTAATATAATATATATATATTTTTATCTTGTTTGACTAGTAGAATTGTTTAAACATTTTTAAAATTGAATTTTGGCATTGATAATAGATTACCTGGAAGTGAACCAACTTGGAGAAGTTCCTAATTGTGTCAGTAAAAAATGTAAGGAATAGTCATTTTATTTCTTTTGGTAAACATGTAATTTTCCTAGCATAAAGTCTTAAAAATAATAGCATAAATAGATAATTATTTAAATAGTATTTAAATTTTTTTATTAAAAAACCTAAATTAAAAAAAGAACGCAAAGCAACAAGAACTAAAAATTAAATGCAAAGCACGCATGAAAACTCATTCATGACTAGGCTTGAAAATTTAGATTATATTTTTAAATAAAAAATATTTTAAATTGCTATTATAATTTAGATCTGTATGTCTTGCTTTTTATTTATTTTTAATTATCAACCCTTTTTTTTAATTTCTAAACTCCAATATACATTTTTTTTTTTTTTAAAAAAATTAGCTAATCATAAGTTTTGAATCTTAAAAATTTAGATTTTAATAATTTTTTCACCTAAATTTTTTTGAAAAAGTCACACGACTTGTTATAATAACAAAACACATTCATTCAATCTAAAAATACAAAACCAAATTAAATAAATTTTTTTTTCTAAACTCCAATATACATTTTTTTTTTCATGTTATTGGAGGTTGAAACCATATCCATTAAGTTTCATTATTAAATATGAATTCATAGACATCAAATCCGCTCACCCAAAACTCTCTTAAAAATTTAATGATGACTTTCTCTCCTTCTTTCTCAAAGTTGAGGGTTGAAATCTAAAATAAATAAATTTTTAGATCTAAATGAACATTCTAGAACCATGAAGGACCAAATTAAGAAAACTAAATCTGAGAGATTAAATTGTATATTTATGTGATTTGTAGCATTACACATGGAAAACTATTATATTTTCTGTCCAATCTCAATTTCTGTCTTTGTTTTTTTAATTTTGTTTTTTAATAATTCAGAATTATCAATTGAATTCTTTTAGTGATTTGGTCTATTCTTGTTAATATTTTTCATCATTCTATACAATAAAACAGCACAATTTCGAAAAGCATCTGTCATTTTCCAAAAAATTTTCCAATGGTTTCAAAAGAAAGGACACAATTGAAATATAATGTACAGATTAAGGGCAAGAATGAAAAAAAGTAAATTACCTTGGGATCAAATTGAGAATCAAACGATACATTATGGATTCTATAAAGGAGATAAACAACACAGTACAAGTAACGATCCATCGCTGTCAGCTCCGCTTTCATTTAAAAAGGTCGTGTAAACGATCTCTCTTTGATTTCCCTGTCTTTCGTTCTCTCTTTGGAGCATTTCATCGAACGAAAGATGCTCATTCATTGAGTTTCTTGATGTTAGTAGAGATCGTTGCTTAAATGCACTTACATGTTCGATAAAATGCTTCAGAGAGTTTTTTCTACCCTGTTATGTCTGATTCCTGTTCGTTAAGATGCCACGACAAATTCAAGTTCATTTCTATACGGAAAACACTTTTTCGTGGTCCTTGTATGAGAATCTTGAATATATATTGGGTTGTCTTTATGTCATCTCTAGATTGATATATTGAAGAGAGTGTGTAGATTGAATAACAGGAAGTGTATCTTGTCTTGTGCAGTATAATTTGAAAGTGCATTCTTTTTCATCAATCAAATGGAGGAGAAATCATTTTTGGATAGAATGCTTGGTCATCTACGCGAAACATGCAAGTAAGATTGATTATAGCTTTATGATTTATTGTTGGTGGTAGCTTACTGGTGTCAGTATAAGTCCTTTCCTTGTCAAATATTTTAATGCACTTCATTTTGTATCACTTTCATGCTTGTTGTGATACAATCTTGTTGTGTTGCCTTTTTCGCTAACGTGTGATCAATTTCTTTAATTGTTATTGAATTCAAAACCTCCGAATTTTATTTTTTCTTTCAAATGGTCATAGATTAACTTAACAAGCTGGCTATTTTCTTACAAAACTTTGTGCAAAGGGAATATTATGATCTTATCTTTTATTTTTTCGTCTGGATGATTTGAAATTTAAGGTACTCTACTGGGTATCCCGAGGATCTTGGGCCATCACGGGTTATTCACTTTACGTCAGAGCGTGAGTTTGTCCAGCTTCTTCATCAAGGGCACCCGGTTGTAGTAGCTTTTACCATCAGGTGACTTGAAATGAATGCATCTTGTTATTCTCTCCTTGTCATCGTAATAAGCTGTATTTCTGACTATTCATTTTGGATAATGCAGAGGCAATTACACCAAACACCTTGACCAGGTTCTTGAGGTAGCTGCTGCTGAATTTTATCCACATGTAAAATTTTTGCGTGTAAGTTGTTTCTGTGAATGAGTTCAACCATATTAAAATAATTCTTTCTTCTACGTCATTGAAATTATCAAAATCTGATGGAGTTTTATTCATTTTATATTTATAAATGAGTAGTGGACTATGGTTGAATATTAAGGTTGTATTTGAAAGGCATTTTTGGCATGGAAACTCCACTGAGGAATCGGGTTCTTTTGGGATGGGCTTTCCTAAGCGAGCACCCAAAACGAGTTCTTTTGCGAAGATAGCCACCGAATCCCAGTATAAAAATCATTTGAAAGTCTGTGAAGATAGCCACCGAATCCCAGTATAAAAATTTAGACTGCTGATGATAGGACGCCCATTTTGGGCGTGGATCAAATGCTACCTAAAAGTTTGGGTGCTGTTTCTACATGTTTAGAGCCATGTCCACGGTTAAGGCATATCTTTTATAATTTTTACAAGTTTTAAGGTTATCATCTTCAGCCTATTTAGCAACCTTAATATTTTGTTAATCATGATTTTTGGTGTTGTTTTTTTCCAGGTTGAATGTCCAAAATATCCTGGCTTTTGTATAACACGGCAGAGGAAGGAATATCCATTCATTGAAATATTCCATAGCCCAGAACAAGTAATATATTCTTCTCTTCCAATTCGTTTGTTCAAGGTCTTCATGTCACCGTGCCATATATATGCTTTGTCCCATCAGCCAGTTGTAGGAGATGACGGTTGTTCTTGTGTGATTAAAAGCGGGGGCTGATTGTCTATGAAGGGCTTAATTTAGGAAGCCGGTAGGGATCTGTCTTTCATTTAGCTTAGAAATATTGTTGTTGTTTTCTAGCATTGATATTTAGTTTTTAAATGAAAGGATTTTTGTTACTTTGGGCTGGTGGTTGCTTGGCGGCCTTGTTTAGACAAGAAAAAAAGAAAGTAAATGTCTAGCGAAGGAAAACTGTTATTTTCTTGGTATGGTGAAAAGAGCTTTTTGGGCACGGCATAATTTTGTACTATTCTATCTGAGCTGATCCTTTTGTGCTTCATAAACAACAAAGAGTGAATCAGGTTTCATTTAGGCAAACGGTAATATCAGCATGTTCTCTTGATATGAATTTTTCAGAGCTGCTTAACAATGATAATCGTTGTCCCGGTGCAGGCAGCTAAGCGGGGAATGGTTGCTGGTCCAAATATCACGAAGTACTCTGTGAAGGCTCTTCCTGTGAGTACTGGTTCTTGCTTATCTTTCATAGCGCAAATAATTTTATTCATTCTCATCATAGATTCTCCTTTTGCTCTTTCATGTTCTTCCAAAATAATGATCACAAATTTGGTTAATCTGAGTGTTGGAAATGATCTGCTGTTGAACAGAGGTATAGTGACAAGTCATAGGTAGATAAAGCTGTGGTGTTTTGCTTAGTTGATTGCATCTGCAGTATAGTTTTATAGTTTCATTTTGGTGATCTTGTTAATAAATTTTTAAGTAAAAGACAGCGACAAAATAGACGAAGAAATAACTGAGTTGAAAATTATCATTATATGCTAAAACTCTTTTGTCCTTGAAGATGATTGGGACTTCAAATCTTTTCATAAAAAGGCTGCCCACGGATTCATAATTCCTGCATTCCATTTTTTAACTGGGTTTTCTTTGTCTGTGAGAGTGGTAACTGAATATTCGTTTAACCATTAACGAGGTGAAGTAATCTATGCAATAACGATTCCAATGTCATTGTAGCAAGCAGCTAGAGTAAGTCAGAATTCAGGATTCTATGAACCATGAAGTTCTATTGAAACAGTGTCTTTTCCTTTGCGTGTGTTCAATGCGGATATCGGACTTGCCCTTACGTATCTTTATTTGTCCAGTTCAACTATGACCTGAGTGCCTATGGATTCAGAGAATTTTTCAAGCGTCATGGCATACAATCATCGCGGGAGCCCAAGTAAAAAGACCTTGTCAGAAAAGTACTGGTGTGTGGCTTAAGGACCATGCCTTGTGAAAAAAATAAAAATAAAAATCTAAATATGGCTGCTAAGCATTAACGGCCAGCGGTTCAAGGAAATGCTGTAATGTTTAAAAGTCATGCCTGCTTATTGTGGCACTTAATGAAGCTTGAAATATTTTCAATGAAAAATCCTGTACGTGTTGAAGCCCTTTTATAGAATTGAATTCATTTACAGAAAATGTTTAATTTAAATGACACCCACTCTTGAAATAAATCTGTTAGTGTTTTTCATACTATATTTGCAAGTTAACAAGTGATTTGATTTTTAATATTTAGAGCCAAGTTTATTCATTTATTTATAATATTGATTCAAATAACATGCTGCTTAAAGCCAATTTGATCTTCACCAATTTAACTGCTAACATTGATCTACAAGTCTTAAAAATCTCTTGACATGTTTTGTGCTCACCCTCTAGCTGCCTTCTTCAATTTTTGGTTCACCTGCCCTTCTTCTTTCTTGCGCGTGCTCTTGGTGTGAGAATGGCCTCAAAATCTCTCATTAGAAAGTGTGCTTCCTGTCTACTGTAAATCACAATACCATAACAGAGAGTCCTATTTTTTCTCTTCGCAATTTGCAAATCTTTCAGTCTTTTAGATAGAAAGTGTGCTCAAAACAATCTTATTGTCAAAGGCTTATTTCCAGTGCGATTCTCTTAAGAAGAAAAACAAGAAGATAAGAGAATCCCAAGCATAAAGGAGGCCTGATCTCCCTCGTTGTCCGGCAGCATGCAACAACACCTGTATCAACAAGAAGAGGAGGTTGCACAACTCCTTATCTCCCAGAAAACACGCTTATGCTTTAATAGTCGCAGTGCATGGGTCCATGTGCATTACTATTATAGCACGTTTCCAGCATCTTTTGAAGGGTATTTCTGACCTCTTGTATATTTCACAACTTATTTCAAATAATATTTAATATGTGTGAAGCAATACCTTGCAATGCTGCATGAAACTGGATTGTTGTTTGATGGTTTTTGTTATGTTGATGTGTGTTTTGGTTTCTTGATTTTTGTTTGGTTTTATTTTTGCATAAGAAATCATGTCATTTTGTACTACTTGCTTAAAATCATGGACTTTCCTATTTGCATAAAAATAATTTCAATTAACCAAACTTCATGATATTTCAATGAAATTTCTCTCAAATACAATTTTATTTTGCTCATGCATTTTGTATATATTTTTTATTATTATTAACATGGGTATCCGCGCTAATTTACGCACACCTCGACTAATCTCACATGTCCTGAAGTTAATAATCATAAAAGCCTCTAGTGGTCCTGAGTTTTGTGGGACTCAAACTAGTAACCTTTAAGGACTTAACCCAAGACCTAACAAGTTGAGCTATACACCTTAAGATTATATTTTGTATATCTTGTCTTGGCTTATGACTGCCATTTTTATCTATATATATTTTATTGTTTTTGTGTGTATGTATAGTACATTGAAATAAGTCCATGATGATGATGACAATTATATATGTTTGTGTGTTGATTGAAATTTGTGTGATTGGTTTTCTTTAATTTTACACCATTGAGTCTTGAAGACATCATATTCCTAGGTTTTTTTTTTGTTTAATTTTATGTGTTGGTGAATTTTTTTTCTTATCTAAGAACCAACCCAATGATTTTAAGATGTATAATAGTGTCCTATTCCTCTAAAGTTGAAAGAAAACATAAGTTGTTAATACATGATTTTATTTTGAAAATGATATTAGTTTTTTTGTTTATGGACTTGTGATTTTTTCTTATTATCAAATCAATCATCATCCTATTAGCAGAGTTATTTGTAGGGTGACAACATTTGATTATTTTTTTTCTAAGAACATATACAATAAACAATTTGTAAATATTATTTAATAATTATGCATTTAAATTCTAAATGTGTGTGAATGCTCACTTAAATAAAAAAGTACCCTTTACTGATGAATTTAAGATAGATCATTAGGTTTGACTACTTAAAAAAATTATATGAACTTGATGAGAATTTTGGTGAGTTACGAGAGAATTGTTAGAATTAGAATATGCTTGATGACTTACATATATATACAAACTAATTCTTAAGAACACATATGAGGACTTGTTTATGATTTTGTACTTATATTACCCCATGCACAAAAGAGAATGAATTTTGTATTTGTTATTGTTGATAAATTCTCAAACATAAATTTTATTTCTTATAAGAAGATAAATGATGTTTATGCAATTGCTTAGTTTTTCTTTCAAGATGTGATTTATTTGTATGGGATGTCAAAGACTATCACTTTTGATAAGGACAACAAGTTCCTTAGCCATTTTTGACAGACATTATGAAGGACCTATAATTCATCTTTATAATTTAATAATACAATATATCCACAAACAAATGAGTAAATAAAGTCGTTAAATTAGGCTATTGACAACTTGATTCAAAGCATTTGTGGTGACAAGCCAAAACAATGAGATTGTGCACTTCTACAAAAAGAATTTACGTACAATGATAAATCAACGTTTAAGATTGTATATTTGTAATGTCCTAGACATGTGTTTAATCTCGTACCAATTTTAAAATGTGTTAGATATTACAATAATATCATGAAGATAGCTATGAGTATGTAAGTTATGATAGATGATGAGAGAAAAAAAAATTGAAAATCAACACCAAGTATAAGAAGATTGTCGATAAATACTATCGTGCCATAGTATTCCAGAAAGAATATAAGGTAATTATGTTTCTATACAGAGAGAGATTTCTCTATGGGTTAGTATTTCAAGCTATAAAAGAAGAAACATGATCATTACACCATAATAAAGAAGATTAATAACAATACTTATATTATTGATCTACTAAATAATATAGATATTTCTAAGACCTTCAATATTTTTGATATTTATTTTTGTTGTGATGAAGAGTCATTATATCTAAAATTTGGTGTTGACTTGAGTTGAGCTTTTAACCAGTAGAGGGGGATGATGTGGAATATGTTGTGTTTATGTTAATGGACCAATTATACAAGGTAAAGCCTATGAAGAAGCATAAATATGTAAAAAAAAAAAAATAGTCTAAAAAGAAGCCATAATTTTAGATACTATTCTGGGGGGTGCAAGTGTCGACATGACGTTGTCTGGCGACAGTGGAGACTCTTGTCATGCCTCCTGTGTGAGGTGTTGTGTGTTGGGAAGGGTTTTTAGATTTAACCATAAAATTATGATTAATTTTTAGGAATCGGCACCTGCTATTATGGTCACTAGTAACCTATGGTCTGTGAGAGTCTGGAAAGAGATTGGTGTGCAAGGAGAAGACGCATCACCTCCAATGCACCCTACCTAAGGTGTAAGGAGAAGACGCATCACCTCCAATACACCCTACCTAAGGTAAGCTGTATTATTGTTTTATTGTTTTTTTCTAAGTCGGGTTTATATTTATTGGTCTTTTTAAGGTTTAATACATTTTTTTTTCATGAGAGAGTCTCTATCTCATCAGCTTAATCCTAGTCGTTCTAAAATCTGAATTTTAGTATCATATTTATTTACATCTTATATCTTTAATACTTGAGGGTGTACTTTATCGTATAATTTTACATTCTACAAATACTAAAGTCTACATCTGGATCATAAAAAAAAGATTGAATTTTTTTTTTGATATTTTAACCAAACCCTAATGGATGATCATAAAGTGGTTATGATATCTTTTTTTTTTGGAATTTCAAAACATGAGAAAGATGCAATTTTTTTCATGAAAACATGCTTCGAAAATATGTAGGATTTGACGGTGTATATATATATTTTGAAATATTTTGGAGAAAATTGAGTATTTAAATCATGAATTTATATTTTACAGTGTAAATATACAATCCGATATTATGCAAAATTGGTTGAAAAATATTTGAGAAAATCATAATTTTTTTCAAAGGATTTTTTTATTTTTTAAAAGAAATATATAATATAATATTATATATTAATTAAATATTATTAAAATATGCGGGCTTGGTTGGCCCAAATAACTGGTCCAGGTGTAAACCCAGAAAACAGTTGGCCGATATTAGCCCAACATATTTTCATTCTTTTTTTAAGCCACATCCGACACTTGGTCTGGGCCAGAACTGGCCCAGCCTAAGTGAGAAATGAGTTATTTGAAAAATATGAACAGTAAGTTCACGTTCTGCATGTAACTTTGCAGTTGCAACCGGCAGAGTGAAGTGGGAGGCAATCTTGCAGAGGAGAAGGAGCTGTTGTCTAGGTGGTTGACAAGAGGTTGGTGGAGGCGTTGACAAAGAGATTGGCCTCTAGAGTTGCTACTGTGCAGGAAGAAGAAGTTTGCAGATGAGAGATAAGGCTGGAAGGGGGAAGAGAGAGAGTCACAGTGGCCGCTTAGTAGTCATGTTGGCTTTCTGTGATGGAGCTGATGTTCGTGGTGGTGTATAGGTTGGGTTTGGTGGTATTCTCACCTGAGAAGGTAGCTATAGAAGAGGCCGCAGAAGCTTACGGGGAAAAAGAAAAATGAAAATAGGGGAATGACTGGTTTTCTGTGATTTTTGGACCTGATTTTCTCCTTAGTCAGGCCATGAAATGCACCCCTATTTATAGGAGATGGAAGAGGGATCTTTAATAGTGTCAAATCATGGCCTTTGGTTTGGTTGGGAAGCATCACAACCGTTGATTCAAAGGATGTATCGTGAGTTGTCAAATTTGCAGGAAAAAGACTATCTAAGTTGGTCTCTTTAGGTCAGTGTCGGGACCAGTGTCATATTAATAAACTTGAATGAACCACACTTGAGGATATAGGGACGTCATTTTGGTGCATGTGTTGTTAATCATTTAATTCGACCTTGAATTTGTATTTTTTTTTTCTTTTTTGGGCAAAATGCAGTACAGTTAAGCATTAAATTTCCTTTAAAATTATAGCTTGAATTCCCAGTTTGCTTTCTCCATGTTGACAGCCTTTATTATTATTATTATTATTATTATTATTATTATTATTATTTATTTTTTATATAAAAAAATAAATTTTACAGAATAACCCAGAATTAAGCTATGACAAATACAATCATGAGATTGAGCTTAAATTTGCTCGATAGGTTATACATACCAAGTTATATAGGGATCGACTTGCTATAACTAGCTAATGTTTGAAATACCTTCAAATTAGTCATAAAAGGTGCTAGTTTTGATGTTTTAATTATTTTTCTAGATAATTTTGAATTATAGTTTTTTTCATACTTATTTTTGAATTCTTTTGGTTAGACTGATCTTACCTCTATATAAATAATTGGTGTGTTATTTTTTTCACTAGATTATTAAATTTCATATTTTTAAGAAAATATCAGAGTTTTCTCTAACTATTTCTCTACAATTTAGAATAATAACTTCATAGTTTAAGAACTCTAATTTTAATAATGAAACACTAAAAGAGGTAGTGCTTTTATTGTTTATTGTGTATCAAGTCACAAATCACTATTTATTTCAATAATGCTTTGTTTTTTTAGATCTATGGTTTTTTCAATTTAAATTTCATCCTTTAAAATATCAAACTTTATGATTTGTTTCAATTTATTTTCTTTGAAGTTATTGTATCCTCATGACTCGGGTTAATTGATTGATTTAGGTTTTTCTTTTTTTAATTGATTTTTTTTGTCTATATAATCTCATCATTCAATATTTTATTGATTAAGAATCAAGCTTCATGTTTTGTTTTGATTTGTTTTTTATGAAGTTATCTCGGTGTCATGACACTAATCACAAGTCTGACGGTTATCTTGATCTTATTTTTCTAGTTTATTTTTTTAAATTATTATTTTTTTAAATTTTATCTTTTAATATTTTATTGATTGAGAATTAAGCTATATATTTATTTTGGTTTGTTTTCTATGAGGTTATATCGGTCTCATGATCTTAGTTACAGGTTTAATGAAATAATTAGGGTTGACTCAAGTTATTTTTTTTTTTTCAATTTAATATTTTTTAAATTTCATAAATTTAACAAGTTAACTATAATTAACTCGAATCTATTTAATATACCATTAATTTAATATTAAAAATAATAATATTAACTTGTATCCGTGAGAATTACTCTTGAGCTGGCAGCGATTTAAGTTGTCAAAATCTTTGAATGCAGAACTAAATGCAGGAGGGTAGATGTGAATTGCATTTTTGTTTGGTTTAGAGGTGGCTTTAAGTTTTTTGGTGGGATTCACACACAAAAAAAACATGTATTTTTAGCTTTTAAAAATATAATTTATATTTTAAATAGATTATACATTTAGAAAATAGCCACCACACCTACCATCCATACACACTATTAAATATGAAATAACAAGGCAAATAAATTCAGGAAAATATGTGAAAGAAAGAGAGCAGTAATCAATGGCTTCAATGGAACCTTTCTCGGACTTCTTGAATTGCCAACGAACTTGGTGGCTACCTGTCACAATGTCAGACAGGCCCATCTCTCAAAGTTGTGGCGAAATTGAATCCACATTTTAACAAGGATTGAATTTCTTCCAGAATTATAAATCTATTTATTTTTATGTTTTAAAATATTTTAAAAAAAATAAATGTTTTTTTAACTTTAAAGTAATATTTTTTTATTATTTTGATATACTAATATAAAAAATCATTTTTAAAAATAAAAATCATTTCAATATATTTCTAAATAAAAAACACTTTAACCACAACCACCTTTTTTTTTAATACACAAAACCTAACAAAAAGGAGTTTATATTTGTGGTGTAATGGGGGATTCAATAAGCTTGGGCATATTAATACTGATATGGTCACAAAAATATAAGCAAAATAAGATAAAATATTAAAGGAGTCAGTTTATTTAATTTTCTCTAGCATATACACACACACACATCCGGGAATTTGCTAGGATTAAACCTGAATGATCTTAAAATCTACATTTTATATCGAGTTAAAGAGACTGTTTGGCTTTAGTATGTGAGGTTTAATTTTTAAAATTAACACTCCAAAATCATTGAAAAGTATTAAAAAAATATTAACTCAGTGTTTTTTTTTTATAATAAAAAAAGCATCTAAAAATATAGCAACCTCACCCCTAAAGACATCCATGTTCGTCGTCAATCTTCCTTTCAAAGAAAAAAACCTCGTGGTCTCATTTGAAAAGACAAAAAAAGAAAAAGAAAAGGAAACCCATCAACCTTGTTGCTCTGATCTTTCGCATTTGATGAATAGTACTGTCGGTGGTGTAACCTAAATTATTACAAGAGAGACAAAATGCTTTCTCTGAATCCTTTTTTCAATTGAAGGAGCAATTAAATAGTTTAAAATTTCAGTAATTTTCAAATACGATATATATATATATATATATATATAGTTCATATATATATATATATATATATATCCTACTCAACAACTTTATTTATTGTTTGGGTAATTGTTCCTGCATTCTTACAATTATTATGGCATTCTTACAATTATTATCATATATATATATATAAACAATTACCCAAACAATAAATAAAGTTGTTGAGTAGGATATATATATATATGAACTGGTGAAACATCCTTCTCCCCTTATTCTCAGCCAGCTTGCAATTTTATTTTCTTTAGTGTTGTGGTCTATTGTTGCTCAGGCCCACAGGGGATGGGGAAGATGGAAGAGGATTTGGTGAAATTAATTTCTCAGTTTTCCATTTTGTCAAATATTTATTTATTTTATGTGACAGCAGTGGGATCGGGGAGACAAGCTCAAGTGTTAAATTGACGCTTTCAATAGCATGTCCGAAATAGGCTTCCTTTTGATAAATATTGATTTAACGGATCTAAAAAGCCATTTTCTTTGGGCTGAAGAATCCCTTTTTTTTTTTTTGGATGCAACTAATTTTTAGATCCTAATCATTAGAGATAATATATAATATATTTATTGATGTTAATATTAGATAAGAGATAATGTATAATATTTTTTTAAGGATTCATAATATTTATATTCACATTAATATGTCAATATTTTTACTTCTTAATATTATTAATGCAATATTACATTTTAGTCCATCATCTTAATAAAAACAATTCATGAATTATAAATAAACCATGATTTTTTTAAGTATTAGGTTTAGAATTTTTATTTTTTATTAGATATTTATTCCTAGAGTATTTCTATGTAATGTTATTATATATTTTTTAAAATTATTGGTTTTATTATTGGAGAGTCTTTAAATTTACTAAAAAAAACCTTTTACATGTATTAAAGAGAATTGATCAAATTACCAAAACTATACAAGAAATTAACTAATTATTTAAAAATAAATTTTGACTTTAATCTACTTGTATTTTTTAGTACATCATCACCTTTTGCACTTCCAAACTTGCTTTCTATGTAGTATAATAAGCTAATTAGGTTTTTAAAGCAATGAATTAAATTTTACTAATATATATACTATCTTTCAAACCTTTAATTTATATCATCATCAAACCATATAAATTCATCAATTCCATCTAAGTAGCTAAGCAAACAAAATCTGGCTGATTGAATAATGCAAAAAAAAAAAATTAAATTCATTTTTTTATTTCATATTTAATTTAACATTGAATTATACTTCTTGCTTGAATCCAAATTTATAATTTAAAGGGTTATGAATTTAAAAGATCAAATCAAGTTTATAAAATTCATTTGAGTTTATTTTTTTTATAAGCTCACGCGATTTTAATTTTATCATTTAATATTTGATTTAATTAAAAATTGAGTTTTATTATTTTTTTTATCTACTTTCTATAAGAATCTCACTAACTTTGAAAATAACCAAGGTTATCTTGGATTTTTTTATGTGTTATTTTTTTCTAAATCAATTTTTTTTAAAAAATTGAAGTTTTGAATTAAATTAAATATAAAATTCATAATGTTTTTGTTTGTTTAAATAAAATTTCTTTTTAAATTAATCTTATTTTTATTTGTAGTCTTACTATTTTACTAAATAGAATTGAGTTTCTTATTTTTATTTTTAGTTTTAGAATTTGTTGAAGAACCATCTCAACCCAAAAGCTTAAGCTGTTAGGTGAGGTTTCAGGACCACTTTACCTTGTGCTTAATTTTTATCAAATAAATAGGGATGATGAGGTTCGAACTAATGATCGCTTGGTCATCAAGACTCTGATATCATATCAAAGAACCATTTCAACTCAAAAGCTTAAGTTGTTAGGTGAGATTTTAGGATATAATTTATATTATTATCTAACAGTATTTGACTAATTAGAATTCAGTTTTTTTTTTTAATTTAGGTTCCATATGATTATTATGCTTTTATATAAGAGATCATGACAAATTAATCATTATTAATGTTAATCAAATCATTATATTATCATCTCAATATTTTACCATCTTAATATCTTAATTAAAAATATTTTTTCCAGTATTGAAGAAATTCTTTACTTTCTAATATCTTTATAACTTTTCTTTAAGATAAAAAAAATGATATGACCATGGCGCTGGCGAAGAGCATACTAATAATCTAATTAATCAAGTGACTTTGACATTAAATATACCAGCACCCTCTGATCATCCTTTTGTGTGTACGCTCTCCCTGAACCCTATAAAAAAAAGTTGAACCTGGCAAGAAATCACCCCCCAGCTCTCTCCGCGTCTAAAAAACTCCACCTCTCGCACAGCAGAAGAACCATCTTCCTTTTACTGTAGTACCGAGCCCATCCTCTTTCATCAAATGGTACGTATACATCTATCAACGCCTCTGCTTTTTTGTGTTTATGATCATGATGGAGCGAGATTTACGAAACCCTCTTTTTTGTATTGATTCTCCTAGCCAGTTTCAAGAAGCTTAATGTTTTCCTTTACATGTTCATAAAAAAAGATGTTTTCCATATTTTCTCAAAGAAGAAAGAAAGAAGTTGTTTTCCGGCGAGTAAAAGCTGTTTTTCAACAGGCAAGAGTAGTTTGTGATGGCTCTATCTGTGTGCAAGATAATTTTTATTTTCATGAAAGATTTACTATTTGTTATGCTTTGCTGTGGAACATTTTAGTGGTATATATATGGCATCTTTTTTCTTTTTGTATATTTCTTAATTTGATACGAAGGTAGAAAATGCTTTGAAGGCTCCAAAAATGAGCTCATATTTTTATTACTATATATATATATATGAAATCAATTGTTATTATAGCTAGTATGAATGCTTAACAAAGATTTGGATGCTTTATCAATTAATCTGGTACGTTCTTCTGTAATTTTGACTTAAATTTTATGTAAATAGTTGTCTTACATTTTACTTTATTTGCTTTTGGCAGCAAGTTAGCTAGAAAGTGAAGATCATGTGGGCTAGACAATATTCTCTTTTGTTTAATAGTTTAATATTGCTAATAATTAATTAATAAAGAAGGTATAAAATCTCAAAACGCTGACAATGTAGTCACTAAGCACTCTTTTCTTCCCTCTCGTGCATGAAGAATGAAGACACGGCAAGAACATTAGTTTTGACTTGTAGCCGTTAAATATTATAGTGCCTTTAGATTTTCACAAAGCGAATCTAAAAGCTACTGTTTAATTCTTTCGTCTTTCTGAAGATTAATTTGGTGCGTGAAAGATTCTTTTCCTTTCCCTTTTGATGCTTGTTTTCTCTATTGCTTTTCATTTATTTATTTGTTTTTATAATATAGTAAGCAATTTAGACCTCAGTTGCTTCTACTAGGGATGCTTTGCCTAATTATTGGCAAGCAGATAAAGAATTCATGAAAAATTGAATTAACTAGGCTAAAATCCCACCTTCAACCCATTAATTTTTATTTAAAAAAAACTAATTTTGTTTTATTCATAACTCAAGTCTTATTTTAAATTAAACTCAAATTAAGTTTTAAAATTATAATGTTTTTAGCTCTAAACTTTCAAACATATGATTTCTTACACGCTTTATTTATGTATTAGAAAAGTACAATAATTGAAGAAGATATTATGAAATGCTAAAGTATACTTGATATCTCAAGAACATAAAATCTTAGATTTTACAGCCAAGTCATATCTAGAAGTTAAATCATCAACGCACCATATGTTTGCTAGCTTAAACGGTGAAAGAAAAATAGAAGAAATAAAGACTTGAAGTGGGTGAGGATCCGAATGGAGCATCCATGTCCACATCACAAACACTCCTCCTCTCTTCTTTTCTTGCAGAGAGAGCTCAAGGAAATATGTGTATTGATCCTTCGTTCTTGGACATTGATTTATGATTTCTTGTATGAACGAATGCAGGAGACTAAATCAAAGTAAATAAATAAATAAAAAATACTATTATATTCCGCAAGTAATCTGTCTACCTCTTTTACGTATCCAATTAATTATTCTCTAATTTTCTTTTATATATTTGATTGGTACAATGTGAGACTGACGTGTTGATTTGGTTTAATATGAAAAGTTCATTTAATTTATTTAATCAACACCGATATAGTTGATTTCTGATTTCGTGGAAAGCATGCATTTAATTATTGTGTTTTATTTGATTAATTAAATATATGTTTGACGAAAGGTATTTTTTTATTAAGAATATTTTAAAATAATATTTTTTTAGATTTATATTAAAAAAAAACCTCTTAATAAACGCAGGTCAGTGAAGGTAATGGTGATATGAGGGTTGTCCTGACCAAGCCTTTATCACTGGATGGAGACGCCTACGCCGATTATAAAGCTCCTAATTTTCTCCAACGCTTTTTGAGTCTGTTTAGGAATGTACGGCCAGGATCAGATCTCACCAATTTCCAGGCAAGTGATTTTCTTGGGTAAATTATATTTTTATCCTTGTCAATATTTTACTTCGAGTATTATAGTTTGAAATCTCTCAATGTTATCCCTATAGCTCATAAAATCTTCCAATTTTGCTCTTTCTACTCAGTAACTAATAAATTGCTCGTTTTTTACAATTTTTTTCCTTTTTTTTTCCCTGTAAATCCCATCGAGTGACAAATCACAAGCAACGCTTACTTTTGGACCAAAGTGTTGATGAATGTGTCCATTTTGCAAGCTCAGCTTACACCTCAATTCAACATTCCAAAGTCCCAGCTCCAATGTTTTGGTGAATCAGCATACAGCTTTGGCAAAAATTTGCTGCAGCAGTGCAACAATGCCGAGAGCTCACTTGAAAGACTCATCTCTGTTGTAGCATGGAGCATATCCACCATACGTCCTCCTAATTTTGGTGTTGCCCCTTACAATCCCATTCTTGGAGAGACTCACCATGTTTCCAGGGGAAGCCTCAATGTTCTACTCGAACAGGTAGTTGATTCATTTACCAGTTACGATTAATGTTATTTTCTTGTTCTTCAACATGAGTAGGTAGAGTCAATTTATTTTTGTTCGAACCAGGCCGAAGTGGGCAAAATACAGCCCAAGCTCGTTCATTATTAGTGGGGCCTAGATTGATCTGTTAGGCTGTCCGGCTCATTAACAATCCTCGCTCAGGATTCGAAGTATCACTGGGAGAAACATCCGGTGGTGGTTGTGTTATGTGATTAAATTCTTGTGGTTGCAGGTTTCCCATCACCCACCAGTTTCTGCCCTCCATGCAACAGATGACAAGGAAAATATTGAGTTCATTTGGTGCCAACATCCTGTTCCGAAATTCTATGGTAGTATTACTTTTCCTAAACTTAGATTTTGGTCTTCTGGATTTAGCAGCCTTTTCTTTCTTACAAAGATCAATGCTAAATGTAGGTACTAGAGTTGAAGCTGAAGTGCTTGGCAAAAGGCAACTTAAGCTTCTGAACCATGGAGAGACTTATATGATGAATTCACCAAAGCTCATGGTTAGGTTTTTTCCACCTCGGGTTGATTGGATAGGCGATGTAAACATTTGCTGCCAGGAGACTGGTCTTGAAGCTAAGTTATGCTACACAACCAGTTCTCTCTTTGGACGTGGAGGACTCCATTCTGTTAAAGGCAAGATTTATCAGTCTTCATCCATGAAGACCCTTTATGAGGTCGAAGGGCACTGGAACAGGTAGATATATATTCACTCATAAACAGTGTGAGATTAAAGCTAATCTCACTGAAAGACTGTTCCCGAAATCACTTCCTGAAAAAAATCCAACCATTGGATTTATAGGATTCGCTAGCTCAATGCATGAGATTGTTTGGATTTTTTTTAGAAATATATTGTTAATATTAGCATTACTTGTAGTGTGATGAATGTGAATTTCACTTGCTAATCTTTTGAATCCAGTACTGTGAAAGCCAAGGAAATTAATAGTGGTAAGGAGACAATTATATATGACGCAAAGGAAGTGTTTTCCGAGCTCAAGATTGCAGTCGTCGAGGATTTGCAGGTACCTTCGCAGTTATTACTTATTTATCACTTAACGATTTTTTTTCTCTTGTGCTTCATATTAAAATATTGTAAGCAATGATTCTTCATATGACCTACCAAAATTCTGATTTAGACTAAAAACGTTGAGTTCTTTGTTTCGCCAAGGTGGAGAGATCCCTCCCCGCAGTAATCAATACATTGCATTGCTGATAAAAGGCTGATATGCAAGAAATCAAAACATATTTTTAGTTGCGTCTATAGTGTATTTGCAAGAAATCAGGATGCGTGCATTTGACTTGATTTATGATGCTTGTATACCTGCCTGATCATAAACTGCTGGTGTTTTCTTTGTCAGGGAATTCGGCCAACTGAATCAGCTGCAGTTTGGAACGAGGTGAGCAAAGCCATACTAAGCAAAAACTGGACCAAGGCAAAAGAAGAAAAGAGCACTGTTGAGGATAACCAGAGGAAGCTAGCTAAAGAAAGGAACTCAAAGGGAGAAACTTGGGTTCCTGCTAATTTCACTGTATCTTATAGCAAAGAAGATGGCTGGGACTGCTCACCTATTCAAGAGAGAGTCCCACAAGCCCCCATTGTTGTGCCCATCTAATATTATTCTTTGGTCTCTAGTAATCTAGAAGTTCAAAGTGAACAGCATTTACGTGTTATATCAGGTTTCCTTGGACAATAATCAGACAGGATCTAAACCATGGATCTAGTTAATTACATGATCATATGATTAGTTTCAAAATGAACGTTCTGGTTGATCCTAGAGATAGAGCCTCTGCCACCAACGCAAAGCAGGATCTGGTCTTCCCTTGTGTAATCACCCACTCAACTATCATTCTTCCAGACCTTACTCTACCCTGACCTATGTTGCTTTGATATTTCACGTGCTTGAAGGTAGCTGTAGCTGTTTTTTAAAGTAATTTTTTAAAAATATCAACCCTGACCTATGTTGCTTTGATATTTCATGTGCTTGGAGGTTGTTATAGTTATTTTCTAAAGTAATTTTTTTAAAATATATTAAAATAATTAATTTTTATTTTAAAAAATTATTTTTGAAATTAGTGTATCAGAATTATCTAAAAACATCATAAAAATATTAATTTAAAACAAATAAATATTTTTTTAAAAAATACTATTAAAATATAATAGAATTATCTAAAAATATAAAAAAAAATATTAATTTAAAACAAATAAATATTTTTTTAAAAAATACTATTAAAATATAAAAATAAACAGGGTTAATAGTACCTATATCTGATTTCGGATACTCAAACATGGGTATATACACTTGGACACTTCAATTACATAGAAACATGAAACAACTTTTTTGAAAAAATAGCGAAGTCCACCATCAATACTCATGTCGACGGCCATGCATCGGAGGAGGACATGAATCTCGTGTCTGAGCTGTTAAAGTTACGTTTTACTGACGCATACTGTGTATTTCTGCAGGTAAAAATCTGCATTTTGATGTTGAAATCTAGGGACAAAAAAAACCTTACCTATATAACAAGATTCATATTAAACTTCTACTGATATAACTCTAATGTCATTAATTTAGAAAATATTATTACATGAAATATACTATTAAATTTGAGTATATCAGAGCTTATATGTATCAAAGTTTTTTATTTATTTATTTTTTTTTAAAAAATTAAACACAGTAGGTTGTAGGGATTAGTTGTGTTGCGTGCAAGCTGCCCCGAACACCCCATGTAAATCAAAAAAAAACTTTTTATTTATTTATTTTTTTAAAAAATTCTAAATACAGATTGTTTTAGAAATTTTGCTTCGTAGGTCCGCCCGGGTGAGAGGTTCTATAACATACTGATCCTCACAACGAAAAGCTTTTTGTATACTGTATACTGTATACATGGTTGTGAACTGTGAGTATTCAGCAGATGACACCGACCTCACAAACTGGGATATTTCAGAATTTGGAATGGCAAAAAATTCAAGAAATTGAATCGATGAGGATAAGAATGAACCTACAGTACAAATGAAAAATAATAAAAGCTAGCTAGACAACATACCTAATCAATGTTATATCACTCAAAATCTAATAGCTGGCCACCATTGCTAGAGCAGTTGTTCACTTTTAGAGCTACAAGAATACAGTATACCTCAAGCTACTATTTGGGGTCTCGAAATCCATTTCCCGTAGGTCTGATTCAGTCCTCCGGTTGAAAGACTTCTCTCTGATGGTATCCAAAACCGGCTTCCATGACCTTCTACCCGATGATCTACACAATGGATTACTCTGGCCCGACAAGGAAGTAGTTCCTGAAGAATTATCCTGAGTCTGGCAACACTTGCTAGATTTTGCTATTGAAGAGAGCCTCTTCACTAAAGCAAGAAAGTCCACAGGAGAAACATCAGGCTGTAATATTGAGTACGGAAGCAAGAAGTAGAGTTGGCCTGTTTCAAGCTGAGCATCAGGCTTTAATGGTTTGGACTCTGTAGAAAGAAGCTGAGCAGCAGTGAAGACAAGATTCTTTGAGGGTGATTGGCCCGTAGTCACTTGGCTAACTGAAACGGGATTTTGAAATTCTTGAACATAACCATTCAGGTGAACTACACGAATGTTGTTGAATTCTGTAGAGGATTTGCATGACAAACAACAGCCCATTTCTCCTTGTTTTCTCTCTTTCTCAATGGATTATCGTGTTTCTAAGGAATGGAGTCGTCTATTATTGTATACCATGTATGACCTGTTCGTTATAAACATACATATATTGGCTACTTGTCAGGCCAACAACTATGTAATATTTTATTGAAACGGAGCCACCTGAGATTTATATTACTTTGTTTGCTATACAATGTGAGGAAGTCTTCTAGTCTAGAATCAAAATGAAGTGAAGTAGGATTAGGGTAACCAAGTCCACTATAAAATTGCAGGTTACTTTAATGGTAAAATTGACTTTGCACCCACGAGAAAAGGTATTTGGTACCGGAATTGATGGAGTCTAAATTTATGTTACTGGATGATTTTGAATAATTAGATATACATTTATAATTAAATAAGAATTTATTATGAATAAATTATATGGGTAGCTTAAAAAATACATTTATGAATTAATAGAATATGTGTAGATCCAAGAAAAGGTATGATGATGTTAAACTAAAATAATTGCTAAAAAATTTATAACTTTTAATCTAATTATTTGATTATGCAGAAATCTATATAGAAATTTTAGAATATATTTTTATAACAATAACTATATTTTTTATGCATCATTAGATATTTAGGTATCAAAAAACTCATTCAAACTTCTAGTTTCGACAATTTTGTTATTTTCCATTTGTTTTTCAGATTTTTTAATTTATTTCATGTTTTATATTTCTTTTCTTTATATTTTTGTATTTTTTTCTTAGTTTAGGTAGAATTTAAATTTGAAGGTTTATTCTCTTTTAAAATAATAACAATGAATTTTGTTTTCTAGGTTTATAAAATCTTAAAAAGACCAAAATCATATCTATGGCCCATTTTACTAATTAAAACTCTTTTTTTTTTTTTTTTTTTTCTGAATAATAATAAATAATAATCACAGCAAATAAAAA
>NW_011499854.1:1066695-1084668 GCF_000495115.2 Populus euphratica | reverse complement strand
AAATCTTTTTTTTTTTTTTTTTTTGTCTTCTGTGATGTTTTTAGCTACAGCCTGCATAAAAAATGAAACCAAAATCAAGGTGATCAGGGGAAGAAAGAATGAATTTTAGATTTGAGATATTCTATTTCGTTTTAATAGGATTTGAACCCAAAATTTACTTCTTTTTTCTTCTCATTTTTATTTACTATAAAAATTGTAATCTTGAGATGGCCAGTCCAATCATTATAGAGGACACGACAAGATTGCTTGACGACGTCTTTGCTAGGAAAAGTGTTGCCACACGATTGGATTGTTTTTTGAGATTGTGATGATACAAGTTTTTTAAATAGTATATTAAATTAATTTTTTTAGATATTTTATCTATATTCAATATTATCACTACATCAAAATTATTAAAAAAATAAAAATAAAATATTTTCAAAACAAAAACAAAGGCCGCGACAAACACCTCTGGATGTAAATATTGAGAAAAAGCGTGTTCCACGGCTGACCATCTTCATAAAAAGAGCATTAAAAAGGAGGCCTTCCTGGAAACAGAAGATGCCTGCACATGTTTCCATCTAAAAGCGTACAATGTTGTCTATTGTTTTATTTTTTATTTTTTTGTTTGTTTTCTTAGCTAGTAGATGGGCAAGTTGCTTCACAGTTATCCATTGAGGAAGTCGTCCTTACTCCTTGGTCAACGATCCAGTTTCATTGATTTAGGGCAAAGCATATTTCATTGCTTTCAATTTCCAGTATTTTTTATACCACTACAAAATTAACTATGAAATAGAAAATATCTCTGCTAACATAAGAAAACACTTTTAAATGGAAATCTTTATTTTTTATGTATATTTTTCTTTTTTAGTTTTCCTGTGTGACCTCATTACTTGCCTCACTTCACCTTGATTAATCCCTGTTTTTTTTCTTTTTTAGTTCTCTCTCCCACTTACTTGCGCTTACTAACTTTTCCTTGCAATAAATATTCAATAATTAATTATGTTCTTGAAGATAATCGTGTAAAATTAACTCTAGTTGTTTTGAATAAACATGCAAGATGACAAAGCTAGCTTGCGTTTTCAACGGGGCAAACACCAAAGAGATATTGATTGAGAGTGACGGGAAACGTCTAAACTCTCTGCATCACGTCCAAGAGGTAAACTTCTGTGCCATATTGTTTTTTACGTCCATCCTTTTCCACCAGAGGCCCAGACAATAGCTAGCGTCACTATGCATTTGAATTTCTGTTTGTATTTTGCTCGAAATTGTCTGTTTATATGCTAAGTTTTTTTAAAAAAATCTTCAAATATAATAGATGCTCTTACGAGTATCATAACCTAATGATTATCTGTCTAGCTAGTAGTTTCTTTTAATAAAATAGGTTTGAGACTCAATATATTATGTAATTAATTAATTCCCATTCAATTAATAGATTTCATGAGAATAGAACATGATTGATATACGATGAGAAAAAGGAAAGCACAAATAAAAAAAATAAAGAGTGTAAATTTAAAAAAATTACAACATTAAAGAGATCAAAGAGAGATTCATCATGGAAAGATATATAGAGTCATTTAACTCGGTTTTAGATATCAACAAAATCATTCATTAAACTCGCGTTGGCAAAATTAAACGTTGAAGGAACAAATTAAGGCCGACACCGTCAGCGAGGAAGACTTTTTATGATCTATATTTAATTTTATCATAAGCAAATGGACCCTCCATATGTATATTGTATATATAACAAAGTCAAAACATTAGGAAAAAAAGAAATATTATTCTGTCGGCTACGAAGAGGTGGCCATGCTTGCACATAATAATAAAACAACGTTGAACAAAACAAAAAAAGAGAAGGGAATTTTTTAAACTCCAGGCTATAAAAAACATTAGACTGGTAATACCTTAGCCAAAATCCACATGCGTTGTTATGCTGTAATGACACATTTTGTGCTTGAGATGAGTTGTTGCTCCTGGTTTCCATGAATTATTAAGGTTTCTTTTTAATTTTTGTTTGCGAGTTTGTTTTGGCTCCCGGCTGTTCCCGATGAGTAGCATATAATAACAAATTGATAATATATGAATTAGTTTCATGAGAATTAATTTCTTCTCAGTTTTTATTTAATTATCATGAAATTAATCCTGCTTGCCTTGTGATCACTTAAAATTAGTGCGGTATCCTTAGGGATTGTGGGACAGTCCAATCTTTTTTCCTGCTAGGTGGATAACTAGATTGCTTGACTTGTTCATGTAATCTTAAAAGCACACCATCCCTATATAGACAACACTAATTGTTGATTATTACTTGGAGAAATTCAATAATCGTAATACTATATTGATACTATAGCAATTTATACCCCACTACATGACACAAGCATGCCTAGAAACTGTCAAAAGAAACAACTTGAAAGTCCATAATCACACGCATTATCGCGTATCATATAACGTTATATTGAAACAAAGGCTACTTTTTTTTTATTATTATTAGCACGTTTGTTTTTTAAAAAAAATTGTAAAAATAATAAAATTTAAAAAAATGGTGAAATTATATAGTTTATACATGTCATGATTTTTTAGATAATTTTAGATCAAGAACTTTATCTTAAAGATATCTACAAAAAACAAATTTATTCACAACTTATACACCACAAATAAACTATAGTTAGAAATATAGAGAGATTTAGTGATTTTTTTTTTTTTTGTATTTCAAATGCCCATGACTCTTATACTATGAAATACATGTTGAAATATTCTCAATTACTGCTTAAGCTTTTTTTAGGATAAATTTTGAATTTTTAGCTATTATATCATTATAAATAATATTTCAGATAAAACTCTTGTAACTAATTGTGAAACCCATTCAATACTTTTTGAATTTTTAAACATGCAATTTTTTTTTTGAGATTTTTCTTAATTTTAAGACATGCTACAATTAATATGTTTATTAAGCTTCCGCAGCCACCACTAGACCAGCTTTATTAGCTAAATGAAAGGTCATGGATGGTCGGAAATCCTTGTAGCTCTTGGCTTGCAATTCCCTGGAAACACAATAGCATGGGGTTATTTTGATTTGTAATATGTTCCGAGGTTCCACCCAACAAGCTTGAGATATTTTTCCCGACTACGTTATAGGCTACTTCAGACAGGTAGTGAGTGTTCCTCCGGAGTCTAATATCACCCCACCGCCCTCCAGTGCTCAAAACTTTAGAATATCTGTTTAGTCTTTCTTCTCCTCCACCTGGGCCTTCAAGAGTTATGTAATGTACCTAGGTTCGAACCTCACCATGCATGCCTGTCTCCCCGTGGTGTCTTACCTGCTTATTGGGCTTGCAGGATGTTCAGTGGGCCGTGGGGATTAGTCGTGGTGCGCATAAGCTGGCCCGGACACCCCATGTAAATCCAAAAAAAAAAAAAGAGTTATGTAATGCACCTGGGTTCAAGCCCTAGCGTGCACGCCTGTCATCCCTGCGGTGTCTTACATGCCTACTGGGTTTGCAGGATATTCAGTGGGCCGTGGGGATTAGTCGTGGTGCGCGCAAGCTGACCCGGACACCCCACGTAAATCAAAAAAAAAAGAGAGAGTTATGTAATGCAATCTAGTATAACTTAATTGATAAGATTTTAAATTTATTTTTTAAAAATTATTAATTTAAGTATTATAAATTTTAAAATTATTAAAAATTTACATGATTATTAATTTTAAAACCTCAAAAAATTAATCAAAATAAATATAAACTGACCAAAAACAAAAAAGAGTTATGTAATACAAGCCACCGTCTGTTTCGCAAGGGTTGAATGCCCTTCGTAATACCAGCCACCGTCTGTTTCGTAAGGGGTTGAGTACCCTTCGCCTATAGTCAATCGATTGAAACTGTAAGAAGGATCTAATATATTTCCAATTCAATAAGAAAATCTACTGCCTAATTTATACACTATGGAGTCCACAGAATCTCCTAGTCCGAATACTCCATCCCATTGTCCAGTACTTTTTCTTATGTTTACGAGACCACACCCAAACATCACATCTTTTATGATTATTATGTCTTCATCAGGTGTCTCAAACTGGAAGTGTTCAGAGGCAATGACCCCTTCTCTTGTTGAACAGTCAGCGTACTCAGAATTGCATGAATAGATAGATGGACTACCACATTCATCAGATGATCATGGTAAATTTTGGAAGTTTGAGGACTTCGAGGGATCAAACCTTGGACCATTCTGTGGCATACACACTTTGCAGCCTGTGCAATGAACCCGTGTTTGGTCACTTACATTATCCATGGCTGCGAGTTGTGGAACAGCTGGCTCTCCAACTGAGAAATTCACAAGAAATATGTTGTTGTCTGGAAAAAGATTGCTTTGTGCATTGTTTTTGGAGTCGTTGAATGGGGGAAAAGTAGAGTGGAGATGAACTAATTTGGTAACTAATAGTCGAGGTTTTGTGTTTGCAGTTATGCTGGGTCAGAAAAGGAATGTGCAGGTTATGAAAAACAGTTGCTGAAAGGTCACAGTCATTATTCCTTTCGTGCTATGAAAGAGAGCAACTTTCAGTCTTTCTGAAAATTAGTGAGTTGCAGGGAAACATATAGCATGGCGTTTTATTGTGTAGTGATCTTCATGAAATAGGAATAACACACTATATATGAAAGAAGTTAAGGCCTGTCTCCTACCAAGAACGAGCACAGGAAAGAAATAATGGCAGGTGAACCATAATCGAACAAGGTAGAACTTGAAGAGTGAGGCACAAAACATGTTCAAAGTTGTTGATCATTGCAGAAGAGCAAAATATGAGTTTCCAATTTCTAGTGGCTGCAGAAGAAGGGTAGATGAACTGTAGCAATTAAATGGTCGGCAGTCACCTTTTCTAGTCCGAATTTTGTTGACAATTAATATAGTCTATGAAGGTTTTAACAGAGTAGGTGAAATTGGCATAAAAGATTTGTGAGCACTCCGCTTTAAATTTATCTTTATTAGAAAATAACCAAAAATATTTATCTTTATTATTCTGAGCACTCCGCTTTAAATTCAAAATAATTTTAATTTTTATGAGTTTAATTAACATATATTAACATCATAATCTTTATTATTACGATTATCATTGTTACTGTGGCTTCATCTAAATATCAAATGATCACCATTATATATAAAATAATAATCTTAATTGATGAATAAATAAACTTAAGTTGGGCTTGTTGTATGTTTAATTTCAACTATAAAAACAGCATGGAAAAATAATCAGGCATCATGAATCAATCTCCAAGTTAATTTTTTTATGATTTGCTACTTGGATATCACAACCAACAAGAATAAATAATTCAAAAGAGGAGTATTCAATATATAAACCATAAATCATGAGTGCATGTATAATTAAATAAACAAATAAATCTGTAGGAAAATTATGATAAGATATGCTCCATCGTTAATCTCCCTAGATGATTATTCAATTAAATAAACTTATATAATTGATTATTTTAGAACTATAATTATAATTATTGAATTAAATATATTCTAGTTATTCATTTCTAAAATTATTTTTTATCAAATTATGCTTAATTAATTATTCTAATTTAATTTTTAATTAATTATTTTTAATATAGGTGACCTATTATTTAATAGATCCAAATATAAATTATAATTTTAAAAAAATAAATTGATTAATTTCTGTAGCATCATTCAAATATCAAGTTACAACCTTTACAAGCATCGTGGAAAAGGCTGCCGACTCCCAATTCGTCATTAGAGCCTCCAGCAATACCAACTGAAAGTTGGCACTGGCATCGGAATAAAAGCGTTTACAAAGACACCCATCAAGTCATCAACATTCAACAAGCACCATTCGAAAAGCAAATTATTTTGTCCAGATTCGGCGACTAGGTGCTTTCAAAGGTGGGATTGCATGTACACTTCCACAATTCAGAAGGAAAGTAGGAAAAGGGTGACTGATGTTAAGCTGACATACAATTTCTTGTACATTTTTCAAAGATTTACACAACTTTGACTAAAAGCATCTGATAGATTTTCAACAGAGTTGTACCAAGTTTTGTAATTGCAACTTCATATTTTTCAGTCAGTTTTTACAAACTATCCAACCATCAAACGAACTAAAATAAATTCCCCAAAATTCACTATACCAAAGGAGAACACTAATGGCCCAAAATGAAGGGAAAAAATGGATAATAAATCACCCACTCCTGTGGAAGCAACACTTAACTAACTCTGTTAGCCTCCAACCCATCTAAGTCATCCCCAACTGATCTCAAAGTTGCCCTTGCACACAAGAATTGTGCTTGGGGAACGGAGGATTCACACCTCAATGTCACAGCATTTACAAATTTGTAACTTGTAAGATTTAATGAGAAACCGAGATGGGAGTGGGTGGTCCAGCGCAACTGTGGATTCGATCAAAGAATTTAAGTGTCAAAACTATCTCACTCAAAGTGATGTGTAATTGGAGAAAAGCTTCAACAAATTATCAGTAGTTTCGGGGTGGAATTTCCTTGCAAACAAGTAGCACGGCCGTGTGGTACCATTCCATAGGCAAGGTTGCACCTGCACATCCCTCTATAAAAGCCCAAGGGGAGGAGGGGGGAAAAAAAACAGAAGTCAGCCAACAGCTTATAAAAGAATACAGTACCCAAAACACCTTTAAGAAACCGTACCTTTTCATCACTTGTCACATGAATACTCAAATCGATTGACTGCAGAAAGATAAAACACTCAATGTGTTAACAGTCAAAACCATGAGAATAATAACTAGAAATATAACAAGAAATACCAATCAGCCTTTAGACTGATTGATAATGACCCGCTGCATTGTGCGAGCTGGTCACAGTTTGTCCCTAGAGGAGACAACCCCATCCCCACTTCCACCTTTGTAGACACAATAATAACAAGGAATATAAGATCCACTTACACATGTAAATATAACTTTTTTACACAATCTTATATTTACATTTATAAGATCCCTGTTGTATTGACCATGTAACATGATATGATGGGCTTTTTGGAAGGAAAAGAGTAGGAATCTGATGGATGTTAGTAAACTCCAATCACTCATATTCAGCAGTGTCTGGAAAGAACGAACACTACTTAGTCTGAGATAAACTAAACTCTCACTAAAAGTGCCAATGGCAGTACCCTTTCAACAACACACATTTAAATATGAAGCAAGACCATACCGTAATATTCTTCAGAAGTTCAGAAGTAACATCCTGAGTCCTATACAATTTTGGATGCCACTTTCTCTCGGACCAGTCAACATGTGTTACAGACCAGTTTGCTATTCCACCAGGATCAACTATCTGAATTCACATAAAAAAATCAAAGTCATAAAGAGAAACCAAGATAAGGAAGGTAAAGTTGAAGGAATATGAGGAAGATTCTCACATGGAAAAATGTTGGCAAATAATGTTCATCGGCAATGCAATTTTTCCCTTCCAAACCAGGCTGAAATTATGTAAAAAGAGAAGAAAGAAAGAAAACATGTCAATGTTATAATATACACAAAATTTACAAAATCTAATTTACAAAATCCCAAAAGCAAGCATAGTCACAAAAATTTGAGCACAGTTGTACAGTGAAAAAATGCAAAATATCAGATAGAGCTTGAGCTTAAAACATGGAAGAAGAGTCCCAATGTAAAGTTCAATGTGACACACCATCTGAAACATTATGCAATTTTGATTTAGATCATCCCACTGTTCAGTGATGACATCATATAATATTATTATAGGATGTTGCCCACCCAAGTTAAGAGAATGTGATACGGTTCCAGGTAGAGAACAATAGTTAGATGCAAGCTTACAAAAAATTTTGTTGGCAAAAAAAATGCACTTGCTAGGTTTCATATTCCAATCAAAGTACAAAGAAAATGGGCAAATAATTAAGACATTATGAAAGAACAAATGAATAACCAAAAAAATTAAAGCACTCATCAATCATGAACAAATAAAGAATTATATATTCTGATTTATGACTCCTAGCATCGGAGTTCCATTACCAAGGCAATAAAGATAACATTAAAAAATGTTCACTGTATGGAGGGCACATGGATCAAACAAATTTTAGGAAGATCTCTTGAATCTTTTCTTTATTGAAAATAATTCCCTTATATCTCAACCTTTCTTTAATATTCAACTTTGTGAATCAAGAACAAAGGGTGCATTCGGCAAACCAAAAATCTTGGTACGCTCACAAAACACAACATAATAAATGTAACAGCCCAACCTAACTTGCCATATATTGTCAGCTTTGGGCCTTACCGCCTTCACGGTTTTGTTCCTGGTGACGCGAGCTCATATCTGAGCCTGACGCCCCAAAATGCATATGACAAATTAGCAACCAACATTCTTAATAAGGCCAGCTACCAATCCCTCACCCGCCGATGTGGGATATGACAAAAAATATATAACAATCATGCACATACAAGTAAATCTGTAGCTGTTTGAATAGAATGCAAGCCACATAGAACAGACCACACGCCTGTAACAAAAGCATAGCTTAATTCAGAATAAAGGAAAACCTGCCTTGCAGTAATCGCGGAATTTGGTGTAGTAAAGGCTGTCAGCCATAACTATCACAGCATGTTGTCGCTTCATTGAGAACCACTGCATAAAAGTTCATTCATTAAAACTGCGCAAATAAACTAAGAATCTACACCAATGTAATCTATGCTGAAGAATCTAAACAAAAAGCTCAATTCACAACAAGACAACATGTCCAGAATTCACACACACATGTTTCTTGCATGTTGAACATTATACACGTATTAAATCAAGAACCCACATTTAAGGATAAATAGACAAATGCTAAGGGATGATCATGACTAGTAAGAATTACAAAAGCCAATGATGGAAAATATGAAATCAACATCAGCATTATTTTCCTTAGTTTGATCTGGCAGAATAATAAAGGCTGCATGAAAAATAGAGCCATATGGTCATAGTGGCTTGGAAAAAGTATACCTGTGCACCCTTTCTAAAGTCTTTCAACTCAATTTCAGGTAACATGTGCTCTGAATACCTACCATTCCCATGTGGACCAGGATCATAAAAGCTGAAAACAGAAGGACAAGTCCATCAGGAAGGGAAAACCAATTTGGAAAATAAAGATCTTCAATTGTACTCCATTAGTTGCGATTGACCTATCGCAGTCCAAACGATAACATTTTTATAGAAGTAATAACCAACAGGCGAGCCTAACACAACAGAAGAACACAGGGTAACCACCATGTAAGAGAACAGGGCTTACCAATCAAGATAGCTCATGTTCGAGTACATCAGATAGTTGTAGATGTAGTCAAACTTGTACAATGGCACGCAACTGCAAGGTCAGGTGGTCAAAATTATATCAAATTCAGGTTATTTTCTAGATTGAAAAGGTAAAAGCTACAAAAGATATAATGTTTCTACCTATCAGAAAGTAACACAAAGTGTTGGTTATCAGGATCTCTAAGAGCATTTGCCAATAGGCGTCTCTCTGCATCAATCATTGAAATTTGTCCCCATATCACCTGCAAAAATTTACCCACGACAGAATTGATTAGTTTTCATTAGTGCTTTGAGTGATATGGAATCTATTTTTCAGTCTAAGAAACTTAAACTACAAAATATGGTTTTCATTATGTCTATCAACCATTCATCACATATATTTTAAAGGCAGTCCCATCACTGATAGTCACAATGGTAATGTTAGTGTTATCATTACACCATACTGTGGATAAATTAACTAGTTTTGCCAACTGCTTGGGGCTTAAGCGAAGATTTTGTACATCAACATCCAGCAGTACAATAATGATGTTGAAACAAATAGCAGTCCTTTACCAATAGTCTGCCAGCATGTTTAGATTATCCCAAACTCAGAGTAACTATTAATCTGTCAAATTTTGTTTTAAAGCTTCATCTATAACAAACAGGATAGTTTTGACCAGATTAATGATGATGTTTTGGTTCATCATCATTAAAGAGGGCTGACTACAGAACAGATGGACAACTGAAGATGGTATCAAGCCACCACTGATTCATCTGTCAATAGCTGACACTTGACATTATTTACAAAGCAGGGGAAAATGATCAATCAGGGAAAGGAAAGTTGACACCTTATACAAGGAACAGGACTCCAAGAACACCATGGTGTTATCCTAAAAAAGCATCTTATATGGGTGGATTAAAATAAGCCAAATCCTATGAACTCATCTAACATGTCCTTCTTTTCTTAAGAGCTCCTGATACAAAATACGAGATCTATGGTGCAAGTATGTTTGAGAAATCATTGGCCAACTATCTACCCTTGATAACACAGAAGGTGAACCTAGAAGTATCTAATCAATCTGTAATGTAGAAAGCAGACAAGGTACCAGAAGGCAAGAAACTATATATAACTGAAAACTAACGGAGAAACTAAAAGACTGCAAAGCCCTTAAACAAATGTAATAAATAGGAAAAGTAGAAAAGCAATAAGATATGCTTTTATACATACATCCAAAAGTGTGGAAAATTAAAGTATGACATGAATATATTAAATACATGAAGGCAGACATAGCATATTGACATTAAATTTACAGACCTGTTTGCTGCGTACATCTCGATCAACAAAGTAACGGCTCACATGAACTGGTTTTTCCTTGGATGCATGCACATATACAGAGAATCTGTCCTCATGGCCCTGCCAGAAAGATAAATTAGCTTCAGCAACAGATACAAGTATAATAAGATCAGAATGTAACAGAACATATAACAAGAAGGAAAGTCCACCACAAACACTAACAGTTTTGACATTTATTACAACTTATTAACATTCCATCACCTCAAAACCTGAACTACACAGTCGACATCATGCACATCCACACAGAAATCTGAGTTAGCTAAATCATTTGTGCAGACTGCAAACCACCTAATATCTATACACTGTATATATGTATATATAACAATCTAAATCATTAAAACAGTTTCGCCATGTTCAGGAGCATCAGTAGTTACAGTTCAGAACAGCTTGCACCTTAACAATATTGACAATGTTTTTCAATTGAAACTTCACTAGAACATGTTATAACAGTCAATAATGTCTTGACTGTTGAGATATTACAATTTCTTTTGGGACAAGAATCACATCTCCAACGATAACTGCTGGAAATGAATCTTTGTTAGATAAGCTTCCAAGCAAGATTATTTGTACAACTACATTTTGGAGTCCTCGCATCATGTCTTCAAACATATTAATGGATCTAAAACAAATAAAATGATAGTCTATTAGTATACTTTTTTTTTTTTTCTAGAGTTCTTTTTCATTTTTTCCTATTATATGCATGAAAAACCTTTCCCAGAAACTTCCTTAAATAAACTTGCTTTCATCCCTTCCTAGCAAATCATTTAAGCATTCATCAAAACCTTCTTATCTATATTAAAAATTTTGAATAGTGAGACTTCTCCACTGGTTAATGGAATGTACCAATTTTCTAGCCCATCTGATCCGCAAGGAGAAAAACTTTAAATGCATATATGGACAAGTTAAAAAATGAAAAATTCATAGATGGGAACTAACAGTCCTCAATTGATATAGAACAAAACCTTATCTATAAACTCAAGATTGGTGAATAGTTCAAATATGCTTACATATATACTATGGAAGCTGGTCAGAAATATGAACACACAAAAGCTCCAACTATGCTTGTGAAATTTATAAACCTAAACTTAAAAACCATTTCTTTGATCCAATAGCTTTAAAGTCAATAGTTGACAAAAATTCCATAAGTAAATGAACATGAAGAGAATGTCTAAAAAAGCAATGCATATTTAACATAAAATTGAGATAGAAAGCTTACAGAGAAAAATTTGTCCCAGAGTTTCTCGAAAGGTAACAAACTGGTAGTCAAAAACATAAAAGCAATTTTAGATTTTTTTGCAGGAATAGAAGGTGTATTCAAAATTTCCCTAACCACAATACGAGAAGCAATTTCTTCATCCGTAAATTCCCTTGTAGGAGCAGGTGGAAGCCAATCTATTAGAACCTTGCAACCTCTCGAAGAAAATACATAGCAAGCACCACTGCTTTGTGGTGGATAGATATATACACAGACAAGAAACAGGCTGACCATTGAAACCAAAATTATAATCCACATTGGCCTCTTCAAAGGAGGGCGGTGGCGAGCTCCATGCAAGATCTGCACATCACCCATGCCCAGACGCCACAAATGAGGTGTCTTCATCTACAACAAGCACATCTGAAAAGAAACTCCTAATGATGCATCCCTTTCCTCACAGCCACATTTCACCCCTCTGTCAAACAAGGAATTAGGACTTTAAAGCAAGCAAGGATTCCCCAACAGAGTGAGAAAAATCTGAAGTCAAGGGTACAAATAATTAATTGGTGTAACATAATCCATCAATTATTACACCATATTTGAATTTCATAATTGACAATCAGGTGTAAACCGCAGGAACGAGTAAAAAAAGAGAAGTTTTCTTTTCAAAGAGAGGGACAGAGATTCTTCAATGCTTTGCAATATCCAATAGGAAACCATTTATAAGCAGATACACCTTTCGCAAACAAAATGAGAAAAAACAGCACCATCATGGCATCATTAACCCAAACTAATCAACAGAGAAATTATAACAAAACCATTAACCGAAACAAGCATGCAGCAAACTCCAGAACATAAGAGATAATGTAGGAAGTGTGTAAAATCAAAAGCACATTCACAGTCAAACCAAGATAGCACTTGAAATTTACTTTGCTAATACCCCAGAATCTAAATTCTCAAACTTAAAATCTTTACTTTCATTCCCTCTTCTTCCAATCTTTTGTAAACAAACAAACAAAAGGTGCATGCTCTTTGAACAATTAAAGATAAAAACCAAACAATAATAGCAGATCAAATATAAAAAAACAAGATCAAGAAGCTTAAAGAAATAAACCAAGCTGGATACTAACAATTCAACGTCTTCAATTTTCCCAGCTACTAAAACCAAACCCCATATTCCCTACTTCCCCAATAAATACATATAAAAAAACAATCCCCTAAAAAAAGTCAAACCAATCCAACACACCCTCCTACAGTTCCAAGGCAAACCCAGAACCAATTACTCATTCAAAATCCAAATCCAAAAACAAAACCAAAATGCACCATCAATTGCACTTTAGCCAACCCCTTCCCTTTCTAAAATTCAAAATTTCCACACTTTCACTCACACCCCTATTTGGTTCCCGGGATAACACAACCAAATGAAACACAAGAAAGAAAAGAACCAATTTTCTCTTGCATACTCCATCAGCCATTCACTCAACCTGGATAAAACACTCACTTAGATCCATGCAACTATACAAAGTCCTAATAACAATACAACCACGTCCAAAAGATTCCTTCTTTCCTCTCCTTCCACTCTCTTTTTTCTCAAAAACAAATCAAAAGGCAAGAATCAAAATCTCTCCGCGTCAACAAAACAACCACAATGAATGAGACTAGAACAAGAAAACCAACGATAAACATACCTGATAAAGCTGAACAGAGATGAACCCAGATCTTAAATCATGTCAATCTATTCAAAAACTGGATTCAAAAAGATCAAATCTTTCACCTCCTTATTGGCTAATCAAGATCTGGGGCCACACAAAATAAGAAATAAAAAACACAAAGACCCAGAAAGGGAAAGACTATATTTATATATAGAAAGAAGTAAGAGGGTGCTGAGTTTGTATTCGTTTATGTGTTGTGTTTTGTTGTAGGTTTCTTCTACATGTTGTTTAGTGCCTTTTCTTTCCTTCTTTCTTTCTGTAGATTTCTTCTTCTGTTTTTTTTCCTCTATCTCTCTGTATGTAATGAAATGAGAAAGTCTTATGTAGTACCAGTCGTTGTTTAGGGCTGCACTGTTCCAAACATGGAAACAGGAAACAAATTAAAGCCGGCGAATTATATTTGTTAATTAAATTTATTTATTTAACAATAATTAAGGTTTTTTTTTCTTCTTTTTGTGTTTAATTGGACTACTAGCTTTGGTTATTGGAAGGACACATTAGCAAAAGTACAAAACTAACAGGAAGAGTGGTTTTGGGTTTGGACTCGCGTTTTAATCGGAATTTTTAAATAAAATTTAAATTAACTTATTTAATATTTTTATATTATTTTAATAGACTCATATTAAAAATAAATTTTTAAAAATAAAAAATATTTTAATATATTATGAAATAAAACATATTTTAAAAAACAATCATTCATGAACATCCATTTATTATCTTTTTTTTTTTTATCAAAACGTTTTGTTATAAGTGACAAAAGTATACTTGTGATCTCAAATGAGTCGCAAAATTAAAGAGGTGAAATGACTTAACCATCCCTCTTTGGAATTTCTTGTTGTTAATAATTCTATATTCATATTATTGTGCAATGCCCTTAAAAATTTATTTAGCCTAAAAATTAGAGGGATGGTTAAGTCTTTATACTGTCTCCAAGCCTTAAAAATTCTATATTACAACCACACACACACAAAAAAAAAAAAAACCCAAATTTTCTATCAAAGCAAGACCACAATAAAATATAATAATATCTCTCTCATTTTATGGATTTTACGAGCCTTATTTATGACTGGTGGTTGCCACCCTTGGGAAATTGTTCCTTTTTTTAGTGTAGTATGAAGATATTCATTTTTACATAAAAAACCTTAATAATAAAGTGTTGGTAAGTGATTAAGGTATTTATGAGGATAAAAATATAAGTTCAATTTCTAAAAAATATATTTATTAGGAGAACAGTCATGAATCTTATTTTTTTAAAACAATGTAAGAATACCCGGATAAGAACAAAAAAACATAAAAAAAATACTTGTTTTCAAGTCCCCATTTCTTTTAGTAATTATTTCAAACATTCTAAATAGTATTTTATAGAACATGCCCCTTTATATAAATCAATAGAAATTAAAAAATAAATTAAAGGGTGTAATTTAATTAATTAAATCTTAAATTTGCTCTTTAGAAATCCTCATAAATCTCAAAGTTATTAAAAATTTATATAATTAATAACTTTAAAATATGTAAAATTAATTTAGATTTACATAAACTAATAAAAAAATAAAAAAAAATTAATTTCTTGTTTTTTCAGGCTAGGTTGCATCAGCCAAACGGTTAAGGTAAAGCTTGTTTTAATGGCCAGTTGAGACACATGCATAATTTTTATTTTTTTTAAATAATAATTTAGTTTTCGAAATTATGGGAAAGCAGAAAGAAACGTCTCCGTTGACTTGATCAATCTGAATGTTCCTAGCAATAAGCATTGAACGTTCCTAGCAACACACACTACTTGCATTCTTTTTCTTTTTGTCATTTTGTATTTATTGATAAAAAAAATTATAAATATTTTATAAAGTTATTAAATTACAATATTTTTCTCATATATTATTGTTAAAAATATTTTATAAAATTATCAAATTCTTCTTAGATCTGTTTTTAAACAGATCTTCTAGACGTCAAACCGATATATTCATATAAATTATTATTTTTTTTTTAATTCTTGTAAAATGGCTTTGTGCATCACAATTATGTGGTCACCCTAAGAGGCAGATTAATTATTAATCATTTTTATGATTAATTACTCTATTTTTTTTTTGAAAAATATATTTGATCTCCTCATAAAAAAATAAAAATAAAAATGTTCTCATTCTTTCTATTGCTTTAATTATAAAATGATCATTTATTTAAAATTATTTCTTTCTGTTTTAAATTTTATTCTAGAACGCAATATAAGTAGACTTTTATTACGAATACCCTCTCTGGAATAGCTTCGTTACTCCTTTATTTTTCTGCGTGTGATGACTTGTGGAATTGTCATTTTATCATGCAATTATTAGGGAATATTCAGAAACTCACCATTTCTTCTTTAATTTCTTTCCTGTTAAAATAAGGTATTGTTAATTTCTAGAAGTAGAATGGTCTCCATGCACTGCTTCTGCTTCTGCTTCTGCTTCTGCTTTTCTTGAATTGTTCTAGTGTTGACGTCTAAGATCAATTTCGGAGTCTAAGACTTGAATTTTGACCATTGAAAGGTGAACGGTAAACGTGAGACAAAAGCCAGGACACAAGAGAAGACCTTTCCATGGATTTTGTATTTGATTCTAAGCAGATTTATTATATTCTATAAAGGTGACTCGTGATGTATTACAGATCATACCAACTCTTTTCTAAATATAAAAAAATATTCAATGAAGGATGAAAAAATATTAACAAAAAATCCTATAAAAATCAAATCAGGGAGAAAAAAATCCTATAAAAACCAGGGAGAAAAAAATAATAATTTACAATTGAATAAATAATGAAGGATGAAACCAAGTAAAAATAATTTTTTAAAAAAAATTATGTAAATCTAGATGAATTTCTTAAACCTGAGTTAAATCACAACTCTTTAAATTCTAAACTTGAACTCAATTAAAAAGCTCAATTTCTAATCAATTTAAATTGTTAAAAGATAAAACTGAAAAAAATATCAATTTAAAAAATTTGTTAAGATAAAAAAAATAACAATAAAAAAATAAGAATCAAATTCGATAAGAAAAAAATAGGAGGATGAAATCATAAAAAAATTAATTTTAAAATTATCTAAAATAAAATAAAAAGAAATTAAAAGGTAAGAAAAGCCAGATTTAATAAAAAAAACTAGAGGACAATGAAATTAAAAAAATTATTTTATAAATTATTTTATATAAAATAAATAGTAATCAAAATAATATTAACTAGATTTAAAGAAAAGATAAATTGAAAAACTCTTTAAAAATTTAAAGAATCATACATGAAAATTAAAAAAAAATAAAAAAAATTCATTGACCACGACGTCAAAGCAATTCAAATGCTGCCCTAGAAATTGGCATATAACTTCTGGGCAATCATACATGCCCTACCCAGAAACACATGACTATTTTTTTTATTGATATTTATGATAATTAAATCACTAAATCTTAAAATACCACTAAGTTAATTTGATTATATAAAAAAATCATCCTGATAAAATGAAAACACTAATGGATACTAACTTTATTTTTTAATTTTAAAAGTAATTACGGCATTTCACTTTATTGAAACAAATGAAAAGACTAAAAAGTATAAAAAACTAGTTTAATTTTTTTTTAATGGTTATAAAATCATTTCACTTTATCAAAAAAAGTGAAAAAACCAGTTTGTATAAATTAATATGATAATAGCCATCAAATCATGTGAAAAAGGATAATATTATCCCTACCAGCAAGTTATTTGATTTTCTTTGTCTCATGTAATTGAAAAACGTTTATTGGAGCTTGAAGTAGTGTAGATTTGATATTTTAGTTTTTAATTGATGTTTATTTTTTGTAACTCTAAGGGCACAAGTGAGTTTACTGAGGTTTATTAGACTTTTCAAGTATTTTTAGATGAAATATTGGTTGAGAAATCTGTTATTTAAAAAACACGAACTTGTTTTTTTTTTAATTTCCAACCATTTTTATTACTAAAAACTAGATAATATATGATATGTTATTCACTCTTTAAGAAAAACCTTAAAGCAAGGCCAAACACATGGGTTTGGCCTCCAATTATCTTTATGCTTATCTTTAAACTCGTTTATTATTGATTTGTTAAGGGTTAAGTATCGAGCAAGTTCTTTTTTATTTTTATGTTTTTTTTTAACAAAAAAAATTTACCACGTTAATTCAAAATCTTTATTTGAATTTTAATGTTTTTTCTTGATTGTTAGATTATTATGTATTAAAATGAAAATAATAATATAAAGAATAAATTGTTTATGAAAATTCGATTTAAATTGATTTTTTGTTCTTTTAAAATGCTTAAAGAAATTTTAAACATGATAAAATCATGTTTATGTTTTTTTTTAGCTTTCAATCACACATAAAATATGGACATATGACACGACTAAAAGATTGATGTCTTCTCCCAAGTGCAGGAGTGTCGAAGTAATAAATAACCCGACAAGACCGGGGTCGAACCACAGGGAGATTAATTGTACAAATTATAAACAACAATTATAAA
>NW_011499854.1:1011494-1066268 GCF_000495115.2 Populus euphratica | reverse complement strand
AAGTACTAATCAATTATTATAAATCATACTTTAGTTAATGAGTTATTGATACTTCAAGTGCAAAATGATGATATAAAACCATGATAAAAATGCACTTTTAAGTACTAATCAACATAATATTTTGATATTTTTTAATTTATTTTAACAATCATAAAATATTTTTTTTAATAGAATCAATGATTTCAGTTAAAAACCTTACATTCACTTAGATAAATAATAGATATATTAATTAAAATTTGATTATATTATTGATAAATATATGTTTTGTGCTTATTTAAAATAGCTTACTTTTCTAACACAAAAATATTGTTATATAATTAGATCAAAAGGTTTCAAAAGCTAAATTTAATTTAATATTAAATATTCAGTTACTTAACTCAATATTTAATTTAGATAAAAAAATTTGTTATGTCCTCAATTTATTTTATTGAATTTACATATTAACTTTTTATTTTTAAATGAAAATTTATCTTGATTGAATATTTTTTTTTAAATAATTTTATTTTTATGATTAATAATAATATCAAATAATTTTTAAAACTTAAACATTGTTTTTTTATATTAAAAAGATTTCTGACCCCACAACATATAAAAACTAGTTTTTTTCCCTAAATGTTAGGAATAAAGAAGAAGTATTTTACTCTCGCTGTTAATTTTAGGTTTTTTTTTTTTTTTTTTTTGAAGGAGGAAGGAAGTGTGTGTGTGCGTGTAAATTTTAGCTAATAAACAGGGCCCAAGGTCCAAAATTAAAGTCTAACCGACAATATATAATCATGAAAATTAACAGTACTTTATGAAATAAGGCTGACGGCCCAAAACAAAGAACTGAATAACACTATCGATCTGCAGAGAATATTCAGAAGGAGATTGCTTCATTGGGTTGATGAAGAGGCCTTGGATGCCGCAAAGAAGGAAAGAAATGAGCTGATAAAATTTAGTTATACTCAGCAGAAATGGTCCCAATTTCACTGCAATAATAAAATCAATAACCAGATTTTTCAAATGCTATAAAAACTAAGGGCTTGTGTTGTGTAAAATATTAATTAATTATTACAATCGAACTGTAAACTTAATTAATTTATTAAAAAACATTTTTAAATGCATAAAACCATAAAATATTTTACAAAAATTAATAAACAATATATATCATTCAATTATTTCTAATAACATTGCTCTACTCCTGCCCTACCACCGCTTCACCATCAACCCTATCATCGTCCATATTGCTGCCACCACCTTTTAAAACTACTGCCATCACCCTTTGAACTAAGGGCCTTGTCATTTTTGCAACCTGGTTGATGTAAGGCTGAGTAAACTTCCTTGCTTCCTGTAAGAAATGCCATTGTCACTGGAAGAAAAGCTAGCAAATTTCGGAGAAAAAGGTTTCAACTTCTTTTGTCTTACTTTCAAGTAAGGATCAGCCATTTCTTGTACGTTGATAGCATGGTGTAATGCAGTCTTCTTCCATGCATGGGAGAGCTCATCAGACTTGGTAGTTTGTGGGGGAATGCATTCCCAGAGATAGCTTATACAGTTCAACAACCAGTCCTTGAACAATTGGTATATAACATTTGTGCAATATTCAATGGCCAGACAAACTGACAGGAAACTGAGAAGCCTGTTGTCTGATGGCTAGAAATACAAACCACGAAGCATGCCAACTCAGAATATACTTTAATCCTGGAGGTAGACCCGTCTTTCCACGCCATGTATGTCACAACAAAGTTCATGAGAAACTTTAAAGTATTTAAGAAATAATTAGTTATATTTACTCTATAAATCCACAAATCCACTTTAAAAGAGATAAATAGATATAAAGATGAAAACAAATCATATCCGGACTAAAAAAATAACAAGAATATTTCTATTTAGGTTACAAAATAATATATTTTTAATTCTCTTTTTTGTTTCTCTTTTTATATATATACTTTTTAAATACTCTAAAATTTCTCGCAAATTTATACTGGGGGGAGGCATATATTAACAACAAAATGGAACATTCAAAAATAAAAAATGCTCATCCCTATTGATCATATGGGTTAGACATGTAAAAGATGTTTAGCAACACAAAACAAAAACGCATAAAAAAACACCCTTCAGAAAGATGAAAACACTGTTCCAACTTCGAAGCTCTGGGCTCTAGCTGCCTTTGGCACGCATTAGGCCCTTGAAAGGCTCACATAAGAAAACAAAGAGCAAAGAAGAGCCGAGAACAACCTGGCGGAATGTCACTTTAGCATACATGTTGCCCTGTAGCTAGCAAATGCTAGCCTGCCGGCAAGTCATTCTTGGCTCGGACTCGAGTACTCTTTACCTCTTCATGCAAGACACTAAAGATATATAAGCATCAAGAAGCTTCAGTATTGTCCCCTACATTCGTTAATGGAACGTCCCTACTCTCTATGATATGTCGACGAGAATTTATTCTTGGCCTTCAAGATAGAGCGCTACGATAAGGTTCCATCTCATATGCAAGGCATCTGCATGGCCAGTTTGACTAGTTTCATAAATTCCTTTTTTTTCTTGTTGCATAACTTTTCTTTTCGCTGTTTGAGTATATATTACGTTTGCAATTAGGAACGAATAAGTTGTCTAGTCTCTTCTTAATTTATTGTAACGCACTACACTATAAGGTGGATTAAAAAATTAAAATAAAAAATAATATTTGTGCTACAAGGAGCTATATATTTAACATTGTTATTAAATTTAAATCAATAAATTAATTTTGAAATTTTTTAACTTGATTTCTTGTGGAACTCAAATTTAAAATTAACTTATATAAGAGTTGTTGAGACGTGATTTAATTAATTTAATAAATTTAAAAAATATAATTTGGTTTCAAAACAGTTTAATGTGACTTTTTTTTTCCTCTAATAATAAAACAACTATATATTGGATTGTTCACATTTTATCACTAGATTTATCAAACTTAAGACTAGAATCATGAATTTTATTAAATTTAATAATATTGTTTTATTTTAAATTATTTTTTGAATCAATGAAATGATATGAAAAATTAAGATTACACAATCTTGTATTCCCGGAAATATCTCAGTAAGAAGGTGTTTTTGAGTTTGCCCACTATTTGGTGCTCTGTGTGATGAGGGGGAGGCATGCTTGCCTTTCTATTGCTGGAAGCGAAGAGAAGAGAGCCCTTTTCTAGTTAGAATAGAGGGTAGTTGGCCAGATGATGGCACAAACTTAGGAATAAGATGGACGGAGGCCACTCTTTCTCGCAACTATTGAATGATTGCTGTCGCTGGGCTCATATTTTGCAATAAAGTAGATAAAATAAATGCAAATTATAAAATTAAACAGCACAAATAAGATAAATGCTAAAAAATACATGACAATAAACAAAAAATTATAAAAGAAAAACACAAGCAATTAAGCTCCACCTTAGGAATTCCCAGCGCAGATGCCATGCTTTTGCTCCATGTCATCACACCCAAACACAAATAAATGGGATTCTCTGAAATTAAAAGGAGATTATTTGAAAAATAGAGTCGCTAAACTCATCGATAAGGCCATCCTTGAAAAACTTAATATTGGTCCCTTAAATAAAAACATGTTGAAGAGGTCCTTACTGAGAAATTCAATATTGGTCCCTTAAAAAAAAAGAATTGTCTATTGGGCCATTTACGAAAAAAGATTAATGTCGGTTTCTTTTTTTTTTAACTCATTGAATTGGCCTTTTTCTAAAATAGAAATTGAGCTTTCATGTCATTCTTGACAACGTGTGAATGAGGTTAAAGATTATCACTGAGATAATGGTAACCTAGTCTGAATTAATTACTATATTATATAGCTAACAAATATTCCAATACATCCAAAAATAAATTTTAACCAATAAATCATTTTTTTAATCTCTCTTTAATTAATTAATTTATCTTTTTTATTAAAGCGATCGTCATTGAAAAGATTTGGACTCATATCCACACGACACGCAACTTGTATGAAAATAAAAACGCAAATAAACTAACTCATCCACGACGACATGACGCATGAAATTAAAGACACTTCCTCTGTGGTGTCAGGTTCGAGTCTTTAGTTGCTCATATGATGACCACTAGAGACTTACATGGTCATTAACTTCAGGGCCCGTGAAATTAGTCTTGGTGCGTGCAAGCTGGCTCGAACACCCACGTTAATCTAAAAAAAAACCACAAATAAACTAACTCATCCGCGACGACATGACGCATGAAATTAAAGACATATCACATCCACCATCCTCACGTAGAAATCGGTTACGAACTCAACAAAGGAATAATCCTCTAGTAATCCAAGAAGTGAACTCATCCACACAGGAGATTAATGGACCTTATAAGTCCAATTCATATACACACCATTTCAAATCATTAATAAAATTCATGTTTTGGGGTTTGAAATCGACCTCCAGAAATCCCAGAATCATTCCAGAAAAATTATGGAATAATAGTGGCAAGGTGGCGTGTGTTATTCAGGAGGAAGCGCGCCTGAACGAGCTCGGCAGTGGTGGCGAGTTACACGCACTGCTATTGGACTTGGAAAAATAAAAAAAATACAAGATTTCTATTTTTTAGGTGGTAAAGAGCTAGAATATCTTGGTTTCTTTCAGGGTTTGTTTCGGGGAAGGAAAAAGCCACAGTTTTATGGTTGATTTTCCTAAAAAGGAGCTATGATTTGCCACAGTTTTGGGGCAGATCGGGTTTGTTAGTGAGTGGTGGGCGTTGAGGGCTGGTTCCCGACTGAAGGAGATGAAGGCTATGACTGGTATGGATTTTTAAGAGAAGAGAGGGAGGTTACTGTGATGGTTTATTTGTGAGGATATGGGTTTCGGTGATTGTCTTTACGTGAGGGAAGAGTGACGGTGGGTTTGTGAGGGGATGGTTCATTGGTCGATGATGGGATGAGGTTGGTGGTTCTACAATGGTTATGGACGCTGGAATGAGGGCGGTTTGATCCAGTTAGGTCAGTGAGAAATAGTGATTGATAGGAAGGGCTGGAAGCTCTGGTGGAGTTCGGTTAGTAATGTTGGTATTGACAGTGAGAGGGAGTTGTTGTGAGTGAGGTAGGCTCTGTGTTTTTTGATTCGTGGGTTCATGATAGTTTTTTATGTCTAGGATAAGGGTTAAAGTTATGGGATTTGATGCTGGAAACTTGGGTTTTCATTTTGATTCTTGGAATTTAGGAGCTAAAATTGCTGAGAATCAATTGAAATTATAACTGAAGTTTGATTGATTGTTCTGGGGAAGAAGATGAATAAAATGACATCGTTTTGGGGAAAAGTACAGAATTCAAATAGTTCATGGAATCCCTCCGCTTCTCATTGTAGTCCTTTACCTATTGAATTTTCAATTTCCATTCAAATAAAATAAAACTTTCAATTTCATCCCTAAATGAATTAATTGAACCACTAAATTTATCTGTTCATTCCAGTTTAGTTTTTGGTCCTTCAATTTTTTTTAATTACAGCCAGATCTAAACCTTTTTCATAATTACCTTGTCAATTATATCCCCAATTGCATCCTAAATTATTCCTACAATTCTTTTCCCTTCTACAACTCAAACCTTGGGTTGTTAAGTTCCATTACTTATCCTATTTGGACCCCAATTATATTTCTCTCTTTTTTATTACTTATTTTATTTTTTCTCATTTTATTTTTATCTTATTTAATTATCTATAATTTAATTTGTCACACAAAAATAAACTAAAGTAACAAAAATAATAATGAAATAATTGAAATTGACAAGATTTATAATTTTTTTTTTACTTTTTGAAACACACACACAACTTTGAAAATAAGTGATTTTTTTAAAAAAAAAATTCAAAGAATAGAACCTTTTGAGTGATCATACTAAGTGCCATAACGTAAAATTTGACCCCCCATTAATTAATTATTTTTAAAATATGCTTTTGATTTATAAGTTGAAAAATCCTTCTTTTATTCACTTTTCTCTCATTTAATAAATTATTATCAACAAAATTTTAAAAAAATAATTTTTTTCTTTGTTTGTTAATATCTCTCTCTTTTTATTATTATTAATGTGCACCATCTTTTTTAATTTTTCTTGTGCTAGGATATTGTTTAATTATTGTAAGTAAATACGAAAGGGTAAATGTGATCCCAAAAGATTAATTAAATGTGAGTGCCTTTAAATTCATTTTAGGCATAACCCAAGAAATAAGTTTAGAATCCAATTTGTTATTTGTCATCTTCTAGAGAGAGTCCACCACTCGTGTCTTGAAAGTGAGGATTAAACTTTGTTAATAAATCCATGTTCCAAATTACTATTTTAGAATTAACACTAATTGAGGTCAATTTTAACAAAACACAATGAGTATTTTGTTCATCAAAGATAAATAATAATACAATTTATTTTAAATATGGTGTTTTAGAATAATGTAAATCTTTTTTTAGTATAATCAACTAATTAGTATTTTTAATTATTATAAAACTTGATAGCAAATTCTATTTTCTATTTTTATCCGTTAAATTCAACAATTTTCAACACAAAGACTAGGCCATGATAACTCTTCTTTTTTTCCAATAATTTCTCAAATCTCAATAAGAATGCTTGCTTCAAGGGGGGTAAATTGAAAAAGTAGAAGTAACTCTTGATGTATGCAACTAGGGTAAGGTTACAGTTCATGTATATGGATATTAGATTTCTTTATATATATGTATGGTTTTAAGGATACAGTTCATGTACATTGATGTGGTGCATCCAGGAGAGAAATTCTTGTAACCAACAATTTTGTAAAATATGAATGGTACAGTCGATTATTCATTTGATTTCTACACAAAATACACATTATATATTATTATATGGTTCTAATTTGGTTCTAGAGATTAAAAAAAACGAAAACACTTACTTCAGTAACTAAAATCAGAAGAACATCTACCCCCTCTTGTTGTTTGTTGAAGATCATGGCATGTTAGAAGCAATCTGGAATCAATCTTGCATGAGGAAATAAAGAGCGAAGCAAAGCCCTGCCACCGAAGCCCCTTTAACAAGTCACCGAGGGCCATGTATCTGCGGCAAGTCATCCTTGGCTCAAGTCCATTCTCTATATCTTCATGCTAGACAATAGAGAACTGAACTGCCTTGATTGATCATCCTTCAACACTTAGCTACCATCTTTACTTATCTTGTACACCTAGTTCAATTACACGTATAACTTGCAGCTTTGCTAGCATATTTATAGCAGGCTTAGTAGTCAATGGCAACGCTCCATGCTTGCTTCAGAAATTCCAATTCCAGAAAGTATCAGAAGATGCTTTTGACCACCATGCATGCCACTAGTACGGCATATGAACAAAAGCTTCCACCTACACATGATCTTCTTTTATCCATAAAACCTTCAAGTAGAGCACACAAGACTTATCGCCGGTCCTGCGTTCCACTAGTGTAGTAAAAGGGAAGTTGTATGCCCATCGTTTTGGAATAAAATCATGAAGAATTTGTGAGGAAGGTGTCTATGCTTATAAATGATATGTCAAGAGGAATTTGTTCTTGTTAGTGGTGGAGCAAAAAAACTAAAAATTAATTAAATCAAGAAAACTAAAATAAATAACTGAAAAAACTAAACCGAGAAAAAAAACCAAACAAACCTATTAGAAAATATAATAACAATTCGGTTTGGTTTGATTTCAGTTTTAAAATATTGAAACTGATTAAACTAAACCAAAACAAACTAGTATCCTCTCTCCATTATATAAATCATCTCTCGTTCTCTCTCGATCTCTAGCAATGGTAACCACAATCTGTCTTACACTATCAATTATCATTAAACTAGATAATAACCTCAATCTGGCCAACAGTAAATCAAACTTATCTATATTATCTTGTGCAAATGTAAAGCATTGTTAGTGCTTCTAAAAGGTGCTCTCGTTGTTATCACACCTCTTCAGGTACTCTCGGTAAGTTAAGTCAAAACTCAACCTATGTGGCATGCTAACGTGTCTAATAAGCTAACTACTCTTATACCACATGAAATTTAGTTCCATCCATTCCAAATTGCAACACAATGACTCATAAGTTCAAAATGGTTCAAACAAAAGCATGTCTTATAGCTGAGGGGTATCATCAACATCCAAGTCTTCATTACAAAGACATCTTCAGCCTAGTGGTAAAGTCAACCATCATATAACTTGTTCTTAACATTATTATTATGAATGGTTGGGAGCTATGACAAATGGATGTTAACAATACCTCTGTATATGTGGAATTAAAAAAGATTGCTTATACGTTGTAGCCTCCTGGTTTCAAGGATGAGTTTAAATTTGATATCAAGTGTCTTACGTATAAAAACCAATTTATAGGCTTAAACAAGCCCTCAAGCATGGTATTTTTTTTTTGTTTTGAAAAATACTCTTTTTCAGCCAAAGCTAATTAATCATTATTTATATATAGACAAAGCCTTATCACTTGTTATTTCTTGATCTATGTTGATAATTTTATATTTTCAGGAAACAATTCAAAATTTATAATCTCTATTCTAAAGCAATTAGGTGACAAATTCTCTTTCAAAGACATGGACAATCTTCAATTTTTTCTTGGGAGTGGAAGTAATTCATAATTAGATAGTTTTATTTTTAACCTGATATCAGTATATATGTGATCTCCTAACTAGCACCAATATGATTGGTGTGAAGGATATCTCAACTCCTTTTTTTCACAAATCTTTCTCTTCAATTAGTTGATGGTACGACCAAATATTTCATTTGTTGTTAACAAGCTCTTTATTTATACACAAGCCAACTCGTATGATATTTAAAACACATGATTTTATATTGTATGTAACTTATTAATACTAGAAATTCTTGTTTAATAACTTACTTTGATGCAGACTGAGCTAGAAATATTGACAATCATACCTTCACTTCAACTTACATTACTTTTTTTTGGATGTAATCCTATCTCTTAGAGTATTTAAAAAAAAACAACAATTAGTACGTTTCGCTGTTAAAGCTAAATATTATATTATTATAGTTGCAACATTTAAAACCATATGGGTTCATCCACTCTTCAGTGAACTTTTTTTTTCTCACTCAAAGCTCTAACTCTACTATTTTGTGATAAGTTGGGAGCTATTCATCTTAATTTCAACCATGTTCAATACTCTCATATAAAACATATTCAAATTGATTTGTATTTTATATATGGTTTGACTCAATGTGGCACTCTTTATGTTTGTAATGTTCACACTCAAGATCAAATTCTAAATTTATTAACCAAAATTTATTTAAGAAAAACATATATTATTTAAATACCAAAATTGATCTTGCTGATAGAAGCTCAATCTTGCAGGGGAGTATAAGAGCACATTACAAAAATTAAGGCCAAAACAATTAGCCTATAATTATTTTGTTAATTCTAGCTTATAAGTATGCCGTTACTTGTAACTGATCGATATACACAACATTTTTTTTTTGTATAAAGCTATAATTTTATAACTGATGCAATATCATAGCCCGACAATATGCATTTCCTAAACAAAATAATGGAAACATGTATATATATAACTCTATTATACATTAGTAAATTACAAGAAAATTTTCACTAAAGCTGTTGTATACTCATTTATATTTCAATAGGAATTGATTTGATTAAATTTATTATAAAGATATTGATTTGACCAAATTCACATAATTAGAGGACATTTAATTTCAGCCATTAAAGTTAATAGCTTTACTTTAAAATGTATGATTAGAAGTGATTTTGTTGTTCATGTATGAACATATATAATAGAGAATGCTTCTATCATTTAGCATAAGATCTCTTAAACTTTTGGATAAACTAAAATAAAAAATAAAAACTTTATCTCTCAAAATGTAGGAATTGATGGATTAATAGTGCTCGTATTTGACTCTTAATGTTTAAAGCATTAATTAATTGATCATGTTATTATTGATGTATGTATGGGTTTAATATAATTAGATGTCCTTGTGATTATATTCATTTCATACTGAATCATATTTTTTAAAAATAAAATAAAATATTAGAGCCTAATACCTTGAATTGGAGATAAATTTGATAATTGATTCATTTAATACATTGTAAACTTCCACTACTAGAAAATTAGCAAATAGAAATGGAAAAGCTGAAAGAAAAAATATAATGTTGGACTCTATAACATAAATAGCGATGAAATGTTTCAAGTAGTAATTGTTGATGGAAATTGTGATGGAATTTGTCCCATCGATAATTTCCAATGAAAATTTTGATGAAATTAAAAAAATTAAGAAAAAATCATTGATAATTTCATAAAAAAATTGACATGATATTGTTTTTCAATGGAATTCTATAAAATAAATTAAATAAAATAAAACCTGATAGTTTTAAACCCTTCAATTTCTTTTTCTTCTTCATGTCCAAAAAAGCATAGCTTCCTCCCCCTATTTTCTCCCAGATCCAGTCACCATCGTCACAAATTCAATCGCTTTAAATTGTCTATGTAGATTTAAATCTACCAATAGTGTTAGAATTTTTCTCTTTGTTCAATTTGTTAGAAATTTTCTCTTTGTTCAATTTATTATGAAGCTTTACTATAACAAGTAAGCAATCTTAACCATTTTTTGTAATCCATTTATATTTAAGGATAATTTATTCAACATTTTTTGTACTATTTGTAGTTTACTTGTATAGTTAAGTGCTTTACAACTTTTTTATAGAGATTTTTATTATATTAATTTATGATTCGTATGTTAGGATTTGTTTGAAATTTGAAAGAAATTGATTTCATTTATCATTTAATGAAATAGAATTTGAATTTGTAACTTAGGTGTGTTGTAATTAAAGAAATGATGGATTACTTAATAGGTACCAATAACATTTTGTTAATTTTATTGTCAAGTTGGAAATTTGATGAAACTGATTTTTTATGGATTGATCATAATTAAAAGGTATTAATTTAGGTTGAATAAGTTTGAATTAAATAAATGATGAATTATTTAATAGGTAGCAATAATATTTTGTTAATTTTATTATCAAGTTGAGATTTTGAGGAAATTAATTTTTATTGTGAAATAGATAATAATTAAATGGTTTTAATTTAGATTGAAAAAGTTTGAATTGAGGAAGTGATGGATAATTAGTTGGGTACATATTATTTATTGTTAATTTTATTATTTAGTTCACATTTTGATGCAAAATTGAGTTTATATAGCAATGATAATTGGTTACTGGACTGTGAGTTTATTTTGAATAAAAAAATTGAATTTTGAATTGATAGTTACATTATTAATAGATATTATTATCAATATTCTATATTAATTTCATAAATAATGGATCATCATTCTTAAATGTATCAAGATTCTTTAAAAGGGTTATATAATAAGATTATCTTAAAAGGGTTGACGGTTTTATTAATTTTGTACTTTATAATCCAAAGAATATTATTGGGGATGAAATTAGATGACCATGTACGTAGTGTAAGAATAAAAAGATCCACCATAGAAATGTAATGACAATGTATCTAATTAAAAAATAATTTGTCAAAAAAATACTTATATTGATTTAAATATGAAGAACCCTATTTTTCTTACAAAACCATGTTAGAAAAGACAGTTGGCTCAATTTCTAGTTCTAACATCATGGATAAGTTTGCATATAATAATAATAATAATAATAATAATAATAATAAAAATACTCCTTATAAGAGTATGGTGATAGATGCAATGAGAATGTGTCATGATTATTCAAGTCAAGATTCACGTAAACATATATAAATGCATGTAGGTTTTTTAAATTTTTAAAAAAATTTGATAAACTATCATGAGATTGTTATATAACTCATAATAAATTATAAGTCATCACACAAATGTTTACTATCAAGTTAAATTATGGATTAAATGAGGCTATTATAATTATGATAGGATCCTAGAATGGGCAAAAAACATGTTTCCTAAAAGAAAATAGGTTGAAAAATAATTTCTATATTACAAAATCCAAGATGAAACGTTTTGGGCTAGGATATAAAAAAAATTAATATGTCTCCACCCTCTGCATGTTGTCTAATGGTGAATATACATTTTTTATCGAAAACAAAACCTATCAACATACTTTGTAGAAACCTAGTAATGTTAAAGGAAAGACATCTGTCGCATATAAAAAACTAAGATACTTCTTAATCATTCTTAGATTATAAACTTATTTATGTTTTGGGAGATTGTTGAGCATATGACATAGTATCATTCATATGATGAGGTAGAAGTCATGGTGCACCCTTCTGATGATAAATTTTAGAAGCAATTTAATAGGATGCATCATTAACTTTTAATGGAATTGTGGAAGATACAGCTTAGCTTATGTACAGAAGGATTTAATCTATTTGGATCCTTTATTGCATCTTTTTGTTTTTACTAATCGTTATAATAGTTTACAACTAAACCCTAGGGATGTGTATAAAGCTAGAATTTATGTTCTTGTATATGATTATAGATGCTCTTGTCTTCAATTGTTGATTGATGAGTTAAATCAATTATGGTCAAATGAGGAGTTTACATATGATATATCAAAGAAACAAGAATCAATCGCATTTCAAGAAATAATAATGGTGGTGAACTGTCTTCGAATGAAAATTTATTAGTATTTTACCATATTGAATGACCATTATTGAAGAATGTAGTTAAGAGTGGATATTTGATAGACACCAAATTTAAACAAGCATATAATTATATGTTACTTAATTCAGTAAATAAATCATGACTTCTAATTTTTTTTTTAAAGAATCTTCTCTTATTAATATAAGAGAATAAAATAAATTTATTTAACTTTTTTATAAGCAATATTATCAATTATTGTTGAATAAAATTAATTCATTTAACTTTTTTATAGGCAACATTATCAATTATTGTGATCTCAAATTTCAAATGTTAGTGAATCTTAAATTTATTAATTACATGATGACTAATTTGATATGTGGTTTAAAATACTTGTAAAGTTGATTGTTATGACAAGCTATGAGAGGTTATTAAGTTGCGATACATAGATCAGAAGATACTATATTTTAATTTAAATGTTATTGATACGATACTAATAAATAAACTAGAGTAGATCATTATCATGGTTCAGTTAAAATAAATAAAAGATATCGATTTTGTAACTTTAACAATATTTTTATCTTTACAAGATAATACCAATAAGTATATTATATTTTTTTATAAAAGATTATAACAAAATTGATTGGATATTCACTGCGAAAAACAAATGATAATGCCAAAGTAATTGTAAAAAACTATGTATTCGAAATGGATAAGTTAATTATTAATTGCCACATCTATCAATTTTTTTCCGTAAGAATTCTAAGATAACGATTAAGGTTCAAACTTGGTAATTAATGGCTAAACCTTTTAGCAATCAATGAGTGACATGTGTTGTTCTTAGGATCAAAATTGTGACTTTACAAAAAAAAAAGCTAAGGATAATGAAAAGTTTTAACTCAATCCTAAATCTAAAATATGAAGAATCAAGTTATTGTGTTGCTTTTGTCAACGAACTTTAACTCAATAAGTATTAATCTTCTAAGAAGTTTTAAATTCGGTTCTTTTTTTTTTATAACCGAATCATATATATAAACAATCAAAACCTTAGAAATCTAAACTGCTGTATATGTGTACTGTTTAGGGTTTTTAACTTAATTGCTTCAAAAGCCTATTTGCATTGGGTTAGAGTTTATCTAAAACAAGGTTTATTCCTATTATTATTTGAAAACAGTACTTTGGCCTCGCTGTTCGAACCTAGACATAATGCTACGGATATCCAAAATAAACAATCATGCATTGTGCTAAAAATTTGGATCTTGGTTAAAATAGAAATGTCACAACAATCACTTCTTAACCATGTGATTTTCCAAATTCCAATTGTGCATGAGAGCATACTCACAACATACAGATGGGCTTCGTAGACTAGTGCTATACAGCAGAGACACTCGATCGCCTTCAGTTCGGAATCTTATACGCTCAAATCATTCTTTGATCGATAATCGTTGTCTCATACATATGGGATTTTGTAAGATGGAGTTTCTGACTGCCCCTAACCATTAAAATATATAAATTTACTTCCTTAATATTCATGTGAATTTCTAATAGTGCATGAGGACTTGCTCACAACACAGAGAGGAATAAACAACAGAAACACTTTCCTTCAATGCAATAAAATGGAATATGAAATCTTATAATGCTCAAGAATGGTTCTGTCTCGTATATAATTCTGAATTTCACAAAAATTGTCCAATTTTGTAAGATACCATATCTTGTTAGGCTGTCCCAAATGAAAAAGAAAAAAAAAAGAATTGATGTGTCTCTTGAGTCTCAATTCTATTATTATGCGAGAGAAACAAGATTCAGGATCCAGAAGATCGACTGATTAACGACTAATAAATAAAGAAAAGCATATAACAAAATCCCAAATATATAAATAGATGAATGGATGTAGAAGATGTAATAACAACATATGTAATATACCATACGTGTCTCTTGATGTACGTACGTACGTACATGGGAGGCTTGCTTCTGCATCTTCCATTTATAGGTCTGGAGTTTCACATGAGAAGAAGAGAACCAAATATAGCCAAGGACAACCCGCCGGCCGGGCGTGCCAAATAGAAGCCTTGCCGGGCTCGCTAGTTAGGAGGAAATGCCGGCAAGTCATCCTTGGCTGCATTCTACTCTCTACCTCTTCATGCAAAACTCCTGGACCAAACCTCACAATTCTTTTTCTTCTGAATTTGCCTAGTCTTCTGAATTTTGTGCTTCTAGCTCTAGTTCATGTTCTTGTGTGCCAAGTGATACATGATTTATATAGGCAGGAGGAATGGTCGAGGCATAGACATGGAGTGATCACATGTTCATATATTCCATGGCTGACCAACTTTCTGAAAAACGGCAAGTGCATGCATCACAACTAAAGGTTGTGACCACTTAAGACGCCTATAAAAAATAATTAGGAAACCATATTCGCATATCATTACGCAAATGGAATTCACTTTATCCTAGATATATATAGTGGTGGGAAAATAATCTCAAATGAAATACAAAGAATAACTATTTTTATAGCCAAAAAACGAGTTCAAGCCTCAACCAATTTCAATAAACACGCTTGAACTTTAAACTTCATGATATATTGTCCGTCGCAAAAGAGTTCTCATGAATTAGGTTTTAGAGCGCACTCAAAAGCATGTTATAGGGAAAAAAGGATTGTCACATTTGCTAATTTAGCCCAAAATCATTGACACAAACACCAACCAAAACTTGCTTATCCTAGTAGGAAGACACATTGAGCAGCGCAAAATACAGCAGCCGACCTGGTAAAGATAAAATGGAACATTAATATGGATATAATATTGCAAGGGAATAGAATCTATATATATATCAAGCGGCAGATGATAATTAGTGCATCGTTGATGAGGAATGTGGTATGCTAGATGTGGTTTGATTGTTTGAATTAAGAAAAATAAAATTAATGGCATGGAATTTCACTTACGTAGGCAAATTTCAACTGCCGATTTAGGGTTCCTTCAATTTCTCCCTAAACTACAAATACTATCAATTACATCCTTAGGGTTTCCACTTTGTTTTTAATTTTATCCCACCAATAGTCATTTCTCAGTTAATTAGTGTTATGTGCCATAACATATGATGATTGCATTTTCTAAGAAGAGGGGTTGAGTTTAAGTCCTAAATAACCTCAATATCTAAAAAATAAACAACAACATATGAGAGCAAACTTAATGTACATAAATTTTACATTTGATAATGAAGGGGATGCTCTTATGCTTTCGGTTTGCTGGGTGTTGCTTTTTTAATTTTTTTAAAAACATACATCAAAATAATATTTTTTTAATATTATTATTTAAAATTCACATCAACATATTAAAATAATTCAAAATCATAAAAAAACCCAACTTTTTTTTTTAAAAAAAAAAGAAAAAGATTCAAAGAGTTTCAAAAACGCCTTTTAAACTAAAAACAAAAACACTTTAAATATTGATTAAGAGAAGCAACTTGCACCATTCTTTTTCTTCTATAATGAGCTTTTCCAGACCAGTCGTGGATGATTAGATCAACTCCTTACCCCACATATATATATATATATATATATATATATATATATATATATTATTAGAAATTAAAACCGAAGCCTCCTTTTCAACCATATACATCTCAAGCTCACTCATATTTCCACTAGCATAAATCAATGAGCATAATACCAGTTCCATTGTTACCAGATGGTAATAGAATTTTGAAAAAAAAAGGAGGGGTTCGTACTTTTATTATTATTATTATTTTTAATGAAGCCGTGAGTCACCAAATTAATTCAATGTATAATTGATAAGTTGGGTTCGTACTTTCGAGAAAAGAATAAGATTCACTGAGGGGAATAATTTTAATTAATGTCATAATTAATCAATATTAGTGGGTTTTGACCTTTTTTGTTTGCCTCCATGCATATCTGACCAGAAATGTCTTTAGAATCTTATTGTCTTCAAAGGATGGCATTCAAACTACTGAAAGGACACAATTAAAATGCTCTTCAAAGGATCTACACTGTTCAATTTTGCCCCTGTTTCTTCCCCTTTTATTTTTAAAATCTAGCCCTTTCACTGGTGCAATATTCTTCAATTTTCTAGAAAATGTTAAAGTTATTTAATTCCAAGTTGAAAATAAAGAAGAAGAAAAGGAAGCATGCTTGAAAGTTTGAGAACTCACTCGACACCATTCACCTTACGAATTCGTTGACTTTCTTACATTCCAAAAACCATATGTAAACCATGATATTTCACCATGTGACAGATATATCACTAGTTAATTGGTAGGTAGAATAATAAAAAAAATACTTTAATAAAATAGATTGAGGATAAAGTTGCTAGTAAATATTAAAAAGAGGTTTCAATGATAATAAAAGAATAAATCAAAAAAATTAATAGATAAATACATGTTAAGATATTAGATGTTGTGCTGCAAAAAACTTTTAATTTTTTTATTTATTTTTGTGGTAATTATTATTTTTTTATAAGAAAAGTATGTTCGGTTAATATAATTTATTTATTTTTCACAGAAAAATATAACTCCTTTTTTTTTATGTACTTCATTTAGTGAAAATTATAAATCAACCAAAACAAATAGAAAAAAGACTATTTGAAATAAAGGTAAGAAAGGAACATGTTTTTTTTTCTTATAAACATGCACCCTTTCTTACTTGGTTCGTTGTTTTTTCAAGCATATATTTTTAGATAAATTTTGATATGTATATAAAAAAAAATTAAATTACAAGAACAATACATTGTTTACAGGAAACTTCTTTTTATTGTCGCCAAACTTGACCTGACATGACATGCTAAACTAGAGTCTTCTCAACTATGGTGCTTACCTTACTCGAGGCTTAACTTAAACCAGGTGGAAAAATACACAATATGACTTAATTGACTTAGATAATTCAAAACTAAATTGGTTAAATAATTTTCAAGATGGCATTGTTTTGAACCTTTCTTTGACAATGATGTTATAAATCATCTCAGATAATCTTGTTAAACCAGCCATAAGGTTTCTAGTAGGTTTAATAAAAAAAAATTAACATGTTTTATATTTAACAATGCAACAATAAAAATTAGCACAAGCAAGTCATCTAATAAAATTTAAAAACAAATTACCATGAAAGGCTAGAAAAAAATAAAGTTTGCTAATGTTATAAAAAGAATGATATAACCTTATTCAAAAACTAAAAAAAATAATTGAATGGTATTTAATTAAACAATATCCCAAAAAATTTATTGATCAAATCAAATTAAAAAAAAAATCATGAAAGATTGTACAAAAATAACACTTGATAATATAAATAAAAAGTGATAATCTTAATCAAAAAGTGAAAAATTAATGGTGTTTAATAAGAAAAATTCCCAAATTATTTTTTAACTAAAATATTTTAATTATTTAAAATTTAAAATCTTGGAGTAAAAAAAGAAAGAAAACAGGACAAACCCGATAGCCTATGCATATGGCTTAAAAAGAAGGATGTCTAGCTCACGCGGAAAACCTTCTTATTTTTCTTTTCTTTTTTCTTTATGTTAAAGGGATAACAAACCCTTTAATTTTTTTTTAAAAAAAATGGTGCAGATGACACCCCATCTACAGAAGTAAATGAAGCGTTGGTAGGAGTTTGAAAATCAAAGAGGTTGCTGAAAAGCCAAGGCATGGAATTTTTAATCTAGAAATTTATTTTCAAGTTATGTTTATCTAAAAATATTTAATAAATATTTGATAAACTCAAATAAATTCATATCTTACCTAAAAACAATCCTTAATTAATTAAAAAAAATTAAAAATCTCAAAAAAAAACTTAAGGCTCGGTTTACTTTATTTTTCAGCAAAGTAAAAGGCCAAAAAAGCTAAATGAAACTCCTTCCATGAAATAAAATCTAATTGACATCAATTTTGATTATTTTAATTATTAAAATTTGATCAATTGATAACTTTCTATTTTCTCTCTTGTTTTAGAGAGTTTTTCTCATATCTCTAAAATCTGGGAACCAAAACATGATAAAAAAAAAAGTTTTGGTTCGAAATATAAAATTTCCAAACTAAAAGGACCTATAAGCTGAGAGAAAGAAAGATTTGTAGGCCAAAATCTCCAAAAAGGCATAGAATAAATAGTAAAAAACGCTACATTGTTATCTATTTTTTGATTTGGTCCTTTAAGTCTTAATTTTTTTTATGCAACAAAATCAATTCTATTATACAAAATTGAATGTAAACCTAATTTTAGAGTTTTTTTTTTCACCAAGATAATCCTATGAAAAAAACATCAAAACAAATCATTATGCTTAAATCCTAACCAGCACAATTTATAAGGATTATATTAAGATAAAAAGTTTGTTTGATGGCCAAATTGCAAATTTTTATATAAAAATGTGTTGTGTTTTGAACCACAATAACATCCACATGTTTTAGATTTTTTAAATTTTTTTTGATGGGTCTTACAATGATTGATACTATTTACACCGATTTTATCTGGTTGAAAAGGTAACTAGGTGTCCACATGTTTAAAAAAAAATTAAAAAGATTTTTTAAATATGAATAATTTATTTATTACTTCTAATACAATGCTGCAAGTTGGATAAAAAAAATTAAATGTGATATTGTTATAAAACCTAGTGTAGCAAGTCAAACTTCAAAAATCTTTACTCGAGTTCTTGCCAAGTTCAAGTTTTTAATTAAATCATATAAAAGTTACCTTAATATAATTCAGTTAACTTAACAAGTTCAAATATAAAATCAAAAACATGTTTTTAAAGACAACATTGACAACCATTAAAAGGGGTTTGAATTTTAAAAGAAAAAAACAAAGCTACTTCTTCTTTTTTAACATTGAAATGATAATGTATTACATCAATTTTTTTTCAACTCAAGTTAACTTATCAACTTTGTGACCTAAGTTGTGAATTCTAATAGGTTCAACAACATATTTTTTATTTTAATTGCATGATAAAAAAACTTAAAGACCAATCCAAAATCAATACAATATCAAAATGATAAAATTAAAAATAAATAAAAAAATTCATCAAAAACTTAACATTGAATTTTTAAAAAACAAATAGTTTAAGCTAAGTGTGTGTATCTTAGTGGACTAGAGTATCATAATTTTTTTAAAAAAAAAACTCATATATACGGGTCCAAGTTAGGCAACGAGCAATAAAAAGTTATTTGACTTTTTAAAAAAAATAAAGTTGACATCTCTTAAAAAAATTAGATGGTGATGTATTGGATTGATTCCAATCAATCTAAGACCTCGTTTGTTTGCAAGGAAATAGTTTTCTTTTGAAAAATGAATTATGGGAAAGTGAATTCCAGAAAAGTAAATTATTTTCTGATGTTTGGTAGTGTAATGAAAAATAAGTTAGAAAACATTTTTTAGTATTTGGTTATGTTATAAAAAATAAGCTGGAAAATAACTTATTAATGTTTTATTTTTTAAAAAATTATTAAAATAATGAGAACCAAATCTTACAAATTAAAAAGGTTGAATGAGAATGAAATTGAAAAAAATATAATTCATAAATTATCTCAAATAAAATAAATAATAATCAAAATAATAAAGATCAAATCTAAAAAATTAAAAAATTAAAAGATAAAGAAATTAAAATAATAATAGTTAATATTTCATAAATTATTTTAAATAAAATAAGTAACAATTAAAAGAATGAGGATTTAATTTGATAAATAAAAAATTTCAATAAAAAAATAATAAAGGAAAAACAAATAAAAATTACAAAAATGATAACCAAAGTTAATATAAAAATTAAATTTTAAGAAATAAAATTGAAAAATAAATATTTAAAACAAAATATATATAGCAATTAAAAATTTGAGGATCAAATTTGATATAATCAGCAAATAATATGATATTTCTAAATTTTTCACAACTTCCAGAAAGTGATTTCAGCCAAAAAGTTTTAGAAAATACTTTCCTGAAAATCAAGCCAAATTTTTCTTTGATTAAAAATTATTTTCTGTTGACCAACTTTTTTAATAACAAACAAACACAAAAAAGTTTGAAAAATAGTTTTTCAGAAATAAGTTTTTGAGAAACAAACATGGCCTAAGTTAACTTGTTAAATTCATGATTTGGGTTATAAGTTCTAATAGGTTATAATAATATATTTTTATTTTAATTATATGATAAAAATACAAACCAATTCAATATCAACCCAATATAAAAATTATAAAATTAAAATAAATAAATAAATCATTAAAAATCTAATGTTAAAGATTATTGTTTTTTTTTAAAATGTTAATACATGTATACAGACAAAGTGATTTGCATGTCAAGAGCATGTGGGCTTATATACGCTCTTTAGCCACATTTTTATTTCTATAAAAGGTGACATACATATATATATATATATATAAATCTTTTTAAACAATTTATCAAGTTTAAAATACTCTAAAATTATTTAAAAAATCCAAAATCAACCAAATTTAAAAAATTAAAACAAAACTCAATCTCTTTCTTCGTATATCTTTTCAAGAAAAACTAACCATTATCAAATTCAAACAAAGTTAGAACATATTTGTTGTTATTATCGTAACAACCAATTATTTTTTATCTTTTATTATTTTTAGATAATTTTTTTATTTTTTTTTCATTGAAAAATAAATAAGATAAATTTTTAAATTAGATTAAAAATTATCATAAATTTAGGATTAGCCGTTTTTTTCTTTCACGTTTTAATTTGAAGCTTAATTTAATATAAAAAATGTAACAGAATGAGAAAAAAGTTTGAAAAAAGAGGGATTTGAACAGTGGTCAACCTTCTACTTTTGTAGTTTTTATTAATTCAAGATTTGAGTAAAAAAAAAAGAAATCTATCCTACTATGAAAAAAGTCATCGGGAAGGCACTCTCGACTTTTATATTAAAAGATAATAATGATTGGTCCCAGAAGGTGGAGGAAATTGAGTGATGCTCCGGGACCCCAACATCGATGGGTTTCGAAATCCAATCATTATCTTTCCAAAAAAAAAAAACAAATATCTCTAAATGGGTCCTACTAAATAGGGATTAAAACAGTGCCCCTGTTGTTGAAAAAAGCAATCCAGCCAATAGTCACAGGCTACATGACGGCCACTCATGAATGTTATTGAACCAATGCATGATCCAGCCCCGCAAAGCCCCTAATACGTAAACAGCAGCACATGCAGGTCAAGAATGGAGAACTACCCAAGAACAAAATTCACTACTTCAAAATGTTAAACAGAAGATCAAGCTTGTCATAATTCAGATATATGACTAATTATTATTCATATTGATGTACAAGGGTTTTAATCACTTGCAGACTGATGAAATACAATATTTCTGTAAACATCGAACACACTTCTTCATTTCATTTCATTCATTAATTCTGGTTCTTGGTTACTACACCTATTTCACCAAAATTTCCTAGTTTCTTCGCTAGAGCCAAAACAATATTCATCTAAAGATCTTTATACTTGTTTGATGGTGATTTCAGATAAACCTCCACCAAAGCCAGTTGCAAAGTGTCCATGCTTGCTACAACATTCCTTCATGTAGCTCTTGCAACATCCACCAATCTCTCTCTTCTCCATGCTCATACAAGCATGCATGGTTGTTGGCTCGATATCAATAACAGTGTGAGGTGGAGCGCAGCCTGTGCAACACTTCTTCTTCAACTCTTGGTGTAACTCTTGATGTTGATGCTGGGGACTGCAACTGGATTCAACAATCTCTCCTATTGACTCTTCATTCTTGGGAATGTCAATAGTGTTTTTACACCTGCTCTTGGAGCAGCAATTAGTAGTATTGTCTGTCGTTTTTTGGCTGCCTTCTAAATCATGAGAAGAATGACTTGAATGGTGATGAATACCATGATGAGTAGCAGCAGGTTCACCGTGTGAATGGTGGCAGTGTTTTTCCTTATGAAGACCATCTCCATCTGAGCATTTACCTTGAGTTTCTACTGAATTATGGCATAGATGTTTCAATCTGGGAGGGTTTGAACAGTCATGGCTGCGTGGATGATTTGCCTCTGTGTTAGGATTGACTGTGTTAAAGCAACTATGATCGTGGTGCTTGGCTTCATGAACTCCACTAGCATTAGTTGCTACAGGTGCATCATGGCTCTGAGCTGAGTCAGCGCACTCTTGGTTTCTGCATGAGCTGACACTATGTTGCCTAGATTGGCATCCTGAGGTAAGGCTTGAACTTTGAGCCACACAATGGTCCTTCACAACTTTCTGGCTAGAGCAGCATCTTGAGGCACAGTTTGAATTTTGATCCTCGCTCTGAACCTTCTCAACTATTGGTCTAGAGCAACACCCTGAGTCGCAGCTTGGATTCTGGGCCACAAGCTTCACCTCAGCTTTCTGGCTAGAGCAACATCCCGAGGCACAGTTTGAATTTTGAGCGGCAAGCTGCACCTTCTCAACTTTCTGGCTAGAACAACACCCTGAGGCACAACTTGAATTTTGAGCTCCACTGGGAACCTTCTCAACTTTAGGGCTAGAGCAAAACCCTGAGCTGCAGCTTGAATTTTGAGACCCACTTGGCACCTTCTCAACATTTGGACTAGAGCAACACCTTGAGGCACAGGTTGAGTTTAGAGCCCCGCTCTGCACCTGCTCAACTTTTGGGCTAGAGCAACACTTTTGAGCCCCACATTCCACCTTCTTGACATTTTGGCTAGAACAACAATTATGATGATTGTGTGATGAATTCTTAATACCATGTTTGTGCGAATGCGACGCACCTGATGATTTTTTACATTTTCCTGCACGAGTGCCTCGTAAAAGCAGCATGCTGTTCAAAATGACCAACAAGCATGTACCTACATCAGCAAGAACGGCTGCCCAAACAAGTGGGTGACCAGCAAACGCCAAGGCCAGGATAGCAGACTTCGTGCTCATGGACATAATCACATTCTCAATCACTTTTCTATGAGATTTACGGCCAAGCCGGATGGCTTTTGGTACTTTCCTGAGATCATTGGACATAAGAATCACGTGCCCTGTCTCTGTTGCAAGTGCTGAACCTGAAATTCCCATTGAAATGCCAATGTCAGCAGTAGCTAATGCAGGGGCATCATTCAGACCATCTCCAATCATTGCTGTTGGTCCTTCCTTCTTAAGTTCTTTAATAATAGCCGCCTTGTCTTCAGGTAGGAGTTCTGCATGAACAACTTCAAGAGCATGCTCTAGCTGCACATGGCATTCAATTTACTTCCATGTCAGTTCGAAGTTAAATGCAGATAGAACATAAATCAGATATGATTATGGATAAGAGCTTGCCTGTTCATGTGCATACATAGCCGCAGCTTCACTATCTCCAGTAAGCATTGCAGTTTTAATGCCTAATGACTTCAGTTCCTTAATGGCCTCAGCAACCCCAGTCCTACAGCTATCAGAGAGACTAAAAATCCCTGCAAGAGTTGCTCCATAGTACACATATCCGACAGACTTTCCTGTCTTCTTGTCGCCTTCTAGTGTTGGAACTATAAGAACACATCACCAAAGCAATTAGAACACCTTGAAAGCCCAATGATAGCAGTTTATTACTAGGATATACAGGCTTTTACCTGTTCCAGATGCTCTGTGAGCAATCTTTCTGTTCCCAATATATATATCTTTCCCTTCAATTTTTCCTTGAATTCCTTCTCCAGGAAAATTTTGAAATTCCTCCACTTTCTCAGGCTGTGGCTCTATTGAATGCATCTTTCCATAGTCAACAAGTGCAGCCGCCATAGGATGACTTGATTTACTCTCAATGCTTGATACCCTGTGAAACTTTCATGAACATCACTTTCCAGTGGAGAAAAATTTACCATAATTATAGCAAAATGGAGCTGGTCTTTACCAATAAAGCAATGTGTCTACACTGATATCATTGCAGAGAGGTTGGAAATCTGTGACAACAAATTCACCTCTTGTTATGGTACCGGTTTTGTCGAAAGCCATGACCTTAATCTTGCCTAGTGTTTCAAGATAGTCGCCCCCTTTGATCAGAAGACCAGCTGATGCCGCCTTTGTTAGAGCACAAAATGTTGCAACTGGTGTAGACAGGATTAGAGCACATGGACATGCACTGACTAAAACAACCAATGCTAAACGAAACCAGCGATTACGGTTGTGCAATCGTAGTGCAAGCGGTATCACTGCAAAGCTAGCTGATATAATAATCACCGCTGAAAATTGGAAACAAATGAAATAAATGAGAAGGTAGGAGGATTGTCCAGAAATCAAGCGGCCGATTCACTCTAAAAGAATGAAGTGAAGGGCTGTCCAAATACTACTTCTCAATACTAAAAAACCATCTTAACCCAAGCACTTAAGCTCTTAGGTGAGACTTCAAGATATTATTTATATTATTCTCTAGCATACCTTTCAAGTGAAAACCTTTTAGATTTAAAACTCATACAAACCCATACTACCTTGTACTATTAAATTAGAAGAGAGAATGATGGGATTTGAACTCGTGATTATTTGGTCATCAAAGTTCTAATACCATGTCAAAAAGTCATTTTAACCCATAAACTTAAAGCTATAAGGTTGAGGTTTCAAAATTTAATTTATATTATTCTTTAACACTCAGTACTCACTTCAGCCAAGGCCTATAAAACAGGATGAATGGTGTTTAATTAGACTGAAGCATGACTAACCTGGAGTATAGTATTGAGCAAATTTGTCTATGAACCTTTGAGTTTTAGACTTGCTGTTTTGAGCTTCTTCCACAAGCTTTGCCATTTTAGCCACCACACAGTCTTCAGCAAGAGCAGTAGTTCTAACACTCATATAACCTGAGAATGGCAAATACCCCATTACCACCAAAGCCAAAATCCATTCAGAAACAATTCGCACAAGGCCAGAAAGAGGTATTGATACCATTTAGGTTAATGGTGCCTGCCCAGACAGTTGAATCCACCTGTTTGGGGACTGGAAATGACTCTCCAGTTAACGTTTTCTCATCCACTTCACAGTTACCATCGACAACAACTCCATCAATTGGAATGACTTCACCAGCCTTAACTGCAAGAACAGTGTTTAACTTGACCTCATCAGCATCCACTTCTTCCCCAGTTTCAGCAATGACTGCTTTCTGCGGAGCTATGCTCATCAATGATGACATGACAGCATTGGCCTGCAGAAACATTGTATTTTCAGCATTAAGTATCGAAAACTGTATGTACAATGAAATTCATTTCCATTCTGTAATAGCATCCAGAATCAGCATGGTAGTTCTTAGGCTTCTACTTCCAATATGTTTGAGGACAAAGGAAAATATGTCCATGTCTTTGATCCATTTACAAAGTTTCATTACTGATTTTGATCTTGCAACTACAACAAAGCAAGGGTAATATTCTGGGCTAACCATTTCAAAATTCGAACCTGAGACAGCAAGGTTCTGAAGTCACAAATTTAATTACTACCCATTAATGGAGACAAATTTTCAGCTTATTGTACCATTCTACTATATCATTGGACATGGCAGACTATTAGCTAGCACAAATACATATTTTTAACACAATTACTATCTTAAGATTACCTTGTGGCTTGCCCTTGACTCTAGCCATTCAGCAATAGTGAACAGGAAGACAATAGTTCCTGCTTCAATATAATCATCCATCGCAATTGTTCCTATGACTGTCACAAATTAATACTTCGTGAGTCAGACAAGTAAATTAAGCATAATACTATAAACAAGCACCTGCTTCATCCAAATATATACTATTAACATTAATATAATCCGTCAGCAATTCAATATAGATATTTCACATTAATTCTCACTTCTTTTTCTTTAGTCCAATATATTTTATTGCTAAAATAAACTAACTACAAATCCAATTCAAAAGTTAGATTGTTTCAGCTTTGCATTAATTCTCACCTTATACAGCAACTACTAAAGTCAAGTAAAGTAAGGTACTGATCCTTCCTTTGATAACAGGTTAAAAGATATAGACAAAACAAGTAAAGATTTGGACAAGAAGCTGCATGCGAGTCCTGATAGCATGTTTAAATTCAAAAGTTCAAATGTCTGTACTTTATGGATTTACTTATTTAATCATACACTTTCTCTGGAGTGTTTGTTTAAATAAAATATACTATATTTCAGTTTTCCAAGGAAGAGGGGTCTTGACTGCTTTTCTGATGTGTAAAATATACTTGTAAAGCCGTGCCATTTTGAGTATTCAATGTATTTGTGGAACACCAAGCTAACAGATTCAGTAAAAAGGAACATAAAAAAGGGAAGGAAAATGCTTTAGCATTATTGACTTCAACATGCTCTTTGGTCAAGTACTTCAAATGTGGCCCTAATGCCATGTGTCTTATAGCTTTTAGGATAAAAATCGAATCCTTGGAAAAGAATTAAAATTATATAGCACATTATGAGTAATAAATAACTTAAAAGTCATCAAATCATTGTTCACCTTTTACAGCAATACTATTTAGGTTAGATTTGAAGGAAGAAGGAAACCAGTATGTAAAAAAAAAATCATCAAGAGTCATAGAAGGATGAGACAAGATACCATTTGGATTTATGCAGCCAGTGCCCATAAGTGGAGGTCAAATTCGGTTAGCTTGAATTTTCCATACTATATTTATATGGTCAAAATCTCAAACTTGAAGAAAATGGGCGGACTACATTTAATAACTAGCTGGCAAAAATCAACACGTGGGCTGCCAAGAAACCACTATGCTTACAACTGGTAGAGAAATTTCTAAGAAACCAAACGGGTTTGTTAGTATCCTGAATTAGCTGTGCAATCATTCTTCTAACTTGAAAGAAGATATGATATATGCCTAGCCTAGCGCTAGGTTTATCAAGTTTCCTAGCAGATGAAAGATCCTATAAACATTTTCAGCTACTATATGGACCTTTACATAGAAGGGAAGGTGGAGCTGGTGTAAATATATAACGGTGGCCTATACGTGGAAAGTGATTTGTGAAACTACCAAGACATACTTATCCACAAAAGACAAGATAAAGTGATGATAGAAAACAAGTATGAATAATAACAGAAAACTTTCGGTGCGAAATAATAGTAACGATTTGACTTAGCTACCACTGCAAAATCCATGTCAATCCATGCTATTCACGTAAGTGGAAAAAAAAAAAGGAAAAAATAAGTTACCTGCAATAAGCATAAGAACGTTGGTATCAAGCCTAAAATTCCTCAAGGAAGCAACAGCTTTCAAGCAGATGGGAAGGATGCCAACAGCCACTGCTCCAATAGCAAACCAACGCAAAGGATGATAGACATACTTCAAAAGTGATAACAAAAGTAACACACCACAAGCCATTGCATATGGGCTAGGCCATTTCTTTCGGTGCTTGGTCTCTCCATATGCTCTAATATTTGCTTCCAGTCTTGCTTGATTTAGAGCCTTAACTGTCAAGAATTAATCAACGTCCCAGTAATTAGAATACAAATTTTGGCATTAAGTGGTTCCAGCAGCAAGAAGTCAATTCTTTTTCAAACCTAACAATGAAAAACCCAGGATCATGAAAAACATAACGTATACAAACTATACTCTTGGACCATAATGCTCCTTTCAGCATCCATTCATAGAAGAGAGAAAGGAGGGTCACATAAATTGCATATAGAAATTGGCAGATCATAATGTCATCTTATCCTTTGAAAAGAGGATTGTTACGTGGCCCAGAAATTAATTTAAAAATGATTAAAATTTATTCTCTTTTTTTATTATTATTATTATTAAAAGTGGAGAAATTTCTGAAACTAAAACTCATAAACTGAGTTTGTAGGTCAAGTAGTATTATTTTTTTAATTCTTTAAAAGGATTTGTGATCGAGCATCTTGTTACTAGTACACATAGTAAAACAAGATGCACAAATCGAAAAGATGGGTAAGAATATTGCTTAAAGTGAAATTTTAAAATGTAAAACTTGGAACATATTTTTGAAAAGAAGAGATTAAGCTTGTTAATGAATTGTAGGAAAAGCAATCCTTCATGGCAAGTTTTCGGCATCCAGTTCATTTATAGCAGCCACCAAAGCAACAGCCCACCAGCTAATGACTCGGACATCTCATCTTGATCGACCTTTCTGGCCGAATTTTTGGATTTATCGTTGTCAAAGTCCAAGCAAGAGGCAGTAAATGACCAACTACGAAGTTCATGTATTTGTGCAAGAAACATCATCATCAAGATTCTTCAAAATCTCAAGATTTACTTGTTCAGGAAATTCAGAGAAAGAGGATTTGAGGTTCTGCAACTTTTTTTAGACACGTAATTTATTACAAAACAATTTGTAAGCCAGGTGTTAGGATGATGATTAAGAACAAGCATTTCAATTGGTGATTTATGCAAGCAACCTCAATGGGCCATGAGAAAAAAGCCAAGGCATGGATGGCTTTCTTAAAAAACATAGATAAATAAAAAAAACAAAAATCAAGTGGCTGGGAAAGAAAAGAATGAAATTAAGCTACAGTACACGGATCAAGATCAAAAAAATTAAAGGAAGAGAAGATTTAAAGTTTGAGAAATGATTACCAATTTGGAGCTGAGAAATGATGAGATCGTCATGGAAAACAATCACTGTTCTTGTTGGGACAATCACTGAAAACTCTTTAACACCATCAAGTGACTTGAGGATATTCTCGATCAAAGGAACCTCTGAAGAACAGCAAAGGCCTAGCACATCAAAGTAGCTTTTCTGCAACTTTTTGGTAGGTGCCTTGTTGCTTTTTTCCAGCTCGGCAGCCATGGTTTTTATCTCGAAATCTCTCTGCAGGGAAAAAAAAAAGAAAAAAGAAAGAAAAGAAAAGGAAGCAAGAACCTCGTGAGAATTAGATCATCACAAACGTAACTGCATCAAAGGCTAGCTTGGGTTCAGGTGAGAGGCAGAGAAGAAGTAGACGTGGGCCCAGGACAAGAGGAGAAGTGCACCTTGCAAGGAATGAAGGATTTGAAGAAGGTGAAGCTTTCTTTTGAGGAGGAGGAGGAGAGAGGGGAGCAGGCAAGAATATTTATAAGCAGAGAAGCTTGGGAGTGGAGGAGGGGAGAAGCTTGGCAATATGGAATGATGAGGTGGTGTCGTTTTTAGATTAATGAGATGTGGAAATTATTAAAAAAGAAAAAGCAAAAGCAAAAGCCATGAAAATCGAGCAAAGAATAGGGTGGGAAAAAGGTGTTTTTTTTTTTTTTTTTTTGGCAGCGACGGAATAATGGATTGGTTTCACACATTTCTCTGGTCGAGGAGTAGAGAGAGAAGATATAGATACTGTATTTTTTTTGTGTTTTAAAGATAATTTTAAAATAAATTAAATATTTTTTTAGTAATTTTAAATTATTTATATAATTTTAAAATAAATTAAATATTATTTTAGTAACTTTAAATTATTTTAATATACTGATATTGAAAATAATTTTAAAAAAATTAAAAATATATTATTTTAATATATTTTTAAATTAAAAGACAAAACTAATCCTCTACAAACATTCCATGGTATAACAGTGGAGCCAGAATCAGATTAAAGTGCATGCAGAATTGGAAACCACATGTGAATCCACAAAAATGTTGCTCTTATATATATATATATATATTATAAGCATATGTACCAAACTGATTGATAGGGGTTTTATTATTATTAATTACTAGTGTTTTTCTATTTCACCTTTCATTTACCGCTGCCCCCACTTTTGTTTTTATTCTTCAACTTTAACTTTAACTTTAGGGAACTCCATACGTTTTCTATGATTTTTTTTTTTTTAATATTCTAGATTTATTTCCTTTTTGTTGGGAGGTTGATTGGAATTTGATCTTCACCGTTTTTCTACCAAATACATGCTATGTACAAATAAAAAGATTTGATGCATTGTACAAGGACAGTTAATGAAACAGCTTGATCTAATATATTATATATTATTTATTTTGATTCAATCCAATTCAGCTTTTACACTTTATAATTTTAGTTTTAATAACTTACCGGCTTAAAATATATATAATATATTAGCAATTAGTATTACTAATAATATTAGTTATCAATTATTTAGGTGGTGGTCAAATGATAAAAACATTGGATTAAAAGGTTTGCTTTTTCTATGATCTTAAGTTCGAGTCTTTAGTTACTTATATGATGGTTGGTATAACAGTGGAGCCAGAATCAGATTAAAGTGCATGCAGAATTGGAAACCACATGTGAATCCACAAAAATGTTGCTCTTATATATATTATAAGCATATGTACCAAACTGATTGATAGGGGTTTTATTATTATTAATTACTAGTGTTTTTCTATTTCATTTACCGCTGCCCCCACTTTTGTTTTTATTCTTCAACTTTAACTTTAACTTTAGGGAACTCCATACGTTTTCTATGATTTTTTTTTTTTTAATATTCTAGATTTATTTCCTTTTTGTTGGGAGGTTGATTGGAATTTGATCTTCACCGTTTTTCTACCAAATACATGCTATGTACAAATAAAAAGATTTGATGCATTGTACAAGGACAGTTAATGAAACAGCTTGATCTAATATATTATATATTATTTATTTTGATTCAATCCAATTCAGCTTTTACACTTTATAATTTTAGTTTTAATAACTTACCGGCTTAAAATATATATAATATATTAGCAATTAGTACTACTAATAATATTAGTTATTAATTATTTAGATGGTGGTTAAGTGATAAAAACATTGGATTAAAAGGTTTGTTTCTTCTATGATCTTAAATTCGAGTCTTTAGTTACTTATATGATGGTCATTGAAGACTTACATGACTGTTAACTTCAGGTTCCGTATAATTAATCGTAGTGCATACAAGCTAACCCGGATACACACATTAATCTAAAAAAAATATTAGTTACGACTCCATCACTTACTAATATGAAATATTACAAATAATTGTCGCATATATTTAAGTAATATTTGGTATTATAATTTAATTTTGATTTTATTTTTTAGTTTTAAATTATATTTTGTTATATTGTTTTAATATATTAATATAAAAAAATATTTTAAAAAATATTATTTTAGATTTTTTCAAATACAAAATATTTTAAAAAATAATATTTACAACTCTTTACATTTACGATATCATTAAGAATACATTAAATGATCACTCTTTATAAATGACATGTATCTCATAATAATTGTGAGATGCATGTCATTTATACATAGGAGATATTTTATAATACGATAAATTAGGCGAGCCCTAGTTATCATTATGTGACTCTATCAAGGGTAAAGTTAAAAGATGCAAGGATGACTCTATTTTTCTAGATCCATTGGCACCGAAGGTAATTACAACAGTGTGTATGTTTTTCTATTTTTTTGGTTGCGAATTTTTTTTTTAAAAAAAAATAGGCTGTGGTTATGAGAAATTAAAGTTAATAATTTATTTTAATTTATATTTTATATACTTATTGTTATAACAGAAAAATACCTTAGTATTAAGTTACTATTAGAAAAACATCTTATCAACACAGTATAATTTATTTTTAAAAAAATTATTTAAATAAAAAAAGTGATTTTAAAAAATATCTTCTTATCGCGGTATAATCTATTTTTTAAAAATTTTATTTAAATAAAAAATTATTTTTGAAAAAACTAGGTTTTAAACTTTATAGAGTAAATGACATGATTTGCAAGTTTAGCGAGATAATTCTTGTTGCTACGATTCATAGGTTTAGTAGGATATTTTTTTTTTATGAATGAACTTGATTATGTAATCATTTATTTTTCTTTTTATTATATAATTAAGAAAATAATTTTAAATAAAAATATGTTATTAAATTTTAGAAAGTTCATAGGCCTATTAATGGGTTGGCCAATTTAGCTTTTCTATAAAAAAAATTATTTTTTTATTTTATGCTTTGATATTGGGTTGATAAAGAATTGAGTTTAATAATTTGTTTTGTTTTTCTTTTTATGAAGTTATTATAATTTTTTTAAAAGGCCTTAATATTAGTATGATGCTCGATTTTATAATTATTTTTTTTATCATATAGTTAAATAAATAATAATTTAGAAAAAAAACAAGTTATTAATCTAAATGAAATCCATTACCCAGTTTGCGGGTTTGATGTGTTGACCTGGGGTACCCGATTCATGGGTTTAATAGGTTTACCCATCTAACATAATATGTTTTTTTTATATAGTTTTTGATCCTTTAATTTTTCTAATTGTTTTTTTATTTCATTCTCATTTAATATTGGATTAGTTGTCATTCAATATTGGATTAGTTAGAAAATGAAATTCATGATTTTTTTTTATTTTTTGTAAAGCTATCATGATCTCAATAACATCTTTTATAGGGTTGATATTTAATTTTATAAGTATCTAATTTTATTATAAAATAAACTAAAAGTAATTTATAAAAACAAAAAAATTATTAAACTTATTAAAGTTTATGATCAAAGTCGCAAGGTGACTGAAATTGATCCATTATATAATTATCTCAATACTAAAACAAATGTTGTCTTAATTTTTTTTTTTTTTAAAGTTATATCATGATTTTAGCAATCATCCAAGTTTTCTTTGGATCCACTTAATTGAATTATTCATTTTAGATTAGCTCTCACATAGTTTAATTTAAAACTTGAACTAGTTAAAAAATAGAATTAGCAAGTTTCAAAGTTGAACTACTTGATTTGATTTAATAATATTACTAAAAAAATATTCATACTTTTAATTTTTTTGAAGTTCAGAAAAAAAATAGTCTAACCCACAGCAAAGTGCGGACAAATATACTAATGTTATGTACAATGAACATATTATGTGTAGGTGCTATTTGTTTTTTTTTTTTGTAAATAATTAATTTTTTATTTTAAATTATTTTTTGGATATTGTTAAATTATTTTGATGTGCTAATATAAATTTAAAAAATAAAAAAATATTATTTTAATGTATTTTAAAATAAAAAATTTAAAAATTGTAATATCAACCGTGCTGGCAACTAACACTCACCTGCTTTCAACAATCATAGGATCCTTTTCAGCCGTTTTTGTCTTGATCTATAAATCATGCCTTTCTTAACATGAAATAGGTTATAGGTGTTTGTGTGAATGTAAATGAGATAGCTAATAAATAACATTAAATTGAACTGCCACGGCAAGAAAACTTGGAGGTTGTATTTTAATGTATTTTTAAATAAAAAACATTTTAAAAATTAATTTTTATCATACTTGCAAACAATCTAATTGTCTATACAATGAACTTTATCATCATGTGGTTATTTTGGCAGATTTCTAGCCCCACCCTCAAAAATTAATAATAATAATAATAATAACAGTGGGTTTCATTTATATGGATATTATCCCTATAATTACAGGTCTTATGGTAATCATGTAAAAAGATTAAATCCAGTGGGCTTCAAAAAGACATGGTAGAAATTTAAAACTAGAGTATAATTAATTAGAACATGATGGTTTCTATAAAAATCATTGCTTTTGAAAAAGAAAGTTGCATTTTCTTGTTAATATTTCACAAAAGAAACCTTCAATTTCAATATCAAAATGAGTTTTTGTTTTAATTAAGTGAAAATTATCCACCATATTAATTCTTATCACAAGAGGAATTCAATTCTTCTTCTTCTTCTTCTTCTGTAATAAATATCAATTCTTCTTCTTCTTCTTCTGTAATAAATAGCACTGAATTCTCTACACAAATATAGGTATTAAGTTCTAGAAAGAAAAATGGCACATAATTAAGGAAATCACAAACCTGTTTTGCTAAACCATGTATGCATACTGGGGAAGGCTGCCTGCAATATATGCATAATTAAAATTGGAATTGTGTGATGGAAATAGACAAGCAATTTGCAAAAATATTCCTTGCAGCCATAACATGTGGCTATCAACTTGGGGAAATTAACTGAATTGAAATCACAAGACCTACAAAGACAAATTGGAGAATCTCTCTCTCTCAATACCTTTATTCATTATTCCAAAGTATATATCTAACGTTACAGTGTCAAGAGTATTATATAAAAAAAAAATGTCTCTTGTCGATTCACATAATTAAGCCAACATTCGCCTTAATTCCATGTACTTCTTACTTAGATGCTTCTGGCTTCGGGCGTTATCCTGTTCTATACATATATACAAAATATATATGGTGTTTGTGGATTTTATGAGGCAATAAATTGGCATCTGCTATTTATTCAATGATATCATATTTTATGGCATAATTAATTAATAATTAAGTTATTATGAAGAGAATGAATTTTTAATTTCACCTGATATATCAATAAAATATTAATTTAGCGGTTAAGACATTATTATATCTTTATAGAAATAAAAATAAAAATTTAATTTTTTAAAAAATATATTTATTAAAAAGGATAGCTATAAACTTCAAACAAGACTAATATCACCCTTTAAAAAATATAAAAAAGCTCAAATAAAAATAATAATAAAAAAGATAAATTGATATATCTTTTTTTAATTCATATCTAAGCAATATCCCCCCCCCCCCCCCCCAGATAAATTGATATATCTTTTTTAATTCATATCTAAGCAATACCCCCCCCCCACTCTAAAAGGACAATAATAAGAATCTCAAGGTTCAGTCTTTTCACATCATTCTCACAAAATAATATTGCGATAATCTATGGTATGAAAATAAAATAGTAAGCCTTTAAAAAAACAAACAAACAAATAACAAAGCGTGTCTATCATGGATTCTCAAAAGATAATTAAACCTATTCCAGTAAAGAATTAATGGGATGTCAGCTAATTAATTAAGCTTTATAATGACAGTAAAAGAAAAAAAATTATTAAATATGCAATGTAAAAAATCTAAAAGAGCAATCGCATTTCTAAATTGAAGTTATAATTAATAGCACTTTCCCACTTTTTTTCTAATTAGCTGCACAAGAACAACCACGTAAACATTATAGAATCCTTAAAGTTTTGATTTGTATTGCAATGTCGAGCTACGTACGTTACAATGCACCGACATTAACATTGTTCAATGTCGTAGACAAATCAAACAACAAAAATATGAAAAACTTTTATAACCTCCTAAGTTTCGTCCCAAGTACATGTTTCGCTCAAGACCTTGCCGGCCACTAAGTATTATTAATATTTGTTCCACTGCCTGGATGTTTTCTGGGGAGACATGGGACCCTCCCCATGCCATGGTACCGTTCATTAATTATTACTTTCATGAATAATATTACTTTTTAATGATATAACTCTTAAGATTTTTATAATTCTTGACATCGTGTTTATTTATTTAGTTTAAATTTATTTTTAAAATCTCCAGCTGTTGTTTCAGCGGATATGGTGTAAAGGGGATTGAAGTTGAGTCATGCTTCTTCTTCGTCATGCTACTTACCTAATTAAGTAGTCATCAAGCCATATTAAAGAAACAAGATGGATGTTTGAAGTGAGCAAGAAAGAAGATCAAGACCAAGGAATGGAGCTGGAGTCTGGTCAAGAAACAAGAACATGTTACATTAATGGACTGCTTTTGATTGCTTTGGTCAACTTATGGCTACATGTCCATGGTGGTCAACACCATGCTCCTTTGACTTGGATAGTTACAAATCATGTAAAGCGGTCCTCGCCTCAAAACTCAGATAATCGTGAACAAAAAGACATTGAAGTTCACCCAGCTTGGATTTTTTTATGATTATTCATCAAAGCTTGGGTGCACAGCCAGATTTGAAGTGTTCCTAGCAGGAAAAAATTAATGTTTATATATTATTATTATATTATGGTATGGTACGAGGTCGATTTATGTACAACATAGAGTTTTACAACAAGTGTTTGTGTGTATTCTCGCTATCGGTGCATCCAAACGAGCACGAATGGTTGATATTTTAATTCCCGTGTGCCATTATCATGTTTAACACAAGATTCGTTGGAGGGCATATTTGAGGATAAATAATGACGTGCAGAAGGAGAACGGTTTTGCCGTCTCATAAATTAATAATTAGAAATATATGCCAGGTTTTCAGACTCCAAATAAATCATGACTAGATCATTATCAAAGAAGACATTTGCATCGAGACGGATTAGAAAGTCATCTGTGCTTGAGTTTTGATGAATAATTATTTTGAGGACAATTACAATTACATGTTTAGAAAATCCAAAGCAGGGCAACAATACATTGACCACATTGACCAATGGGTGTGGTTTGCGTTTGTATCTAATATCTCTAGAGATGGCGGAAAATCATACTCATGTTATATGAGTTTGTCTCATTTATATTATATGAGTTTGTCTCATTTATATGCCCAACAATAAGTTGAGCTCAAAAAAATATAAATCTAGTAAATTATGAAATTTATTGCTATTAAGTTTGGTTTGGTTGCATGCCGAGTTTAAATGAATATGGATTTAACGAGTTGCAAGATCTAATATCATTAGATTTAACTGCATATCAAGTCTAATTAGGTATTAGGTATGAATCTAGTGAACTGTTAGACTTATTATCTTTAAGTTTGATTATGCGCCAAGCTCATTTAAACATATATGGATCTAACAAATTGTTAAACTTAGCATTCTTGGGGGCTGTACTGCATGTCGGGTCTAATTAGATATAGATCTAGTGAACTGTTAAACTCATTGCCCTTTGTTTTAGCTAAACGCCAAGTCCAATTTGGCATGGATTTGGTGACCTTCTTAACCCATCAATCTTGGACGTGGTTGTTTGCCAAGTTCAAATAGGCATAGGTCTATCATGTTGTTAAATCTTACATTCTTGGACTCAATTACATGCTGAAACCAAGTGGACATAAGTTTTGCGAATTGTCAAATCCAGAATACTTGGGCTTAGCTATATACCATATATAACTGGATATGGGTCTAACACTCTGCTAGATTCAACTATCTTAGGCTTGGTAGTGTGCCAAATATAATGGGTTAAAGGCCTGGAGATTATTATAGGTCTCATGTTGGGCCATAATGCCCTATTTACTTATTCTTTTAATATAAAGTATTGATGTTAAGGATATTCGCCTCTAATCCCTTATTAATGTTAATGTCAAGAATAGTAATTTATCACCCCCCCCTTTAATATTAATATTAGGGATACCCATCTCATATTAATGTTAATGTGAAAAATATTTATATCTAATGAATGCTATAAAAATATAAGGACCTCCTAAACTCTTAAGAGGTGTCTTTTCTGCATAGTAATAAGAATATAAATATCCTCAAAATCATACAAGTAAAAGGTTTATAATTTCTATTCTCAACAAAAATATCTTTCTAATTTCATAATATTTATTATATCAAAATTAAAAATAAATACTTTTAGTTTTAAGAATAAATATTTATTCTTTCATTTATTATAATCATTTGTTTAAATGATACTGAATTCATTATTTTTGGTTCCGCAAATCACATCAAAGCTAATTGTTTTGATGATTTTATTATCTTAAGTATTTTTAGAAAAAAAGTTAAAACGTGCTAGAATACATGAGTACCCCATGTATGACAAACCCATAATACAATTGTTAAAAAAAACCCATTTTTAAACACGTTCAATTCTATAGCATCATCATGTTTGAAAATCTTTGGTTTCAAGGGGGGGAATTGCTTCATTGGACCTAGTTTTCCTTGAACAAAATCTTCTTCAATTATTAACGCTTATATATGTGTCATTTCGAAGAAAATTTGTAAAGAAAACATTTATATAGATAAAAGAAAAGAAAAGGGTCAATGTTAGGTGGTTTTTTTTCTAAGAATTAATAAAGTAACCCAAAACCCAGCTCGTCCAAATTCAAAAGTTTTCCTGTTGTTTTGTTCGCAGCAATTAGAGTATCTGAGTCCAAATGACTCTAATTCTAGAGTATTTATAATTGTTTAATTAAATTGAAGACTTAGTTTGTTTATTTTTTCATCGTTCCGTCGATATAATAAACTCCTAGTCACAGCTAGCTTCACTCCGGTCAACCTTCTCAATTTGGAGGCCTAAGGTTTTCATGCTGACGGCCAGCCAGGCCAAACATTCCTTAGGATTGAAGGCGGCCAGCCTGCACAATCTGAATCTTCTGGGGATCTTCGTCTCTACATCAGTGTATGTGAGATTAACATGCAAAAAAAGATAATAAAATAAATTAATTAATTGCACATGTTTCTTTGCTTCACTGTTTTTATTTTTTCGGCTAAAAATCTCGGCTATCTCTTGTCATTTCCATTTGTAATCTGTTTGTTTTAATAGGTTGGTGTTAAAAATTATGTTTAAAAATAAAAATATATCATTGTAATATATTTAAAAAAAAAATAAAAAATAACTATTAACTTCCTTTTCAATGGTGCCACTTCTTGAAAAGCCAGTGCAGGTCAAGAGGCCTTTTTCACTTATTATAATAATAATAATGTATGGAAACAAATATCAAACATTAGCAATCAGCAAATTCAACAATTGGAGTGGAAGGGTTTTAATGACTAATAATTGAATATTTATTTTGTAGGACTTTTATTTGGATGTGCTTATGTAAGAAACGATTTTGAATCCCCGAGTGACATAAACTGAATAAGATGCATAACCATTCCATTATTTCTGAAATGTATAATAAATATATAGTTTTAGCAATTAGCATACTCTTTAATAAGATATATGTTGTTCATTGATATATTGTTAACTTTACTATTTTATTCTCTTGCGGTTGAAAAAAATAAATTAAGTAATATAAAAAAATATTTTTTTTATTCAAATCCAATGAATTATATGGTGCAAATCATTCTCACCAGACGTGATTCAAGAACTAATTTTAAAAAGGATATGAGTTATTAAATCAATTCAAGTTAAAATAAAAAAATAATTCTTTAAAGTTAATTCAATTGGGTTTTGATTAGATTGTTGAAATTGTTAAAGATCATACTAGATCAACTCAGATCCATATCTTTTTTATTCAACTTGAAACTTAATGCAAGTTAGGTTATAGGTGATGGGATTCTCAGGTCAATCAGTCAAATTTAAATTCAAATTTAATAACTATGATGTATTCTATGAGTCATGTTTCGCCATGGGTCATATAAATGTTTTTGAAAAAATAAATAAATAAATATACAAACTTTTTAATTTTTTAAAATTTAATTATAAAAAAAAAACTATGAGAACTATTTGTGTTAATGAATACCAAATAAATAAAGTGTTAACGTGTTTATTCAACATGTCTTACTGCAAGTTGAATAATTTTTTTCTAATGCAAAAGAATTACTATGTAGGTATTATTAGCATATTTTTTTACATCAAGTAAAAAAAATAACCGTGAATGACAAAGTTAATGTTTACATGTAATAAAATATAATAAAGATTATATGCATTAATAAAAATATATAAAACATCAAACTAATTTTTAATGTATTTAAAAAATTAAACAGTGTTGCAATTAATACAATGAAATGTTGTTTTCTTAGTCCATGAAGAATAAATTTCCAAAAAAAAAAGTGTAAAGAAAAAAGTTAAAAATACAAATTATAAAGGAATAAAAAAAAGAACAAAAAGAATAGTATAAATAGGTCAAATGTAAAGAGTAAAAAAATAATATTTTTCAAAAAAAAGTGTAAAGAAAAAAATTAAAATCATGAATTTGACATGCAAGTTATAATTTTTTCTAAAACAAAATACTAAGTATTCATGCTGCTTCAATATATTTTTTTACATGAAAAATTTAAAGTGTTATTTAAAAAGTGTATGCAATCATCTAACTGAATAAATTAATAATTATTTATGTAAATAAAAAAATTATTAACAATAATAAAGAAAGGAAATGTAAATTGTTTACTAAAATTTTTTATTTAAATAAATAAAAGATAAATTAACTCTAAAAAATCTATGACTTAAATGATAAATACAAAAAAAAAATAATTTAAAAAATACATACCATAAAAAATATTATGAAATGCCGACCACATCATAAAAATACAAAGAATAAACACGTGTTAATATTATATAAACATATAAAATAAATAATTAAAAAAATCTTGAATGAACCTAGTAGCCAACTTAGATAAACAAATCACGTGCTTGACCTAAAATATAAAATTGGGATGAAGAGTCGGTCATTGAGAAAATATAAGGAAGTTGATCATTCTTAATTCATGGGATGAAGAAAATAATTCTTCATGGGTTAACTTCAACCTCAAAATTAAGTTGACAAAGAAAATAATCTCAAAGATTTAATTCCAATGATTACTATGAAGAAAATAATTTTTCATGGGTTAAATCTAATCTCAAAATTAAGTTGACAAAGAAAATAATTCTAAAGATTTAATTCTAAAAATTACTTTACTTACATCATCTTTTTTCTAAAAGTTCAGGTGTTGTCATTTTTAACTTTTTATATTTTCATTAAATAAACTATTATAAAAGCTTGTTTTTTTACCATGTAGAATAGAGCTTCCATAGGGTTACAAGTTTCTCCAAAACAAACAGGAATTTTTAAGATTAATTTTTATTTATTAATATTTTTTAAAATTATATTGATATTTTATATTAAAGAGTTTGTGTTAAAAATAGATTTGAATGAAATTTTTAATTAAAAAATCAATGAATTTTATATATTTTTAATTTGATCTCAAATATACAAGTTAACGATATTTTAAATAAGTTTTACAATTATATATTCATATGTCAACCTTATCCCAAAAATGAGTAACCCCACTTTTAATTTATCTCAAATATACATATTAATTATGTTTTAAATATAAGGTTTTCAATAACCTAAACAACACTTCACTGGGTCACAGTCAAATTGGAATTACCGACTATGTTTGATCCTCTTGAAAGGAAGGGGAAATAAATAAATAAAGGATTTGGAATCAGATAGAGGGTATCTTTTAGACAGTCACACATGCAAGTAACAAAATTATCCAAACCCGTAAGTTACTTTATAAAAGACAGTACATATATATATATATATAAAGGATATCCTTTGGAAAAAGATTTTGATAAAAAACTGTGTGATTAAAAAAAGAATCAACAAATCCCCAATATTTCGAGCCATCCCTCGTTTGTTTTTATGTTCTTCAGGCCCGTCAGAACGCAATCTTCCCTTTTCTTTGTTTTTATTTTATTTCTTGTTTGCCAGGAATGCAATCTTTTTTTTTTTTTTATTAACGTGGGTGTCCGGGCCATTTACGCGCACCACGACTAATTTCACGGTCTACTGAACATCCTGCAAGCCCAATGAACAGATAAGGCACCGCAGGGATTACAAACGTACCACATAAAGAGGAGCTAGCAGATATAGGAAGGAAACCACTTGCCAATCTCACTGCTACTAGAATTCGAACCAAAATTTAAAAAAAGACGAGTAGCACCTTACACCACTGAGCTAAAGCTGCTTAATCCAGGAATGCAATCTTTGTTGCTTCTCTCGTTGTGCCAGTACTGTTCTTAACAAATTACTTGTATTTTCTAAGACATCCCTTTGGCTTTATGCCTAGGCGTGCATGTTGCTATACGATATTGTCCACTTATTCTGCAGAAGAACCAGTAAGATTCTCTTTCTCCTTTCATTTTTTATCTCTTTTTTCTATGAGGAAAAGGAGAAGGAATGTTTCCCTACGTAGAATTAATAGATGTAGTTTAATTCATTTGTTCCTTAGCTGTCAGGCAATATCTGATAATGATCATGTGATCTTTATAATGAATGACGGGGGATTGATTCTCCATGATGTGAAATAATTAGTCGATGATTTTACAGATTGATGCACAAAAATGATCTAAAAAAGGCTCTAAATGGACAAACAAAAAATTATTTGATCGTTATATTAAGTATAAATTTTATAGGAGTATTCCTGACAAAAAAACTAAACTGATGTTGAGTTTCCTAGATGTAGTTTAATTCATTTGTTCCTTAGCTGTCAGGCAATATCTGATAATGATCATGTGATCTTTATAATGAATGACGGGGGATTGATTCTCCATGATGTGAAATAATCAGTCGATGATTTTACAGATTGATACACAAAAATGATCTAAAAAAGGCTCTAAAAGGACAGCCAAACTCAAACAAAAAATTATTTGATCGTTATAATAAGTATAAATTTTATAGGAGTATTCCTGGCAAAAAAACTAAACTGATGTTGAGTTTCCTTTCACGCTTAAACTCGTTTGCTGCTTAGATACTTCAAATTTCACTCTGAAAACTCTCAAAATTGCCTGCAAAGTTTCAGACCATTGTTTAGACTTTTTTCTTGTTTCTTGTTGTTAATTTTGGGTTTTAGCTTTATTATTTTTCTTAATTGCTTGTTTCCTAGTTATTATATTATGGATATTTAGTATAATTAAGCTTAGTTTTTCAGATTTTATGAGACTTTTCTACATATTTTTGTAACTTTGGTTGTGTTTTTATTTGTTAGGGTTTAGAGGTGTATTAAACTCGAATCTTATCAAGTGAACAGCTGCGGCATACAACAAATTTTATCAGAGAATTTTGCATCAGCTAGCATTGAATCATTAATGCAGTGATTGTTACTTAACAGCTGATTCCACTGGTGTCTGTGATTTTTTTTCTTTCTTAAGAGGTCATACAAGGGCCTGGTTAGATTTTTTCAAGGTCTAAAGTCGAAACCAACAAAATTCTACTCATTCATGAGACTTGAAAAGGGTGCTAGAGGCAAATATTTGAAGATCTTGAACGAGGTCAAGTGTGCTGATCTGCTGAAGGCAAACTGGCTTCGGGGTTTTCCAAAGGGATTATGCATGTAGCAATCATCATAAAAGTGGAGGAATTAAACTGCGTGAAAGATGAATTATTTATCGCCACGCACCATTATCTTCAAGAGGGCGACAGAATAAAATTATGAGGAGATTAGCTTGATAGTAATCCTGGAAATGGATTCAGTGTCCAGAATCTGATCAGCTTGAAGATACCATCTAATCGTCAAATTAAAAAAAATAAATTTTTTTTATCGTGTATGATCAGCACTAAGAAATTTTTAGTGCTACGCGACCATCACTAACATTCTGATAAACATTATTAATTAGCAGATCATAAATGACAAAACTGAGGACAACTTCTTTAAGGAGGAATAAGATCTCAGGTAATCTCACAAAAAGATTAATCAACTAATTAATTAGCACGATCCCTTAGCATCAACAGAATAAATTAACCATGGGAAGCATATTCAATGGTGAATTCACCCTCCATTTCCAGTTAGTCTATCCTAGTTCTCGGACAAGGATTTTGACGTAATTTGGGTTGGATCTGCACTTTGATTGTAGATTATTCGGCAACAGCCTGAAAAGATAACTGCCTCCTTTTAGGTTCATACGATGCCCTTTACAGTCTGTAAACTATAGAGGCACATGATTTTAGTATTAATCTGCTCTTATACTGTATAATTAGCCCAGGACAGTATCTACAGACAGACAAATTCCACAGAGAAGCTGGCTAGGCTGATATCCCTTTAATTAGTTAGCTAGGACAATGTTTATGCTATGATCAATCTGGATCTTAGTTGGTGAGTAGAAGGTTCATTCAATATCTGCAAAATAAATTAAGCCAAGCCTAGCATGCATTAATTATTTATACAACTATTTAACTAATAATTAATTATGAGAGTGGATCTTGTTGTTCGATGGTAAAATATATTTTTAGATTAGATTGTTTGACAACCGACACTATTTGTCTTTTCTAATTGATTTTATTGCTATTTGTCACAAATAATGTGTTTGATGCATTATGAAAAATAAAGTTTTAGTCGAGAAAATCTAATTAAATGAAAGTTATACATTGATGATCTCCCTAAACCAAATCAATAAAGATTTGAAAAGTATTTGTCTTCAAAAAATATTTTTTTATTTTAAATTAATTTTTTTATAATTATAGATCATTTTAATGTGTTCATATTAAAAATAAATTTTAAAAATTAAAAAATATTATTTTAACATATTTTTAAATAAAAATATTTTTAAAAATAATCACTAAACTAATAGTTAATACCTCACCAACGTAGAGTTGGTTCAAATAATCAACTAAACGATGAGGAAAGTGCTACCTCCAGTATTGATGAACCTGTGAGACGATTCACCATCTATAGAGGCTCTTTCATTTCTTTGATGCATGCGAGTTAATCGCCTTTTTTCTCTTCCCTATTATAAAGCGAGATAGTGGCTAAAATGGGGAGGATGATTTTGAGTTTTGATCAATCATGCCTTCTTCACAAGCAAGAACAGACAACAAAGACAGGACCCAGGGATCGGGGAAGCAGACGTGCAGTGCTGATGACCACCATGAGCATAACCAAAAAGAGGCAGTGGCAAATTATAGAAAGCACTGAAAGAAGGGATGTCGTAGTGGTGAAATTAGGTGCAAGTGTCTTGTCAGAGGACACCACCAAAGGCTACTGTGTCTAAAGAATGGCACAGAATGGCTAGTGGACATGTTTCCTGATAATGGCATTGTAAAGAAAGCACTAGGAAATCTTGATGGATCAGTCTCTATTTTAATTTGAATGGCTCGAAGAAAGTGAAAGGTTAAGCACAGAATTATAACGAATGTGCGTTCTATCTCCTTTCTCTACCACTGTTTGAAATTCCCATTTTCCATCAATGGATTCCTCCAACTGTAAGCAAACAGAGATGTTCCCGGCCATTGTGGAGGAAATGCAGAAGAGGGGGTGGTGACCACGGAGACTCATAGAAGATTATGATAATGTCTGTGATTTGATCTGTATAATTCTTAGCACATAATTGCAATTTTGATTTCCTGCAACAATTGATGCTGCTGCTGCCACATTCCCCCCCGACAAGGATTCCACTTAGACTATCCATACGAATGAATGAAGATATATATATATTTTTTAAAAAATTTTCTTTAATTAGATCTTTAAGTCTAACCTTTAATTCTGAGAGATGAAGCTATAAACAAATAAAATATAACAAACACTACATATATAAAGATTAAATTGAAACTGTGTAGTGTTCTTTTTTTTTTTACAACAAAATAGTTTTTTTCTTAAGTATATTTCATTTAATAAAAAAATCTAAACAATAGAAAAAAGTTTTCAAAAAGTTATGATTTAAATTCTTAAGAGAAGAATATTTTACTACACAAAGTATTATTTTCTCATTGATGTTTTTTTTAAGAAAAAATATTTTTTAGTAGTAGCGTGATTAATTTCTTGAATTAAAATTAAAGGCCATTTGAGTAATTTCTGCAAAAATTAAAGTAGTCATAAAACAATGTATCTCTTTAATTTAAATTACATTTCATTATTAATGCATTTATTTTTTTATATAAAAATACCTTATTTTATCAAAAACATTGTTTTTTTAAATGAAAAAACTCTCCATGGTATAAAAAGCAAGTTTTAATAAAACAAAACCACATTGAGAACATGTCTTGATATTTTATATACAATTGAAGAGAAAAATGATAATTAATCTGAGAAAATCATTTTAACTTTATAATAAAAATATAAATTTTATTTTCATAGAATATTCGTGACTATAAATTGAAAATATAATTGCATAATGGTTCATATATAATAATTAAAGAAATAATTGCTGATATTATAATTTTTTTTGGAAAAAAAGACAAAATTGAATGTTATTTAACGGAATAATATGTTAATTTTAATTTTAATCATTTTAGTATAATTGATTTTAATTAAAATTTAAGAAATGATATCAAAATAATAATAAAATGTTGTTTAAAAAAAATCTAAGTGATTAAGTGTGTGTGGCCAATATCTAACCCAACAAAAAAATTTTAAACATGATTGGATCTATAAGGCTAGATTCATGCACTTAACTTTTTCTTTATTTTTTGATAAAGTAAATGATACATTATTTGCAGTAGCAAATTTCATATGCTTAATGTGGCAAAAAAAAAATCATATTCCAACTTCTATAATCAAAAAAACAATTTTTTTTTTTAATTTTTTTACTCAAAAATATCTAAAAAAATATCATAAACATCTTAGTAAGCTCAATTTTACTACGAACCACCTTTAATATGTTAAAAAACACAAGAATAACATGAATAGAAAATATTCTCAAGTCCTTATCTTCTTTATCTATCAAGATGAAGGATAAAAACTTTAAACTTTATAATGACACCTATCTCTTCAATTGAAATGTATGGAAACCAGTATTAATTTTTTTATTATTGAAATATAACAAACTAGCTATTTTTTATTTTTTTTATTTTTTGAATAACTTTTTTTTTCTCAAACTTAAAGAAATAAAATAAATTTTATAACCAAAATGAAAAATCATAAACCTAAAGGGAGAGCTAATGGAGAATATTTGGACTAAAATGTATTGTTTTCAAGAATTTGTGTAATGCAATGATTTTTTTTATTTTGTTTTTCATTTTAATTGTTTTTCTTTTAGTTATGTCTTTATGCAATAAATTTAAATTATATTTCATTAAATTGATCTTTAATTAAGGTTTAAAATATGATTGAAATTTTAATTCTCAAGAATATATAAAAAAAAACTATAAACTAATAAAATAGAACAAACACTACGTGTCAAGATGGATTTAAAAAAAAAATATCGGTAATAGCATTAACAATGCCTTGACACTAAGTCTTTTAGTTTTATTGTAATACGTAATTTCTTTAAGAAATCAGTTATCAAACTCAAACTTGATTCCTCAAGCTGCATATATATATATATATATAGATAGATAAACCTAATCGTAGAGGCAGTAAATATCAATTTTCGTCAAGAACAGGCAAGCAATTTAATTTGAGGCATTGGATCTCCCATGGATGAGGTGGTTCTAATCAGAGGCCCATTTTGTTAGCAGAAACTCCCAATGGGCTCGGAATAATTCTAGCATTTCAAGCATATGCTTAGAGTATACTCAAAAGGACAAAATACTAGGTTGGGCTTCGATGGGCTCTTGCCACCACCAAAATAATTTCAATACATACTGCTAGGCCCATTATTTCTACCTGAGGGATAATCCTGGGTTTTGGGTTCTGTTTCAATCCATTTTATATTGCAAATTGAAGACTGAAACCCTATAAATCCAATTCAGCCTATAATCACAACAAGATGAAATGTCTTTAAAGAAGTTAGAATTCAACTAGCTTCCTTTGATTCAATGATAGCCTAATTGGTAATTTAATTTTTAATTGAAAAGGTTTTACAAAACTAGCATGTAATATTAACAACCTGACGATGATACTATCTTATTTATTTAATGTTTCGGCAAAAAATCACAAAAAAAAAAAGGAATTTCAATTCAACTTATGTCATGTATTTATTACTGTTGCATTCAATACTAAAAATGTATTACTTAAAACAAACCTATTCCAATAAAAATAATACACCACCTATAAGATTTATACAAGCAGCAATAAAAACCAGCTAAATACTCATGTAAATCAATTATTGAAAAACATAACACTAAATAAAATTTGACATTAAATTATTATTGCCACCATTTTTTTAGTAAAATGAAAGGATAATTTTGAAATAGATTTTAATACGTACAAGATAAAAAAAACTAAAAACAACATCAATTTCAGGGACATGATCAAAATTGCTTTTGTTATCGTCATTTTTCGATTTTAACCGGTGCTAGCTTTAAAGTTATTTACATGAATTAATAACTAAATTTAGTATGCATAATTTCAATAAACAACTTCAAAACCTATACCAAACAACATGTGATAAATGTAAGCATGTATAATGTTCATCTTTAGTTATGGTTAGCTGAAATGGATACTGAAAAGTAACTGAAAGCAACATTGCAATTGATGATTCAAATACCTTAAAAAACTTTTAATGATTTAAATAATTGTTGAAATATCATGTTTCAAATTATTCAACAGAATACAATAATTAAAAAATGTTAAACTAGGATGTAGAATGAACAAATTTGAAGGAAAGAAATTAATAAGAATAGAAGGAAATTGAGGAAAACTACAACATCTAAAACAACAATAAGAACCAAACTTAATGCTATTTAGTATAATAGTTAAAGAGTTAAAAATAAACATTGTTCAAGATATATTTATCAATTTAGAAGATGAAAGAGCAATAAGTTGTTGAGAAAAAAGATGTCATCTTATCTAACAAAACCCATGAAAGTTATTAATAATCTTCGGTAGAAGCGACAACAAAATACTACTCTATATTGCTAAAAAAACAAAAGAATCCTTTAAAAATCAATATTGTGAGAAAACACTGAATTGTATTGAGAATCCTTCTTTGAGGAAAACCGAAAGCATAAGGTGTTGATACAATTTAGTTTTAATAATTTATAGGACAAAACAAAACAAAAACATCAAGTCATGAAAGGCGAGTATAAAAATTAATAAAAGAACATCATATGCTTATTTACTAGAAAAATATCCATTAAAAACACTGGTTTTTACACAACAAAATATTTCACTACTACTACTCATTCTCAAGATACAAGGATGCTCAACTCAACAAAGTCCTTTCTATGTTCTTTTCCCATCTTTCTAGTATTTGGATTTCAAATTTTAAACATTAATATCTTATTTATTTATTGGGGTTATTATTAGAGTAGCAATTCTTTCCATTAGTTTTTTAAAGTGAAATTTAGTTTCATTTCACCATTGAATGCATTTTGCAATGCTTTATTTCCCTTTTTAGAGTGTAAACTTAAAATATAAGGTACTTATAAAAAAGCTACCATAAAAGTTTCTTGCAACTTTCTCTCATTTGATTTAATCCTAATTAGGTTGCTAGTTACGGCTAACATTACTTTCTACAAATCAAATCCAATATATAAATTCAAGACTTTATCTCTTATAAATAAGATAATTATTTATTTTTTTATTTGAAAAAAAATCAAAACTTCATTAATTATACAACACCTTGATTCAATCTTTACAAAACAAAATATTTCACTTCCTTTCCACGCTATATATAAAAAAACAATTAAAAAAGCATCAATTAAATCCAAGAATTAAGCAAAAAAAGAAGAAGAAGAAGCATGTTTTAAAGTAAACAAAACTCATGTTAATAAACTAATCAAATATACAAAACTCTATCAGTTATGAGTTAATGAAAATAAAAAAAAATTATAAAAAAAATATTTATCTTGAAGAACATATTTGAATATAAATTGTAAAAAGCAATGGTAAATAATATATTTCGGTTATACGCAAGTGTAGTAGTTTGTTTAAGAAAGATATACATAACCAAAGAAAAATAAATTAATAGCATTAACAATTAATCACAATCAAAATAAATTAATCAAGAATCATATAAATTAAAATTTGTAGTTAATTAAAATAAATTTTTGGATGGAGATAAGAAAGAAACTTATGGTCAATGTTTGTTGCTAGAACAAGTTTCCCAACACTGTGCTTGTTGTCATTTGAGTTTCTCCAACATAAATATGTTGTTTATTTATGCTGAAAAAAAACACTGTTAGAAACATTATAGGAAAATCTAAATTAAATTTATTTTTATTTAAAGAAAAGGGTGTGAGGATATTATATTTGAATTTACAAAAAAATAATAATAATAGTGTTTATTCTTTGATGAATGAGTTATATAATCACCAGAAATTACTTTTTATAGAACAAATTTGGCAAGGTAATCTCAATGAAATAAAAGGAGGCAAGCAATAAAGAATATTAAAAGAAGAGAAGAGAACAAAAAGGAATAAGAAGGCTAAAAAAAATTAGGAATGAGATGATATATCTCAACAATGGTTAGCAATAGTACTAGAGTGGGATTTTTAAATTTATCAAGGATTATTTTGAAATTTTTTCCAACAGTTATTTCTTTGATAGTTGAGAAAGAGGTCTTAAAAGCAGGCATGGGTTATTTTTAGAAATTAAGATTCAATCTTAATTTTTAGTAGAATCTACAATAATAAAAAATATTATTTATGTCTAATAAAACACTAAATTCATATGTTTTAACTTAATATTTAATATAACCACAATACCAAATACCTCATAAATAAATACATGTTATGCAAGCTGAACAAAAAAAAATATTGACAAGAGGGATCGGTTTGAAAGTTTACGTGGGAGATTCGTGTGAAAGTCCATGTACACACACATATATAGTCTCTTTTATTTTTTTGGCACAGCAGGTTTAACTATTTTTTTAATTTTAAATTATTTTTTAAATATTTTTAAATTATTTTTGATGTATTAATTTTAAAAATATCATCTTAAAATAAAAAAAAATATTTTAATATATTTTCAAATAAAAATTATCACTGTTTAGAAAAGGCATAAATACGGGCATCCCAGCAAACAGCTGTGTTATGCAACCAAAAGCAATTCCAGCAGGACATTGAAGCAGAAATATAAAAAGAATTACTGCTGTTGCCCATTGGAAAGCGCTCATTTCAGGTATGGATGCCACATAGGGCAGCGTGATACGGATTGAAAGATTTAAAGATTTCTTTATGTCAAAATGCAGTGATTGGACATGCCCTTCTTTTCCCAAGCAAATGACATGGGTTCATAGTTTTGAAACCGGCGGGGTCCAGTGGGTTCATCTAGAACTCGGTTGATTCATGATTAGAATTAAATCAGGTTTAAAAAAAAATAGAAAAAGTTATAACCCAATTAACTTAGTTGATTGACACAAAATTCAATTAAAAATTTAATTATAATTTATTGATTATTTTTTATTAAAATAATATTATTTTAATTTATAAAAAAAATAATGATTGGGTCAAAACCTGATAACTAGGGTATCTACGATCTGAATTTTGAGCATGATAGACCACATGGGCTGAATTTCAAAACTTTATACGGGTTTGTATCACAATAAATATGTTTCATGTAGATCTACTTCATTTAGGAGTTGAAATTCTTTTTTACTAAATATTTTAAATTTTTTGTAACAAGTTTCCACTATAAAGGCATGCATTTTTTTTATTTTCACCTTGGTATTTTTTAATTTATAGATATCTACTATATAGAAAAGGGATTTTTGTACATTAATTTTAGTTAAGTATTTCATTGATTTTTAATATATGTGCTATTGAGCCAAAATGCCTTACATAAAAGTTATAAAATTTAATTCTTTATCAATAATTTTAGAATTAATTTCTTAAAAAAAGAAGTAAAATATTTATACCCTCTATTCTTCGTTTTCTTTTCGTATTATTGTATGGATGGCCAAAAAATCATGTGAGATGATAATTGAAATAATTATTTACATTAATTGTTGATGTCTATATACTCTCATCAACAAGCAATAATTGGTATTATGTTTTGTATTTCCAATTGAAACAACGAGTTACCGTATCAGATTTGATTGCATGAGTTGGGGAAAAAGACATTTATAAGTGGAATTTATTTCTAACGAAGATGAAGAAGAGACAAGGAACAAACACCTTTCTGGTTGATATGGGACCATAGATCTGTTTTTTTTCAAGCGAAAGTCACAAAAGTTGTTGTATATCAAGCCACCAAATATGAGGTGTAGCTCAGAGCCTCAAAGACTTTTTTTTAAAAAAAAAAGGTGTTCCAACGAAGAAGATAAGTAAATGGATAAACCTAGCTGATTAAGAAATAGAATTAGCTGTAACCGAGTTTTTCTTTTTTGAGGTTGCCTGAGTCTTCGAATATTCTCGTTTTTTCCTTCATGTTCATTAGGTTTGGTGTCGGTAGGGTGGGTTTCCTGCTTCATTTTCTTACAAGCCATTAGGGATCTAAAACAAAAGGGAGAACTGACTTAGATTTCATGCGTACTAGAATACCACAATGAGATGCATATTGCAATTATAAAAGCAAAACAAAAAAGCTTCAGTGTTTTGTTGCATCTACACATGTATTATTATGGATTGAAATAATATGACCATCTCTTTACTTTTTTTTTTAACAAAATCATTTAATTATACTTTTTTTTAATAAAATCATTTAATTACCTAATATGACCATCTCTTTACTTTTTTTTTAACAAAATCATTTAATTATCTATTAGAGTTAACAAAGTCTTTTCCACTTAATTTATTTGTTGTTATCATACTGATTAAGTTTCCACTTAATTTATTTGTTGTTATCATATTGATTGAGATTAAAGATAAATCAATCTTTTAACATTCCAATGTTAAATGACTAAAATATCATTGAAGACAAAAAGTTTAAAAATGAGGTTGGGGGATTTAATGGTCTTTTAACAATTTGATTGTACAATAAAATGACTATATTGTTCTTAAAAGCCAAAAAAAATTAATGTTCAAGGACTTTTTTGTATTTTTATGATATTTTTAGTTATAATCAATTTGAATAAAAGTCAATTTAGTCTTGTAGCAAATATAAATATAATTTAAAAATAAAAGTGGTTGACATGTGTATAGGTGATGTGTATGGCATCTCTTGGTTATCAAACAACACCTTTTACTATGGTGTTGAAAGCTCCACATCATTCTCTTCCTAGTATCACACGTATGCACACAATAAAGCAACAGTTGGGCTTTAATCAAGTTTTTTTTCTTTCATCTTTTTTTCCTCTCTCCTCACCTCAGATTTCACGATATTTTAATTTAGGTATCCAATTTGGTTAAATAAAATCGCTAAGACCTTTTAAGAATATTTAAAGAGTATATTTTCATAATATTAGCAAACATTTATTTTTTTATTAGTCATTGACATTTTTTCTTGCTTTTTTATTGTCATTAGTTTTTTTTATAATTATATTATCAGTTCAACTGAGTTTATTGAACTTATTCAAATCAATTATCTGAGTTTCAAATTAGTCTTACTTCTTTAAAAACATTATCATCATTTGAATATTTTTTTATCTTATAAAATATTTGACTCTACTCCTAACATAGCACGAGTCACCTATCTAGTTTATTTTAGATGTTGTTATAACAGTGAAGGTAAAGAAGGTGGTCATGATGGTGATGATAATAATGATGATAGAGGTGATGATAAAAATGATAATGATATAATTATCTTTTTCATTTTTTTTCTTTACAAGGCTATTTCATTCTCATTTTATTTTTCAGTAATCAAATAAAATCGCTAAGACCTTTTAAGAATATTTAAAGAGTATATTTTCATAATATTAGCAAACATTTATTTTTTTATTACTCATTGACATTTTTTCTTGCTTTTTTATTGTCATTGGTTTTTTTTATAATTATATTATCAGTTCAACTGAGTTTATTGAACTTATTCAAATCAATTATCTGAGTTTCAAATTAGTCTTACTTTTTTAAAAACATTATCATCATTTGAATATTTTTTTATCTTATAAAATATTTGACTCTACTCCTAACATAGCACGAGTCACCTATCTAGTTTACTTTAGATGTTATTATAACAGTGAAGGTAAAGAAAGTGGTCATGATGGTAATGAAATGATGATAATAATAATGATGATGAAGATGATGATAAAAATGATAATGATATAATAGTGTTGAAGATGGATATAACAGTGTTAAAGGTAGTGATGGTTGGGAATGATAAGGTAATTGAAGAAGATGATTATGGTAAAATGATAATGGTAATAAAAAAGAAAGTGGTTAAAATAATTGGAAGATACTAGAAGTAAATTACTATTTGTAAAATATTTTAAAGTAATTCATGAGTTGAAAATTAAATAAACTAATTTTTAAAAGTTGACGATGAAATATTTTACATTGATCTATGACATATCTTATAATAAATAAACACATAAAGGAACATTTTTCAATAAACCAATAAAGAGAAATCCTATGAAATATTTCATGCGAAAGAAGCGGACCCTTAAGAAGACATAATTGAGGAGTAAATTTTACTTAATGTTCTATAGTAAAATGATAATGAAGATTAAGTTTATATATATATATATATAAAAAAGGGAGGTAGAATCCTTAGGTTGGAGTAACATGCAGCCATGGACAGAGACCCTCTAATAGAAAAGGCTGTAATTGTCACGACACTGTGAATCTTCTGCATCCATCAATGCCATTATTATTCCTCGTGTCTTGGAGGTCAACATGGAATATATTCCATATCTTCATCCCAATTATTCAAAAATTGTAATTCATAAACACCTTTTTCACAAGTATTTCTAAGATATCATGTACATGTTTCAATCTTTTAGATCATGACGTGTGTGTTGCATTGAAATTACATGATATCTATAATGTTGTTTAAAATTATAGTATTGATTATGGTTTAAAATATTTTTTATTTATAAATATATTAAAAAAATTATTTTAATATATTTTTAAATAAAAAATACTTTAAAAAATAATAATTATTATAATTTTAGATACCCTTCCCTCGCGATTTTCCACCTTAATTATTATTATACTTTTAAATACCCCTTTTCTCACGATTTTCCACCGCATATTATTTTTTAAAATATTTATATATTAAAATTATTTTTAATATCACTATATTAAGATAATTTAAAGAATCACAGAAGTTCCTTTATATATTTAAG
>NW_011499854.1:952097-1011136 GCF_000495115.2 Populus euphratica | reverse complement strand
AAAATAAAAAATATTATTTTAATATATTATTGAATTTAACGGAGGGAAAGAGCATTAATGTTTGTGAAATAACTGGAGGGAGGGCATTGTTGATATTTGTGTGGGAAGGAGAGGGGAATTTTGTAAGGAACCGTTATCGAGGCATCCCCAGGAGTCTTTAGCAGTAGGGCCAGGTTCCCTCATCTTTTGCTTTTGAGAGCCGACTTTCTTTATTGCTTTTCAAAATTCCCTCTTTCCTCCTAACAAAAACTAATCCCCAAATTACAAAAATGACCCTGTCTTGTTCAGCGATCTAATTGCCCTCCCATGGCATGGAATACAGATTAACTCATGGGCCCCACCAAGACCCCGAAAGCAACAAAATCTTTGTGCAGATTGGAAATGATCAGAGGGCTAATTGGGATTTGATCACGGAATTAGAAAGTTGATGGGTCCCTATTAGTTAGAAATGGGCCCCTCTGTGTTGGGACGAGAATATCGAAGGAAATAAATGAAATTCGGTCGCAAGCTGGTTGGGCATCTAGTACGTGTGAGAGAGAGGTGTTCTGTTTTAAGAGTAATATTTGTTTAAAAATATTGTAAAATTTTATTTATTTTTATTTTTTAAAATTTATTTTTCATATTAAAACGATTCAAAAAAATTAACTAAAAATATAAATAAAACAAAATGGTTGGGCACGAGAACTACTACTTCGATTTTGCTTGGCCTCCAAGACAAGAGAGGACATAAAATAGAGAATTACAGAAGAGGACAACTTCTTCGGTTGAGGTGAGTGGCATTTGTGAAATAAAAGGTAAAAAGGGAGGGCGATTACAATCAATGCATTGAGGTTTCCTTCCATCCTCATGTTGTCTGCTTTCGTTTTAGTTCTCCAAATCCGATGACTTTATTTATTTTATGTTTTAATGTTTTTTTGTTTTTACTCTCTTTTCGTTCATTAATTTGAGTTTTGACCGTTGCTTTTCTCAACGTCTCTCTCTCTCTCTCTCTGAAAGAAGTTGATCGTCTGCAGCAATATCTCTCCCACCCTTCTCTTCGACTCCGTAGCTACTACTACACTACTCCTCAGGTATGTTCCTTCATTATAACCCATTTTTCCATTACTTTTATTTATCATCTTACAATGATCATTTAGTTTTTTTTTCCCTTTTTTAGCTCTTCTCGAGGAGAGCTTCTATTCTGTGCATGTATGTTTCTATACAGACATAGCCTCTAGCATGAGTGCTGTGTTTGTTTTTCGTTCTTATATTCAAAATCCTGACTTGGGTTTCTTCAGGATTTTCTGTTCATTTATAGTCTAGCTCTTTGCTTTTTCTTATGAAACACAGCTTACTATTTGTTTTATTTTTTATTATCTGGGGATTTTAGTACTTATAAGAATATAAATTTTCTTTTATGTGCAACCAATTATTTGAGATGCTTAATTTGTTTTAGCAGATTCTTCCTAATGGGTTTTTATTTTTCTTTTCAAAACCAATTTCCTTTCACACTCTTCGTGTTTTCATTCAAACAAGTATTTCATCCTTTTTCTCCTCCTTGTATGCTCATCAGCTATGCGTTTTGCTATTTTTTCTTTAATTTTCTCATTTTGGATTTTTTTTTTCCTTCCATCTGATAAGTTCTGCTTTTATCACTGCAAAAGGGCCACTACTATTATTTAATTTCTTTCCAGTTTTTGCTTACAGCATTTGCAGGTTTCAACACGTTATCGGTCAAAAATGGTGCCTTTTTTTTGTTTATGTTCTTCTCTACTTTAAACCTTTATCTTCTTTTCTTGTTTCATTTCTTACTTATTGTACTCGTAACTAAAAATCATCAGTTTGGCACCATGGCCCTCTTTAATCATTTATAGACTCTCTTTATTCAGTCGAACTCCTTTTTGTATCATTTGGTAATTTTTCTTTCTCTCATGTTTGTCTTTTGTATAAAAATTTTCTTGTCCTTCTCTTAGCTTGAAATATATTTCTTCAGCTTATGATTATTCACCTCCAAGTCTTAGGAAATTATTCATGCTTTTGGGGTTTGAGGGGCTGTCTTGCATATAATTCTTTCAACAAAGTGCAAGTTTTTACCTTTTTCATATATAATTATTTTATTGTTGCTATGTGACAATTTGGAGAAATTGAATTCTTGGTTTCTAGAGAACTCATAAAGAAACTTAAAAGAATCTTAATTTCTTTGTTCTGTTAAGCAAGTGAGATATTGTTCTCTAACTTGAAAATAAAGAAAAGCACAGACAACTTTTTTAAAATCTGTTTTGTTTTCTTGTATCATTGCATGTGATGAAGAAAAGAATGTCTCGTTTATTACGAAATTCTTTTCCATCTGCTTCATGTTTCTTTCTGTGCATTAATAGTTAATAATAAAATTTTGTTTTTGCTGGACAGGTAGAGAAAATCCATATGAATCTGGTGAGGTACAAGAGGAGATACTATTGTGATTTTGGTTTTGATCCAAGCGTGAAAACTTCATAGAGTGGGGAGGGAAAGGGAAGATAAAAGATAGAAATGGGATGTACTACCTCAAAGCTTGATGAAGAAGAGGCAGTTCAGCTTTGTAAAGATCGAAAAAGATACATTAAGCAGGCTGTAGAGCAGCGAACACGATTTGCATCAGGACACTTGGCTTATATCCAGTCCTTGAAAAGAGTTTTGGCAGCTCTTAGGGATTATGTTGAAGGAGACGAGCCCCGGGAGTTCTTTTTAGATTCATTTATAACACCGCCTTTTACGCCTGTGAAGAAAACTAGTCCTGGTTTCATCTCATTTTCGCCGAAATCTTTCTCTGCAGCACCTATCCAATCTGGACCTACTTCGACTTTGAAAGTAAATTATTTAAGGTCAGGGGGGAACCAATCAGTTTCAGTTGAGGAGAGACCTCAATCACCGGAAACATTCCGAGTCGAATCGTACTCTCCAATGCATCATTACGGCGCTGATGGATTCTTTGCGATGCAATCCTCACCAATGTATTCTTCGTTCTTCTCGTATTCCCCGAACAATAGGCCCAGCATTCCTCCACCGTCTCCTCAAACTTCACAATGGGATGGCTTTTGGAACCCATTTTCATCATTAGACTACTATGGCTATCCCAATCGTAGCAGCCTTGATCAGATGGGTATGGATGATGACATGAGAGGACTAAGGCAGGTTCGAGAAGAAGAGGGGATTCCTGACCTGGAAGATGAAACTGAACAAGAAGACTCAGATAACAAGGCAAACTTAGCAGGAGAACGAGCCAAGGTTGTTTCCAATTACCCAAGAGAAGAAGTGCTTGTTGAAGATGTTGACGAAGATGAGGATGAGGATGATGATGAAACTGATAGTGACTGTGAATGTGAATGTGAAAGTGAACATGAAGTAAATGGGCCACAATCAGGATTGCAAACACAAGGTAGTGTGAAGATAGAGCTATCACGGTCTCAAAATTCAGGACAGGTTGAGGTTCACAATCAAGAAATGGCAGTTGGTAATGGTGAAGCCGCCAAGGTTGAAACACCAGGTTTTACTGTCTATGTAAACCGAAGGCCAACAAACATGGCAGAAGTCATCAAGGATCTTGAAGATCAGTTCACAGTTATTTGCAATTCAGCCAAGGTGGTGTCGGATTTGTTAGAGTCCAGCAGAGCTCAGTACTCATCAACTTCAAATGAACTCACAGGTTAATGAACTTTAAAGCTCCGGTTTTATTAACCCTGTCTGAAATAAGATGCGCTTTCATGCATATTTTGCCATTTTCCAAAGAAGATGTAAGACTTGCCTAATCATAACAGCATTTCTTGACACGTAGTCTGTCTGGAACATGAATAGCTGAAAAATTATTTGATAAAGTCCTAGTCTGGATCTCATTCACCAAATGCTTGTAGTGATGTGATTTCTTTATTAAATTCTAGCCTTTTTTTAATGTAATCTCTTGGTGACTCTGTCTCTGTTTCGAGTACTCTAGATATCATCTGAAAATCTTATGATCCCGCAGCCATGAAAATGTTGAATCCAGTAGCACTGATACGCTCAGCTTCATCTCGCTCATCATCATCAAGATTTATGATCAACTCTTCAAGTTCTAAAGATGAAGATTGTGATAGCAGTAGTGACTTCTCAGAGGAATCTTGCATGCTCTCAGGTAGTCACCAATCAACGTTGGACAGATTATATGCCTGGGAGAAGAAGCTCTATCAAGAAGTTAGGGTATATCTCAAATCTTCATAACTTCTTGAATGATGAATTCTGATGCCCTGGTTTTTCTAGCATAGAATTCCGTAGAAATTATTAGACATGCTTAGTATTGGACGTTTAATTCTGCACAAAGGGACATTAAAATGGTTGATGGTAGTAATTACTAAATTATATTGATGTGTTGTACTAATCTGCAACTGATTTTCTTCCTTTACCTTCTTAAACAGTGTGGAGAGAAGGTTCGAATTGCGTATGAGAAGAAGTGTATGCAACTCAGGAACCAAGATGTTAAAGGAGAGGACCCCTCTGTGCTGGATAAAACAAGGACAGCCATTAGGGATCTGCATACTCAGATAAAGGTTTCTATACACTCAGTTGAAGCGGTGTCAAAGAGAATAGAAACTTTAAGGGATGAAGAATTGCAGCCTCAACTTTTGGAATTGGTACAAGGGTACATACTCTATTACTTGTACTGTTTTTGCAGACCATGATAAAAAGTATTCCAATCCACGGAGAAGTGAAAAGTGCTTAAATAAAGTCTCTTATATCTACAATCTGACTTGAACTTTCTATTCATGTTCCACAGGTTAGCGAGGATGTGGAAAGTAATGGCAGAATGCCACCAGTCACAGAAGCGTACTTTAGATGAAGCCAAGCTTTTACTAGCCGGCACACCTTCAAAACTTGAAGCAAAACGGCACTCTTCCATGTCAGTTGCTGACCCTCAACGGCTAGCCAGGTCAGCTTCCAACGTCGAGACAGAACTCAGGAATTGGCGAGCCTGTTTTGAGGCATGGATCACTTCTCAACGATCCTATCTTCACGCGCTAACCGGCTGGCTCCTCAGGTGTGTTAGGTTGGATCCTGACACTTCAAAACTTCCATTCTCACCTCGTAGATCCAGTGGAACCTTTCCAATATTTGGGCTTTGCATCCAATGGTCAAGGTTTCTTGATGCAATGCAGGAGATGCCAGTTCTTGATGGCCTAGATTTTTTTGCTGCTGGGATGGGGTCTATCTATGCACAGCAGCTAAGAGACGATCCACATAGGGTCCCAGTCAGTTCAAAGAGATTTGGAGCTGGGTTTTCAGCTGAATCAGGAAGAAGTATGGAATTGATGGAGGTTAGTGAAGTAGAAGATGTAATGACTACAGAGAAAATGGCTGAAGTTGCCATAAAGGTACTTTGTGCAGGAATGTCAGTTGCAGTGAGCTCACTGACTGAATTTGCTATTGGTTCTGCAGAGGGATATGCAGAACTTGTTAAGCAATGGGAGAATGTCAACTCCCAGAGTTCCAGTAGGGCTGGAACATAATTCAGGATATCCCAGTGGATAATTTTGCTAGCACCGTTGATGTAAATTATATGTTATAACCTATATGGCAAAGGTAGTGTAGAAAAGTTGCTGCTCCTGCTAATATATTTGTTTGATTGATTAGTTACCAAGCTAACCAAAGAAGAACACGGGGAGGCCTCTAGAAATGGAGCTGGTATTGGAAAAATCTATCAAATACAGAGGCTCGATCTTTTTCATCTATTTTCTTAGCAACCAAAGCTATCAGACATCATATTTTGTCCCAATAATGTTACTTGAACTGGTCGAAACCAATAAAAAAAAAAAAAAAAGCTTCTCTCAGTTGCTACCAGTCAAATGATTCTCTCAGTCACCTTTCTCAGGGATGTTCAAACAGGTGAACCAACCAATAAAAAAACTGAATATCACCAGAAATGGTAAACAAAGAACCAGAAACAATGTTTACGGAATTGGAAGCAAATCAATGGGAATGAATGGGTTGCTTATAGGCTGATTATTTACAGAGGATTCATGCACATAACTGCAGGGGAAATTTCCTGCAACAAGGAAGGAGTCTTTCTGAATTTTCAATATTAACATCCAACTACATTTGCCACAATTCTCTCTCTGAACCACCTTAAGGTTCGCCTATTACTGTGCTTAAAGAAAAGTTGATCAAGCACACAATTAATAACCTTCAACTGTTGGATGATTATTCTTCAAAAATTTTACATGGAATATAAGAATGAAAGGTAAAAAGGAAATTATCCTTCTCACGGTTTTAAAAGAAAAGGTCGAGTAAAATACAAATTTGTCAAAGAAAAACAGGTGCTTCTTCAGTCATAACTGAAGCCTTCATCATCATCAACCCCCACCTCAGAAAAATCATAACCGCCCATGACAGATAGAAAAACTAAAACAGCAACTAGCTGTGTTACTAAAAAGTATTTTGCCCTTCTTCTGAAAGTTTTCTCCTCTTCTGTCTTTTCCCTCTTGGGTTGCTTCTTAGTCTTTGAACCTAGTGTTGAAAACATATGAAAAAAGTTAGGAATTGTATTTGAAAAAAAAGACATGGTTGGTACTTTTTCACCTATTATTTCCTAACGGTTTTTATTTTTCTTTAAGCATTTTAAACAACAAACAGTTATTTTGATGACTAAAACACGATCCATAGGCTCGTTCGGTAACTTAACAATCCACAACTCAAACACTATCAGATAACCAATATAATATACACGTGATTGAAAGATGAAAATATCTTACTTGAATTTGAAGGACGTCTTGTTGAAGTTGATGAAGCCTCTGAATGGAATTGTGGGGCAGAAGAAGAAGATCCACCCTCCAAGTACTCTGATTTAAGTTTTTCAGCATATCGTATGAGATTACCGTGCTCCAAGAGTGCAAGTCGCAGCACTGATGATTCCTAATAGCATTGAACAAAACAAGAGAAAAAGCAGTGAAAATATTTAAGTAGGGCGGAATAGTCAAATGCTTGGAACCACACCATATTACGTAGACAGAATACCCATAGCAAATCACGTGAAAGTCAAATGAGTAGGAACCATGTTAAGAAGAAAATGACTTCAACAGGATTTTTTGATGGTAATGTCTTTCATAACAGCACAGATTGCTGTCATATTCCTGAAAGAAATTAGTGGGCCTTGATTGTTAGATATTTACTGCAAGGCTGCATGTAATCATGGAGATTTTCATTAAGGTAACATAATTTACATGCAAACTGCTCTTTGTCTATGTGAATGTAACAATATGTTTGAGATCCTACACATTTTGTTGTAAATATTCTCTTCATAAGCTTGCTCAAACACCGAAGCATGTTATATCCAACAGGTTAATCATGTTTTAGGTATGCCTGTGCATTCAACAATAGAAAGTGAATGGTATAATGTAGTTTTTTTTTCTTTTTTTTGGCACCATCATACTAGGTCAAGCATATCCACACTTTCAGTTGTATATAATCGTTCCAACCATACAAATAGCAGCAGTCAGCTCACACAGATCATGCAAGATAAATGGTACAGTGACTCACAGGTAATGCTTGAAGAGTGAAAAGCACATGCCCAAGGAGATATGCATCCAAACTAGATGGCCTGCACAAACAGAAAAACGAAGTAGAGTGCATCATTAGCAGGTCAATATTAAATTTTACTTGACATCAAACTTCAATAAAATATAGAAGCCAAAATATCCCTAATGAATTTCCTGTAAAAAAGAAAAAAATATATATATTAACCGTGATATCCAAAAGAATCACCTTTCAAAAAGAAATGTTTGATCCCCTAATGTGGTTGACAAAGCTCCATATGCAATTTTTGCTCTCTTGTAAATCTATTCAGAATTAAGAAAAACACAAGTCCATGCTGAAGGAAAATTAACAGAAAAATGAAGAAAAATATAAAAGGCTAAAATCATTCCACAGGTGCATGCTTTTTGACACTGGTGCATGTGTGCATATTTGAGAGAGAGCGCACATATCAACAAGTTGCAAAAAAAGATTATCAATGATAGAAGTGTAACCTCTGCTTCCTTTCGTTCAGCATTTTCTTTTGTTATCCCAAATCGTTGCTTAACAAGATACACTTGTTTCATGAATAAAGCCTTTCCTATTAACCAAGGGAGGTCAGAATAATAAATTGCACGGGCAGAAGTTCCATCAGATCCCACCCATAGTTCATACATGACTGCCTCAGCAAGCCAGGTGCTAACCATTGCTTTCATTGATATCCATTCTGGGAGAGAGCAGAAAGCAGCATCCAAATCAACAATGCCATCTTCCCTTAAACGTTCAATAAGCCCACCATTCTCGTCATTGAAGGCCACATAAGTGCCTGATTCGATGTAAGGAATTTGATCTAAAATAGAAAGTCAGACAAGCGTTTTGAAGGCAATTTTGATATTTGCATGATATATTTTAGAAAACACACATATAAGACAACATGAGCAAAGCACGCACCCACGTGAAAATAAATACAAAGTAGATTCAAATTTTTTGTGCGGTTGGAAGTTTCACGGAGAGAAAGTAACATAGAGAAAGTGAGTGCAAAGACATGCATGCATACATAAGAAACCGTGTAATACAAAAAAGAACCTTTCAGATTTTGAGAGAAGATTCACTACACATACATAATTAAAACAGTAGACTTCTACAGTTCTATGCTACAGAATCCCCGGCAAAATGATAAGAGACAAAAGTGAAAGCATAGCTAAATTAACAGAAAGCCCAGTTACCAGAGGAAAGCCCTTCATTGAAGGCTCAAGAAAATGAAGTTAGACTTTAGAATACATAAAATTTCAGAACAAAAAAAAGTACATGGAGATACCTTAGTTGTGACAGAAAAGAAGACATAGTTTCTCCCCATACTACTTAACATGGTTTTTATTAGGCCATTGCTTGGTTCAATGGTAAAAATCTTGGGTTTGCAGCAACAAGGATATAGGTTCAAGTCTAGAGAACAGCCTTAAGAATAATAAAGGGTAGGACTTTCTCCGCTTCAATGGGACTACAACTGGCTACTGAGAATGAAACAAATGACATAACCATGTCTCCAGTTGTTTAATAAGGATTCAAGCAACTCAGGTATCAATTTCTTCACAGGAACTAGTAAATAAAAACAAAAACAAAAAAAATATTCATTATTCTTGTAATGCTTTCAGCAAGAATATTGAAAACTGGCTGTCAAGTATTGTCAATTAAACAGCCAATACCCATCAAACATAGTCCAGGTAAAGCAAATGCAATCTTGAATACTAATTACTTAACTCCTTCCCATATGACAATGGCATTCTTTAAAACAATATGGAAGTCCTAGAAAGCATGTATCTTGGCTTCACTTATTCCATGACCCCATCATACCCATTCAGCAACAATATAGCAACTTTCAGATTTCTAAAATTTCTTAGTGAAATGAAAGCATCGAACTTAAACACAATTACAGAGCCGGTAACAGAAAAATGACCAGTAGCCATCTTAAACATAATCAAATTAACATTCATTCCGTGAAAAAGAACTTGGCTAAAGAAATGAGGTTTTTTATCTTGGTGGTTTTAACCTATTAACACATAAGAAGCAAACTTCAACGAAATAGAAACAAAAAAACAGCCAGAAAGTCAGCCATTAGTAACTAAAAACAAGCAAAAACCCAGTACAAGAACTTAAAAACATCAATATAATTGAATGAAATTAAGAAGCCAAAAAAGAATACCTGAATCAGGGAAAGTGTTATTGAAATCCAAACGGAAAGGAAAGCTAGCAAATTTGAGGTGGATGTAAACAGGCAAGCAAATTGGACAACCAGTAGGGAGTCCGAAACTGGGTTTTCTTGCAACAAGAGTATACTCTGCTCTTTCTTGTGATTCTTGCATCTCTCTCTGAAATTTTCTTCTTCTTTTTTTTTTTTTATTTGCTGATGATCCTCTTTTGGCTTCAAAGCTGTGAGGGTATAGGGTTTTTCAGTCACCGAAAAGAAAAATGGTGTGCGGTGGTTTTGTATTCTCTAGTTTTGTTCCTTCGGCCCATTTCAAGTGCGGGTTGGGCCTTCTTAATCTTTCTCTTTTCTGTGAGAATGGGCTCCAACTCTCAAACTAGTTACGACGAAGTTGATTTTGTTAATATAAATTTTGATTTTTATAAAAAAAAAAAAACATTTGAAACGATGTAGTTTTAGTAGAAAAAACTTGTTCTTCTTTTCAATAACCTGAGCGAGGACGAGTCCTGGATCAATGTGTTATCAAGTTGAGTTGTCAAGAGAAAACCTGCAACTATAAGTTATTGTGTTAACCTATTAAATCATGTCAATTTTTATAACAGTTCTAAACCTTCCTGAACAGATAATACTAGATAATTGAATAACGCTGCAAATTTTTTTAATATAAAATAAATATTCAAGTGTCGCTAAAATATTTTCAAGCAATAAAGTTATTTTTTTTATTATTAACTCAAAATTTGATGCATAATTTTTTTTTTTAGATTAACATGAGTATTTGGGTCAGCTTGCACGTACCACGAATAATCCCACGAGCCCTGAAGTTAATGACCATATAAACCTCTAGTAGTCATCATATAAACAACTAAAGACTCGAACCTGAGACTACAAAGGAAACAAACCTCTTGATTCTAGATTCTTACCACTTAACCACCACCTAGATTAACAAGATAGGTTGAGGATTATATATGTCAATAAACAACCAAAAAACATTTTATTGCTAACTAAAAAATAAATCATAAGGTTGAGAAATAGACAAAAATAAAGATACATGATCACGTATTGCGAAAACTCTTTAATTTTTTAACTTAATCATATGGAACTAATGTTTTTTTTATAAAAAGAGCAACAATTTAAATTTGGTTGACACAAAATAATTTTGTAGTACAAGTCTTCTTTTCTTATTAATAATTTAAAAAAAATACGTATTAATTTTTATATGCTATTTGTCTAGTAAAAACCAAAAGCATCCAGAAAATATACTACAAAAACCATGAAGATTTAAAATAAAAATAAAAAAGATATTTCTCTGAATAAATTCATTTTATCTTATTAATGTGATCTTTTTCTTTTAAATTTTCACTGAACATCTCATCATTTTCAATGAGTTTCAATTCTAAAAAAACTAACACCTTAATAAACTTGATGCAATGTATAGAAAACATAATAATAATAATAAAAACAATATTGGTACATTATAGCAAGAAACTCTTAGGAAGCATCAATAAACTCAACTCGGTTGGTTATTCTTGAAACTTTTCGATTTAAATTCTTATTTAGCATGAGTTTCGAAGCAAATTATATATCAATTGATTTGTTATGACCCGATCAACTTGGTTAGTCCAAACTCAACCCAAAACATTGATAAAAATATGACTTTGACTAAAAAAATTCAATACAATATTCTTTTCTTTAATATTGAAGAGGCGACATATCAATTCAATCTGGGTTAGCATACGACCAATGTCATAAACCTAACTGGTTTCAATAAATTTATTTATAGAGGTGACACGAGAGTGCCATCCAATGGTCTTATTGATATTGAGTTACCTGAGTTTGGGTTGACAATGTAAATAAATAAAGTTCTTGGTATTATTTATTGTTGAACTGAGAGTCAAATTTTATCTTGAATTTGCATCTCTTAATCACATGGAAGAATAAATTTATCCTGTGTGATTTTAAATTTCAAAAAATGATATTTTTAGATCATCTAACTATACATGCATTGAAGTTATGTACAAAAAGTTATGGCTATTTTAATTTATGAGTTTTTTATATGTATATTTATGTTTCCAATTAAAAAACAGGTGTTATTTATTATTTGTCTAGTTTTTTTTGTTAGAGTCATTTACTCTGATCAACTCTATTATTTTAGTTTATCTCTAGACTTAAAGGGTTGGTCTAAGTATATAATGATTATTAAAATCATGTGTTAAATATCTTTTGTTAAAATTTAGAATTAAAAAGTTTTTGACTTAACCTTTCATCACTCTATTCAATTATATATCTCTTGGTGGGTGGTGAATTTTTATTTCTTAACTTTATATTTCTAAAATGAAAAGTAAATTTGTATTTTTAAAATGATAGATTATTTATATATATATCTTTTTGACTTCACACCTTAGAGTGTTGAGCATAAATTGTTATTTTTGTAGATGAATGATTTATACTTTATACTTTTACTATCCTTGTATCAAGAAGCTTAGGTGCCAAGCATACCTAATTTTTTTTAAATATACCCAAATACCTTAGAGTGTTGAGCATAAATTGTTATTTTTGTAGATGAATGATTTATACTTTATACTTTTACTATCCTTATATCAAGGAGGTGCCAAGCATACCTAAATTTTTTTAAATATACCCAAATATGTGGGCTTGTTAGTTAATGCCCTTAATTGGGTTATTATTATTATTTTTCAATTAATAAAAGATTTATTTAACAAAAAACAAATAACAAATCATGACTAATGATAAATAATACATCAATTACTGTCTAAAATCTAACCACTATAAAAAGTGGTGTAATGTTTTATCTTAAAACTTAATTTCACTTAAAAACATGCTTATAACCTTAATAAATTACACTATTATTCTTGTTGTGTGTGCCAATAAAGACACAGAACTATATAGCAAAAAAATTATTTCTTAAACCATTATATACATTTTACTTCTTTTCTTTTCATTCTAGTCATTTTATCTCAAATTTTAATTTGCAATTCAATCCTTAATTTCAAAACTTTTCATTTCCTTTCCCCTTTTCTTTTTATTTAAAAACTAAAATTCCCTCTCCATACATGAATATTATTTTCAAGCAATAAAATACACCTTTGTACCATTTTTGTTCTTAGTTTTTATAAAAGTTTTATTTGTTTTCAATTTCATTATTTTTTACTATTTAGTCATATATTTGTTTTTAATATATATATATATATATATGTATGTTGTGTGTGTGTGTTTTTAATCATTTTATATAATTAATCTTTTCAATTTCATCTTTTAATATTTGACTTGATGAGAATTGAGCTTCACTATTTGTTTTTATATATATAGTGTTTCCAATCTAATAACCTAAATCACATGTTTGAAAAGTTAACTTTTTTATTTTATCATTTAATCCAAATTTAAAGTATATTATTTTTTTTTCAATTATGTCCTAATTCTTTTGGTTTTTTTTATTTGTCAAATTTTCTTTCAATTTCATCTTCAAACAAACAAAATATTAATTCCACCCTAATTTATTTTTAATTTTGATTTCTATCCCCATTTTACACGCGCGCGCGCACCCGCGCGCACACACACAATATATATATATATATATATATGTATGTTGTGTGTGTGTGTTTTTAATCATTTTATATAATTAATCTTTTCAATTTCATCTTTTAATATTTGACTTGATGAGAATTGAGCTTCACTATTTGTTTTTATATATATAGTGTTTCCAATCTAATAACCTAAATCACATGTTTGAAAAGTTAACGTATGTTGATATTTTTATATTTTTCTTTAAATAGGATTTTTCACTACTTTAAAAATGACTGTAATTGTCTCAAGTTTTTTTATTTGGTGTTAGTTTTTTATAAATTTAATTGAAAAAAATATTAATTAATTAAATTAAATTAATTGCTTAAATACAAGCATTATATGCTCATTTTTTGATATTTTATTTATTAGAATTGAGCTTAATATTTTTATTTTAAATTAAATTAAGTTTATCATAATTTTATATTGAAGAGCTTAAATTTTATAAATTAATTATAGTTGATGCAATATCCATTCATCACCATCTTAATAATTTCTTTAAAAAATTTGGTGTCCTACAGACCTGATCAAGGAAAATAGAAGCTATCTCTTTTCGCACTTTACGCATGGCTGCAATCATCGCCTATGAAACAAGATTAATGGAAAAATTTATAGGACAACTTTATAAGAAAATTTGGGATTTTAGGACTGATTCATATATATATATATATATGGACATAAGTGACTGGATAATGTGGGCCTGTTGGATTATTCTGGGCTTCTTCATTTGCAGTTTTCCAAAAGTTGCCATAACCATTCACAAATCTTGAACCATATTCTTTATCCTGAAATTAAGAATGGCAAATGTTTAAATTTTAAAAAATAAAATAAAATTTTATTTTATGTTTATATTATATATATATGTTTCTGCAGCTATCCCAATAATCTAAACATAAAATAAAATTTTATTTTATTTTTTAAAATTTCAACATTTGCCATTCTTAATTTCAGGATAAAGAATATGGTCCAAGATTTGTGGATGGTTATGGCAACTTTTGGCCCAGAATAATCCAACAGGCCCACATTAGCCAGTCACTTATGTCCCTTAAAGCCCATTTATTAGGGCTAAAACAGACATTTCGATCTCCTAAAACCCTACCCACCAACATATCTATATATGCACGTTTATTTCAGCAAACCCTAGCCCCCTCTCTTTCCCTAACTGTACAAGTATCAAGAGAGCAGCGAAAATGCCGCCAAAGTTTGACCCATCTCAGGTTGTCGACGTTTTCGTGAGGGTGACCGGCGGTGAAGTTGGTGCGGCCAGTTCACTTGCTCCCAAAATCGGACCGCTTGGTCTTTCTCCCAAGAAAATCGGTGAAGACATCGCCAAGGAGACAGCCAAGGACTGGAAGGGCCTCCGTGTCACCGTCAAGCTCACCGTCCAGAACCGTCAGGCCAAGGTCACCGTCGTGCCCTCAGCAGCGGCTTTGGTTATCAAGGCGTTGAAGGAGCCAGAGAGAGACAGAAAGAAGACGAAGAACATAAAGCATAATGGGAACATCGCTCTTGATGATGTGATTGAGATTGCAAAGGTTATGAGTTCGAGATCAATGGCTAAGGATCTGAGTGGGACCGTGAAGGAGATTTTGGGGACTTGTGTTTCAGTTGGGTGTACGGTCGACGGGAAAGATCCAAAGGATTTGCAGCAGGAGATTACTGATGGTGATGTTGTGATTTCTGAATGATTGAGAAATTGATTTTTTTCTTAGTTTCGGAAAGATCCCATCTTATGTTTTTTGTCTAATTTTGTGGTATCTGGATGGTTAAGGATGTCTTTTTAAGGTGATTTACAATTCTAGTTGAGGGTATTTTATTTATCCATGTTTTTTGTTCACTCCATGATTTCTTTTAGTTTTATTTGTTGTTGAATTTAGTTATGCGACTTTGCTTTATGCTTGGTTTTGCTTGAGAAATCATGTGCTTGTGCATAGAGGTAAAGATGGAAGTTTAGCGGATAATTTATTTAAATCCGCGTTAGGGGATATTAATCATTCACTCTTTGCTACTTTTGGTGGCTCTTGTAGAAGTTACTGTATGATGGGGATGGATGGATGAAAAGTATGGATGTCATGCTTCAATTGGTTTCAAGTTACTGTATGATGGGGATGGATGGATGTCATGCTTCAATTGGTTTTTGCGGGTAGATGATGACCTTAGGATTTGAACTTATTCTTCGCCATGCGCAAGAATTATGCTGATTGGTTTCTATCTCACTCCCTTTTCTCATCCTTCCAGACATGTATGTGTATGCTTGTGGATGGAGCCATAAGATGGACACGAATAGGTTATTATTAACTTCTGGGGGATATAGAACTAGAACTTGTCTGATGGACTGGCAAATTAACTGACTTGTGAAAGCAAGTTCTCAGAAGTGTGGATTTTCTGCTCTATCCAGCTTTACTTTGAACTTTATAGTTTGTCTACAAGTCTGAAACTTGGTTTGGATGCTTTGCCATGTACCTTTACATCTAGTTTGATCGTACTAGTTGTTAAGAGGCAGTTTACTGGAGTATTGTTTGTCATGAATTGAGAAATATGTGGTGCCTATCTGATGCAATTCCCTATTTAGATTTGAAATGACTATCACTCAACTGATAATAAAAGAAACAAATTTTATTCAGGTTCCTTTTCTGTTTTGCAAACATAAGCCAGTTCTCGGCAGTGATCATCCAGCTTCACTTTTGTTTAGGAAAGCCAGTTCCCTACTGTGAATTTTGCTGTTTTATCTGGTTTCGCATTTAACTTTGTAGTTTCATCTTTTCTGCTCTGTTTTTGTCTCATGCTTTCCTATTGCATGGTATTTAGCTGTGAAAATTTGGGGGTGCTATGGAGTCCTCTTTTCCTGCTGATAGATTATTTGTTCCTTGTATATATAGATAGATAGAATAGATCGTTGGTTCTAATGAGCTTTGTAGAAAAAAACTACAATATAATAGATATAGTGATAAATAACGGGGTCTAGAATTATTGCTTCATGGCTTGAATGCAAAAACCAAGTGCAGAAAACATCGAAGATTTTTCTCTCCACACAACACCCCAAACAGTGCATGGTGAATTAAGCATTAACACCACGATGAGGATATAATACACTCACGCAGGTGCTTTCGCAACTCGAATTTTCTGTGGGATTCCAATCTCCATGTCGAATTCCCTAACTAAATTCCCTCGCTAAACCTGTTGGTGAATATTTTAGGATTGATGTGTTTTCGGACTGATATATTGATATTTTTAAAAAATAAAAACTAAAAAATATTATTTTAATAAATTTTTAATCAAAAAATATTTTGAAAAAACAACTGTCATTTCATTACTATATTCTGAACAGCGAAGAGTTTCAATATCCAGGAACATCAATATCCAGGAATTCAGATTTTTCACCTCCGAAGTAAAGCTTGTCCCCAAGCACTCCTTCCAAAATCTCCTTCTTTGCTCCCTCTTATACTTCTCCTTTGGTCATCAGTATCCTTTTCCCACTATCACATGTGTGGACCATATTTCGCATGTAAATCAGAGGAAAATTACACTCCAAGAGTAAAAGAACTATTTCTGGAAAAGAGCAAATTGTAGCTTACCTTTTGTCAACAAAATCAGCCCAAGACCTTGCTTGTGAAAGATGATAAGTATCAGAGGGCAACAGATCGGGAAACTTAAGTTTCCAAACCTCGTCAATGTATTGAAGGATGACCAGAGATTCACAGATGGGTTTTCCATTGTGGATCAGTACAGGAACCATTTTATGAACTAGGTTCATCTGGAGAAGCATAGGGCTCTTATCAAGTATGTTCTCTTCCTTGTATACATTTTCAATCCCTCTATCTTCCAAGGCTATCCTCATCCCAAATAAACTTCCCAAGATATCAAGGAGGATAACTTCTTCAGCCATCTTCAAAGCTTGACCACCTGAGCTATCAGCTATTCTCTTATAGCTGGCTCTGATGATTGTATGAGTTTGGATGAGATTAGTGCATCTATTTATAGGGGAGGAATGTCTGTTTAACGAATGAGACCAGTGCATATATTTGTAGGGGAGGCATGACTGAGATGAAGTTCAGTATATATTCCTTTAGCATTTTTTTATTAAATGCTGAAAACACTTGGTCTTTCTTTATGGGAATTTATTATCCTTTGCCAACTGAAATTTCAAAGAAATTTGCATCGCTGACTGTCACTCAAGGACCAAAAAGAACTGATAACTCTTGTCACTTGTCAGTATAGAGTCTTCCTGTTAAATGCACGAATACTTGACGACCAAGTTATGGTAATGCCATAAGGTATAAATAGAGAACATATTTTGCAGTTTTCAGTCCACTCTGTTGAATTTCAGAAACACAAAGAGCGTGGTTCGACCGAGTGGATTGTTTGTTTTTGAGGTTGCATGAAGTTTGCACCTGCTGTGCAACATAGGTTTGGAAGTGAAAAGCATCAAACATTTCCAAAACAAACATTTTAACAATGAGATGAATGACCTCCTTTTCCCATCCTTTGAGTTTGTCTCCCATGATTCTTAAATTGAACAGAAATGGTGAGCTTTGACCAGAATTAATCGAAGTTGAAGAGGAGAAACAGGAAGAACAAGTCTCTGAGTCAAGCGCGCACAAGCATATATATGTTCGTCGAAATAGCTTGTAATTTTGAGCTTCTCTTAGGAAGCTAACCTTGCTACCGGAACTTATTGACAACATGGGAAAGCGAGATTGATGACATGAGAAAATGCAAGAAATTTTAACATGAAAACTCTGCAACCATGTCAAGGCAGAATTAAAGAAAATATTCAAAATTCTCAGCAAATTGATTGGTTTCAAAGAAAAGGAAATGTGTCCTTAAAACCACATGCTACAGATCAAACGCAGGAAAGAAAGTTAAATGGAAAAGGCAAAGCTTGCAGGTTCTTATGGACAACCCCGTTTTCCTCATCCATAATTATTGTCAAACAACTTTGGGAAACTCACATAAACTTCCTGTAAGGCCTGCCTGCATCTTCATCTTGCATATTCTGTCACCAAAGTTATCAGAGCATCAGGGTGCAACTAAGTTAAACATGAACAGCATCATTCACAATCTAAGAATCAAGATGATCAAAATAAGATAACAAGCAAACAAAATGCAGCATAGATCTATTGGGTTCACTAGCCAAATAAAAGTATGAAATCTGAAAACTCAAGTCTTGACTTCAAACATATGAAATCTGAAAACTTTACAGAGATATAAGAAGACAAAAAAGTGCAGGCAATGGACTTTAATGTCTCGCTATGATTATGGACAATATGCTCATGGAACAAAGGAAGCAAACAAACAAAAAAAATGAAAAGGAAGAAGCTTAAATGGCAAAACACAATAGCATCCCTATTTCAAGAGGCCACACTTCTGATGCATTGCTAAAAAAATTTGAGCATGGAATTCATCACTATTTTGCCACCGAAAACAAAAACTTCTGAAAATTGGAACCTTAAAACAAAAGAATGGATGGCACATTACTAAACATGGTATTGAACAAGGTCAGCAGCTCCAAAACCAAGAATGGTGAAGTTCATTTTTGTGCATGATTCAACCTTTCAAAATGAACTTAAAGATGACAAGATCTATTATTATAATCAATAGAGATCATCTCTTATCCTTTTCTGCTTCTTACATTTTAAATGACTAATCATTATTTCCAGCTGCCATGTGATTAATCTTTAAGCCTAGAACATAGAGCTCGAGAAGAGGAAGCTCTTATGCAATAAGGGTCTTTGTTGGTTGTCATATTGGTTGACCATTCTTTTATTTGTCCAACTGTACTTTTAAGGAAAAGATGTAAGAATAAATAAATAAATCTAATTTTTACTGAAATGGAGGCTAATCAACAGCTAGAAGAGCCTGCCCAACCAAAACAAGACTGACTGTTGGTCAACCAACATGAGTTGTGAAGTTCACTCTACCAGTAATTGGAAAAGACAAGCAACAGAAAGGATGATATAGACAAACAAGGAGCCTTGTCCAGTGTTCAGTTTCCATTCCAATTGACAAAAGAAAACAAAGTTTCAAATCCTATAGTTTTTTAAATAATGCAAAATTTCACCTGGCATATGTTTTCTAGGACCACATAAGAACATCATAAGCCAAACATGCTTACTTCTTTGTTTCCCTTAATAATTTCCACTAGCAACCAAACCAGGCATTAGAACCAAGAGCAAATGTCAATCAAGCTCAATTGAAAAGCATGAACTCTTTGTTTTCTCTTCCTCAATTCTGACCACGACCACAAGCAACCTGATCTAACCCCAATATTTGTTTTAAGAATTGAATTGAGGCAGCCGCAGGGCAATATTATCTAAGTATTGAATAGATTAACCTTCAATTAATTTCCAAATGAACCCAGGGAAAAGACTGTACATGGTAAAATATCTGAAACCATTATTTTCCACAGCTTTATACCAGTCCGTGCTTTCTATTTGGCAGACACCATCTAGCTTTAAACTTACAAAGCAAGAAAAAGATAACTTCCAAGAGATATGTAGCTCAACAAACCACTGACCAATCAAACAATTGATGTTTGGACATTTCCCTATACCTATCCATAATATAGTGTCTCCAAGCATGGTTGCCACAGACTACAAGAGATATGTAGCTCAACAAACCACTGACCAATCAAACAATTGATGTTTGGACATTTCCCTATACCTATCCATAATATAGTGTCTCCAAGCATGGTTGCCACAGACTTCAAGAGATATGTAGCTGCGCTTGAGAGCACTTTTAACTAGAATCAATCGATTACCTTTCAACAAATATTGCTTGTTCCATTACTGTTTTCGGGTTCTCATGGATCGACTCATACAGATATTTTATAAACGAGCATCATTTCGATCATTAGAATGAGAACCCATCACGCTTAGTTACAGATTTTCATTCCCAAATCAAATTTTAATAAACAAAACTTAGCACCACATATAATCAACCAAGCAAAAGAAATCACATTTAAAAGCTAAAACCAAAAAACAAAACACACTTAAATCACTCAAAAATACCAACTTCAAAACAAAACCCCAAAAACTCAATCTACAAATACTCAACCAGATCGAAACTAAATAAAAAAAAAAACCCGAGACAAAAAAGAAAACCCACTTCGAAAATGACATAAGAACCAAGAAAAGGAGAAAGGTTGATAGAAATTACGAATTCTTTGACGATGCCTTTGTAGACTAAGATAGGGACAGCAATTCCAAAGAGACCAATAAGAGCGAAGTTACGACGAGTCCAGCGAAAGTTGTGCTCAAGAGTCTCACGAGCTGAACCCCAGTCCTCGATAAACTTGTTCTTGTTTGCTTCCATTCCTCCTCCCATTTTTCCTGCGCTCTCTGATTTCTTCTACTCTCTTCCCTTTCCGGCTCAGCTAGAGTTGATCGTGTGGAAGGACTGAATGAAGCCTGTCTGGTTTTTTTTGTCTTTGAGGTAACGGGTGAGATGGGAAGGGTTTGGGTTGGTGGACTGGGTTGTCTATTGAGAACTTTGTGTGAAAATAAGTGGGCGTCGTTGCTTTATTACAAGCCCAACTTAAATTGAGCTAATAATAAGAAATGGTAAGTTGATAAACGTTGCTGCCGGTAACAATTTTTTTTAAAACTAATTTACATGTAAAGTTCATTCATAAAAAGTTAATTATTTTTTATATTTTATAGTATTATAAAAATAATTTAGAAAATAATTTTTATTATTTAGTTATACCATAAAAATAAGTTAGAAAATAATTTTTTGATGTTTTAATTTATTTTCTCAAAATTATTAAAAGAATAGAGACCAAGATTTTAGAATGATGAAATTAAAAATAAATTATTTTAAATAAAATAAATAAAAATTAAAATAATATGAACCAGATAAAAAATAAAATAAAAAAATTATTTTTATAAATTATTTTAAATAAAATAAATTTAATAGATAAAAAAATCTCAATTAAGAAAAGGATAAAAAAGAAAGTAATAAAAAAAAATAAGAACTAAATATAATATAAAAATTAAATTAAATTAATTTAATGGAATGAGATTATAAGAAAAAAAATTCAAAATAAAATACAGAACAATCAAAATATTGATAATTAAATTAAATATAATTAGTAAATAATATGATATTTTTTATAATTTTTAAAAAGTGTATTTTATCTATAATATAAGAAATTATTTTTTATAAAAATCAAGATAATTTTTTTCTTAATTATAAAATATTTTTTATTAACCAATTTTTTTAATGATACACGAATAAAAATTTAAAAAATATTTTTTAAAAATTTACTTTTTAAAAAATAAAATAAACAAAATTCAAGATTTATATGATATTGATTCATATATTTATAAAGTTTCATAAACTTATAAAAATTTGTTTAATATTATTTTATTTTTTATTTTTTAAAATATATTTTATAAGCATGTTCGATTTTAATTAATTAAATGGATAAACATGCAATCAATTATTTACGACATTTAAAATCCAATAATAAAATAATAAATAATTGAAAGAAGTTCAAAATTAACAATGAAAAGGTTCTCGAGCATTAAAAGGGTGTTTAGTTTTTAATGAATAAATCCATAACTCCTGATTAAAAAACATTATTATTGTTAAGTTGTTTTTTTTTTTTATTTCCATCAGCATGAACATAACTGTAAACATCAATTTCAATTATATGGATTCTAATATAAATTTACATTGTAAAATGATAGATCAAGTGATAAATTATTAGAAGTGTCAATGCTACTTTAAAAGAATAATTGAATTTAATTATTTACATCACCTAAAATCCAATTAAAAGAATTGAGATAAAGCAAATTTGTACAATGAAACGGTGCTTGCGTAATCTATACTGGAAGGATGCTTTGTTTTAATAAACAAGTCCATAAGATTTGATCAAAAACTCCATTATTCTTTAGCTGACAGTTTTTTTTTTTATTTCTCGTACATTAATTTCAAATATTCAAAATCTAACACAAATTTACAGGAATGAATAAAAAAAATTAAAAAATATATTAAACAGAAAAAACTAAAAAACATAACTTAAAAAACCAATCCATAAAAAAAATTCGATTAAATCGATTAGAATATTTAAAATAATAAATAGATTTAATTTGATTTTATAAGTCTGAAGCTAAAAAACCAAATAAAAATTAATTAAAACTGAATAAAAAAAACAAAATGAATCAAAATTAAATTCATTAAAAATTATAAAATAATATATTTTTTATTTTTAATATAAAATAATCAAACTAAATCAAAACGACCAATTTAAACTAATTCAATTTTAAAAAAAAAAAAAATTTAATTATTATTTTAAATAAAAATAAAATTAAACTAAAAATAACCACTTCTATGAATTTGCATAGGACACAATTTGATGTGTAAATTTATTTTAAAAAATTATTTTTATGAACAAATACTTTAAAAGAAAAAGGAAATTGTATTTTTTAATACTTGCGAGTAGTTATGATCAATTTAAAAGCAAGATATAATTAGCCAAAAATAATATAAACTAAAAAATGATAAATGATAAACCATTTAAATCTTTCTAGTCTTGACATGCTAATCAGTCACACCAAACACGTCACACAATTAAAATCCACCGCATGAATATAAGGTTGTTCTAGGTTTTCAATTCTTAACAGCGCTAACCCACCCTTCCCCAAAAAAATAAAGGAAAAAAATAATCAATGGCGTCTAGGGTTTCTCTGAAGACAAAAGGCAAGAGCAGCAGCGGCAAGGGAGCAAAAGGCATGGAAGAGAAATCAGCGTTACAGTATTTCAAAGAATGGAGCACCTGGTCATTTAAAAAGGCCAAAGTTATCACTCACTATGGATTCATTCCTATGATTATTATCATTGGAATGAACTCTGAGCCTAAACCACAGATTCATCAGCTCCTTAGTCCTTTCTGATTCCAACCCAGATCGTAGTTTCTCTTGTTCTATCATGGGTCTGTGCTTATCTTTCGAATCTACATCTTTCTGAGCAATGGGGTTTGTTAGGTTTGACTGTTTTATGAGGGGGTTTAAACGTATGGATTGATTAGTATAAATGTTAAAGTTGTGAACTTTGGTATGCTGGTTTATGGATGGTTTAATTATTAGTATGAATGTTAAAGTTCTGAGCTTTTATTCCTCAGTAATAATTGAGTGATTTAACGATTAACCATGGTTGCTATTTTATCTGTTATACTCTTTATTTTTGCTGGTTTATGTTCCTGATTTATTCTTTGTTTCTTGATGGATTGATTGATATGTGGAACGGATCACTATAGTTCTATAATGAGCTTAGTTGCGGGCATTCTGGGTACAGCTGAGAGCAGAGGTTCTTTCTTTCTTTTTTTGTGGGTGTGTTGGGGGGGGGGGGTTGCAAACTGATAGATTTTATTTTTTAAATTATAGGAAATTTAATAGTTCGACTGATAGTAAGCTTGATTATTACAAAAAAAAATCCTGAAGTTTTATGTTCTAAGTTAGTTAGCATTCATTAGATATTTGGGAAAGAGAGTAAGTAATCAAGACGAAATTCATGACAGCATGGGTTTTTTTTCTTCCTTTCATATTTTGTGATTTTTCGATTGCTGTCCTGTCAAGTAGGAAATGCATAATTATAATAGAAAATTCTTTGGGGGAATTTATGATTTGTGGTGTTGATAGCTGATAAAGTCCCCCCACTTCTACCAAGCAGAGCTGCTTAATTTTGGTGAGAGTATTTCAAACATTTGACAATTGTGTGCTATTATCTTTCAGTGATGAATTTATTGAACCTGTATGGACTATGGAAGGATTTACATCTATATTACTTCTTTAACCTGAACCCCACTTAGCAACAGTAGGATAATCAAAGGCTGTTTGTTTTACAGATGCATAGATTTATCCATGTGGAGAATCAACTCTTATGCATAATGTCTTATGCATTAGGGATTCTCCTCTGCATTGTTGTTTTAACTTTTGTTGCAAGTTGAACAAATTGTCATGTGGCAAGAGATATATCTTATTTGTAGAGTGGAAAGTGCATGTTTGTTTTAGCTGTGTATTTCTATTTGGCTGCTGTTGTCTTGAGGAATAGGAATACCTTAAACTTTTTAGGGCTCACCAGCATCTGGTACGATTACTGTGGATCTCTATCTTGAATCTCATTCACGCAATTAGATAACATCAATGGTTTTTCTTCTTTGTTGCGTGTGTAGTTATCAGCTTTCAGAATTAGTATCAGGATCTACAGTACTTAATAAGGACATTTCCTTTCCCAATGATCATCTGTTTAATAGCTCCATGCTGATTTTGTTGATGATTCCTTTTGTGGCCATGGAACGAACTTTGTGTAGACCACAATGTTTGCATATGGAGGTCGTGAAAGAGAAAATCAAATCATGCATCAGGCGTGATGATTTTTGCAGTTATGAATTAAAGAGGAAAGAAAGCTCAATGAATTGAATTACTTAGATTAAATTCCGTAAATTTCTGTTTCTTTACCTTTCTCTGGCCGGGAAGATTTTAGGCAGATGTATATCCAATATTACGTGTGTTTTTGACTTGGTTTCTAGGAAACCTGAACAGATTTGTACAAGTTGCATGCATGCCGAGGAGAGCTTAAAGTTCCAGAGAGTACAGAATTAATCAGATCCGACCTATTTGAATGTTAGCTTTCAATTGGGTCTAGCTGTGGTTTTGCTTCTCTGTTGAATTCCTTCGATTGTTGTTCATGGAGAATTTGTATTCGATTTTTTGAGGTCATCAACGTTTGACCAATCCACACTGGAGGGCGATGAGTAATGAGAAATTGAAAACAACAATCCCACTCTCTAGCATCAACCCATCGGATCTTGCTTTCAAGATGGTTGTTTTGGTTAACTCGGTGTCTCAGTATGTCGAGAGAAATTATGCTAGTTATCAGCATACTGAGAGAAATTATGCTAGTTATCAGTTTCTACCGTGCATGATGCATGTAGAATAATTGTCTATATATATATATATATATATATATATATATATTAGGGTTTCATGGTATACACATATTCATCACACTTGGAATAATATAATAATGATTTTATCTTCACAGACTAAATTATTAGACTAGTTATTGGGGGTAATATGATTTTTTTCAAGGTCTATTAGTTATTACTGTATCATCAAAACTTGGGATTTTTTTTATATTTTTAAAGTATTAAATTACTTTTAAAAACAAATTTTATATAATTGGTATCTAGGATTTTTTTAAAATTTTTACTTTTTTAAGCATGATAAAATAACTATGTTGTCCATAAGAGTAAAATTTATTTAACTGGTATTCTAGGATTATTTTTTTTTGTATTTTTCATTCTAGTTTTTTTTTTTTGTTATAATCAAATTAGTTGATGAGCATTTTGGTTATTTTGGTTTTTAGTTAATATAAAATATTAATTAAAAAACAAAAATAATTAGCATATATATTGCACAACAGGGCAATCTATTCCCTATAAAGCATACGATGGATTTTGACAACAAAAAAAAGAGCCTTTTTTGATATTATTGGAATCATTTTAGTGTCCTTTATCTCCCTAAATTGGTATTGTTGGAATCATTTTAGTGGCCTAGCTTATTGATTTTTGTTTTGGTGCTTGTGATCTTTTGTTTTTGTTATTTTTTTTTTGACCCTTTAAATTTTAAAAACAACATTTTAATTTGTTCTTTCTTCAAATATAGTTTCTATTATTTTAATTATTATTTGTTTTGTTTAAAATAATTCATAAAATTAATTTTTTTATCTTATTTTTTAAGTTTTTTTATCTATCAAATTTGATCCTTATTCTTTTTATTGCTATTTGTTTTATTTAAAATATTTTTTTTACAACTTCATTCTTCTTTAGTTTTTTTCCTATCAAATTTAATTTTCATTCTTTTTATTGGTATTTTTTACTTTAAAAAATTTATTGAATTGATTTTTTTTGTTTAATTTCATCATTATTAAATTAGCTGATAATTGAGTTTCATGATTAAGTTCAATTATAAGATTTTATAGGTTGTAAGTTTGAGGGATCAACCCAAGTTCAGAAGATCTGTTTGAGTTTGCTTTTATTTTTTTATTTTTTAAGTTTATATTTTTTCAATTTCATCATTTAATATTTATTTAATTAGAGATTGAGCTCTGTTATTTTTTTTTACTAATTTTGAAAATAACTTAAATTATCTCATGTCTTTTTATTTGTTGTTCTTTGTTAAAATTAGCTCTTTAAAGGAAATTTTATTTTTACTTGGATTAAATTAATTGATCAAATATAAGTATAAGATGCTCACTTTATGATATTTTATTTGGTTTGCTTCTGAATTATTTATTTGAGGTCACATATAGTTTCTTTCAATGTCGTCATGCAACCTTAACAAAGAAAATTTTTTAACGCAAAAAAATATCTAGACATTACCATTATTGATTTCCAGTACGACCTCGCCAACTTAATGGTTTCAAAAGCAACCTAGACATCTGGCAAAAGCGTAGTTTGACTCGAGATAAATATTTAAGATGATATTTTTTTGTAAATATTGAGATAATAATGTACTGTATCAATTCAAGTTACCTTGACAATCCACATTCCAAATTATGGTATTATCATAACCTAATGAAAAACAAATTAAAATAAATAACAAAACATAATTTTCAATAAACTCAATATCAAATAAAGAAATTGAAAAAAAAAATACTTGAGTCAACTTGAATTGATTTATCAAACTCATATCCCAGATTCAAAGACTGAGATAACCTAAAAGAAAACAAATTAAAATAAATTATAAAATTCAATTTTTAATCAACTAAATATTGAAATATAATATTGAAAAAAATTGATTAAAAAAACATATAAAACTAAATAGAGTCAACTCAAGTTAATATACTAAACTTGTAATCCGAGTTATGAGATTAGGATAACTTTATAGGAAGCAAATCAAAACAAATTATGAAATCGAATTCACAATTAACTCTATTTTTATGCTGACACTGAGAAAAGAAACGAGAAAAAAAAATTTCGAGTCAATCAAGTTAACACGTTAAATTTATAATCCATGTTATAAAATTGAGATAATCTTATAAAAAATAATTAAAAATAAATATGAAATCTGACTTAACATTGAAGATAAAAATATTTTTTTAAATATAGACTATAAAAAGAAGGCCAAAACAAATGAAAAAAAAAACACTATTAATAGTGTTTTGTTAGTTAATGTTAATAATTCAAAAGAAAAAAAGATTAATTCATTAAATCATACTTGCATGTTACGCCGGCACAAGCACATTGACGAGTTGTGGCCAGCAAGCCCTCTGCCAGGTAACGGAGACCAATTTGTTAACTTATCATGTTAAAAAGTTTCATGCCGTTCATGTAGCGGCCTTTCTGTTTTCCATTTTTAAGTCAATCTATCGTACACAAATCTATCCAACCTTGATGGGCCATGTTAGAATACATTCTTTCAAAAAGAAAAAAAACTAATAATTTATGTAATTCACTTTAGTCCTTAGAATGTCAAGAAACAAGTAATCTAGTCCATCTTGTTTCAAAAAGTATTAATTAGCCTATTTGTTTAAGCTTGATCAATGACATCTTCTAAACTTGTTAGTTTGATGCCATTTGTCTGCCTTTTTTTTTTATTATTATTATTATCTTTTATTTTTTTAGTCTACTTGCATCATAGCTATATTTGTTATTTTTCTCAACATGTAAAAAATTTTTAAAAAGAAGTATTTTAAAAATAGCAACTATTAAATACGTGACACCTCAACACAAAAAAAATTCATTAAAAAATAATAAATTATACGAGGATGGTGAAATGAAAAAGATTAATTAATAATTCTTTTAAATATTATTAGGCAAGCTTTGTTTGAATGTTATGGTGGTACAGGCACATTGATGCTAGAAATTTATTTATTAATATATTTTGTTAAATAATATGTGTTCATGCATTACGTGGATTATTTTTTATTTTTAACTTAATTTCTTATACATAAAAAAATATCCAAAAGGAAAATATTATCTACACAATGTGAGAATAACTTCATCAATTAATTAAAAAAACTATATTTTATATCTAATTGCTTTAAGTTTGATGATTGTGAATTCAAGGAAGAATTAAGTATTTTGAAAATAAAAATAACCAACACAATAACAATGAAAAACTCACATAATTTTTTGAATAGGGACTAAACTGTTTGTTTTTTAAAATACAAGGACTAATTTAAGTTATTAAAAATAAAAATATAACAGTAAGAATCATAAATAAATGGAACTGAAAATGGTAATTTATATTTCTATGGGCTCTTCTTTTTATCATCCTTAAAAACATGACCTTTTTATAGACTGGAAATATTAAAAAAGACTACTGAGAAAGGAGGAGATAACGAAACCCAGAGAGTCTGTAATCTGCGAAAACACGAAAAAAAGAAGAAGATTTTTCTCGCTTCTCCTGCACATTCTTCACCCTACGATCCAGTTCATTCTCATGCAAACCAACGGCTCCGATCACATCATCTTCACCAACTGTGTATGTTTGATTCTTTCTCTGTTTCTCTTCCAAGTTGTGATTTTTTCTTGCTGTGTTTTGGATCTTCTGCTTTGTTAATCAGATCAGGTCCTGTTTCCTTAATGCTTTTTTGGTCACTGAGAAAGAGAAAAGTTTGGAATTCGAGCTGGTTTGTGATCATGGGGTTTCATTGTTGTGTTGGTTTTCGGGAAAGTGTGATTTGTCAGTGTCGATGTTATTTTTTGCTAAAAATGGTTGTTTCAATAATTCTTACTTTCTCTTAGATCCTGCTAATATAGTCAAATATCTGAATTTACGCATACTGTCTGGTTGAGTAGTTACATAGGTTAGGAGGGTTTTAAATTTTGTTTAGTTTTGGGCAACATGCAGCATTGAGTTCAACTACTGGAAAAATCTTGTGGTTGTGTGTGCATTTTTTTATCAATACTTTTTTTGGTCCAGAGTCTTAAGACTAGATTGATATTATTGAGTTTCTTTCATTTGTGCAGGTTACAGGAGGATTTTCTCTTCTTTTTTCTTTTTCATGTTTTAGAGAGCATATATAGGTAGGTTGGTAATCCATGTTGATTTTACTTATTCTGCTTTGTCATTAGAGGATTTTTCATTTTTTATTGCATGCTGCTTAGGCACTTTTTAATTTTTATCCTACTTATTTAAGTGATGCATGGATGCTCTGATGAAAACTTAACGTGTTAATGGTGAACAACTGGGGTGATAAATTAGTGAGCTAGAATCTTTTAGGTTACTTGATCCATGTCTATAATTATATAGATGACCTTAATTATTTTGCCTTCTGCTTGCTTCTACTTCTTGTTTTTTTGGGTGGGGGTGGTCTGTTACAGAAGAAGAATATGGTTTCTTTACCTAAACTACTTATGCATGTGTGAAGAAGCAAATGATACATGTTAATCCCACATCATTTTATAATTATACTGGTACATTACCCTTTTTTGGTTAGATCTGAACCATGATCATTATCTAAATGTTGATATAGATCTTTTTCTTTGTCATTTTTGAAAGGGTTTTGAAAGCCTTTTTGCATTATTTTTATGCTGTTTCTTTAGAATTGTTTTTACAAGGATGTTTAATCCTCCTTTTATTGACATTTCTTCTTTTTGAATAAATGTAAGAAGATCATTTCTTCATTGATGATGAAATTTATGATCTAGTTTTATGACTGTCTGTTAGGTGATTAAGACATTCAGATGCAGTCCCATCCTGAAGAAACTCTCTGTATGGTAAAAAAAGAAGCAGATTGCTGCACAGATTCCTGTCACACAGGTCATTTGCATAGCACTCATCAAGAACCCATAGAAGTTTCTTCCTCAAACGAGGATAACTCTCACGATACAGGGGATATTGATGACCCATCAATTGAAGATTCCTCGAAACAGTTGGTCCTTTATGACCCTGTGGCTAATGGTGCTGGTCAAATTGAACCTGTCCCTCAACCTATTCAGTTCCAGCATCCATTTAGAAGATATTCAGACCCGAATGTGCCTTCTAGAGTCTTGCCATCTGTAGGAACTTTTACTGTACAATGTGCCAAATGTTTTAAGTGGAGACTCATCCCAACGAAGAAGAAATATGAAGAATTACGTGAACATATTCTAGAAGAGCCTTTTTTTTGTGAAACTGCTCGTGAGTGGCGACCTGATATATCATGTGATGATCCAACAGACATCACTCAAGATGGGAGTAGGCTGTGGGCTATTGACAAACCTAACATAGCTCAACCCCCTCCTGGCTGGCAAAGGTTGCTGCGAATCAGGGGCGAAGGAAGTAGCAAATTTGCAGATGTGTACGTGTCCCAACCTAGTTGTTTAACTCTCTTTTATTGAGCTTGACATAATAGTTTGCTCACTTCTGCAATCTAATTTCACACATATTTTCCATTTTATGGAAACTTAAGCAAGAACCTTAAAGCCTTCCATGTTTTCTAAGAGCACAAGCAACTCCTCTTCAACTGTATTTGAGTATTATGTATTCTTCTAATGGTTGAAGTCTTAATTGATGATGAAAACTAAGTTTGTAATGTCATTTGGCTCCTCTTGTATGGCAAGCCCCCTTATGTCGCCCCCCCCCCCCCCCCCCTCCTGTCTTCTATCAGATGTAATGTAGTTTTACTCACTAGGCATTGTCCTCTTAATCAGTTTTCCCATTTTTGAATATGTACTTGTCTGCATCAAGATATCTAGCGGTCCCAATCTGGAAACTTGTGGTTGCTACCATCATGGTTTCTTCCATATATTCCTTGTGATTTCCCTTTCTAATTTTTCAGGTACTATCAATCACCATCAGGCAAGAGACTTCGCTCAATGGTGGAAGTCCAAAAGTAAGTTCACTCCTCTTACTTGAACATTTCTATATTGCCTAGGCCATGCCCCTTGTTTAACACATTTTAACCAATCTCTACATGTATGTAATGCTAGATAATCTTGTCGGTGATCCTTGTTTTAGGTGTTAAATCCCTTGATTTTGCAGGTACTTAATTGAACATCCAGAGTATATGACATATGGTGTCACTCTCTCACAGTTTTCATTTCAAATCCCAAAGCCTCTGCAGGAAAACTATGTGAGAAAAAGGCGTCCAAGTATATCAGCTTCATGTGATGATACTAGACATCTTCAACCCGGTGAAGGTTAGAAAAAGTCGATTTGCTTTGCTTGCTAACATGAAGTGAAAAGAATATTTGGTGAACTGGATTAGCTTTCTATTTCAGTGACTCGAACTTCCATCAATTTTAACTTTTGACTCATAGCCATAGATCTGAAGGAATTCAGTTCTGTATTTAGACTTGAGTAACTTTTGTCTTCACAGCTTCACATGTGCATGACCAAAGCATCTGAGGCAATTCAAATGAAATTTGCCTTTTCCCTCTAGTTCTCTATAAATTTCTGCACGTTTGCTGTAGGATTTCAAAATTTGCATATTTGGAAATTTCTCATTTTACTGTGTTGGTCAGGATATTTTAATCGATTTTTCTGTCTAAGGTTTTTGCCAGTTCTAACATGAAACAGATATCCAGTTATTTAAATTTTGTGAGGGCCAGACTATACAGATACCCGTGTGCTTTTGCATTCCAAAGAATCCTCGACTGCCATTCTTTTCTTACTTTTCTAATGGATTCTAGAATCTAGGTCAAATAATAGCAAGGTTGATTACATCGTAGTTTGAGTTTTACTTTGCTTGTGAGGTGAAAACTGGAACTCATCCGTTCAATATCTGTACAATATGTGGCTTCATTACAACAAGGGAATGCACTCTTGCCTCTTCATGCGAGCAGGAGTGTATTTTGTGGTCAACCCATGAACTTCCTCAACCTTATTCAGGCTGGATTGATTCTGCATTTAGATCATCTGGTTTTTGTGTGGTTCTGGAATATGAGAACTGCCTCAAGTGGATTGTTGATTGGGTGAGATAACCAATGCAGCCTATGTTAATAACACTGTAGAGAAACTCTTACAAACTAATTTAGTTTCTTCTACTAGTTTCTGAAGGTAGAATCCATACCACAAATTAATAAACACTTAGTGTTTTCTATTTGATTTCCCCATGTCCATGATTTTAGACAACCTGAAATGAATTCTTCAAGGGTTGGGTTGGTTACAACTTAAACTTCTGATTGATTAAGGGTGGCCCTGAGAAGAAATATTTGAGAACCTGTTGCCCAACTGGATTAACCTTTTGGCCTCAATGCTGACTCAACCTGCTAGGGATTTTCTTTTGAATTAAAGATAGCATTACTGATGTGAAAGCCTAATACTGACAGTATCCTTGTTTTACATGGTCTGGTCAAGGTGATTTTACAGAACTCCAGCTTGGCAAGCCTGCACTCTTATCTCCACCCTCGTCGATTCAGTCCTCTGCTTCTCCTTCTTTTGATCGACCAATAAAGAAGAAAGCCAGGACACAATCAAAACAGAATTACAGGACTGCCAATCCATTATGTAATCAGGATGGAGCGAAAGTTGAAGAGCTTGATCAATCTAGAAACAGTGGTTCCGATTTGTGAGGCTTGTTCCATATCCTTTTTTATGACCGGATGTTACAGTTCGTGTTTTGCTGTCATGTTTTGTCTTGCAATACTTTTATGTTTTTCGACCACAGGGTTCTGATGAACCAACACCAACAAGGCAGTAAAATGGGTCAGGGTGGAGCATAGTTGTTTTACTTTGTGCATATTAGAGGATTTCTGGGCTTCTTTCACCCTTAGAAATTAGAATCATATATTCTTGGCTGTTGATGGAGTTTTTAATTTGACCGGGTATTGTTTGTATCTCCATTTCTATCTTACAGGCATGTTTATTATTATATTATAACAAGCTCTAGATCATGCGGCCAAAAACACCGTGCTTCCTCTTCCATTTCACTGCGGACTCACTGTGTGATTTTTATATATATATATATTTAGTCATCAAACTTTTGTAAATGCCAATTGCTTCAAATTTATTAAGGAAAGATGGACTAGAGTGGAAAAAAGGCAAAAAGAAAATAGATGGTATTTTTTAAATTGAGTCAAAAAGACTACTTTCCGCGTGCTTTTCAAATTATAAACTTTTGTTCTCTTAATATCTAGAAAGTCTAAAACTTTATTATTTTTTTATTTCTTGATCTTTAATTTAAGAGGAGAGAGAGTGATTGAATCATGGTGAAAGAGAAATAAAATTTCAATTGGCATTGATTTTAACTATGAAAATTATTGATTTTGATAATAATTTTAATGATAATAAATTTTATTCAATTAGAAAAGTTTAGTTTATGTGTTCCTTGCCTACTCGAGTTCCAGAAGTTTTTTGGAGTTCAAGAAATTTTTTGGTTTTAAGTTGGTTTTTGAGTTTTTGGATTGGTTACAGGTTATTTATTTATCAAGATATTTATTTATTTATCAAGATATTTATGATATTTTTTAAGTTTTTGGATTGGTTACAGGTTACTTATTTATTAAGATATTTATGATACTTTTTATATATTTTATGTTAAACCAAGTTCAAAATTATATTTTTAAACAAAACAAAATTATTAGATTAGCAAATAACATGTTGCTTATTTTTAATAAAAATTAAAAATAAATAAATAAAGAGTGGATAACGTATCATGTGCCATTTGATATTGAGAAAAAAAGTTTAATGTATGGATTGTGTCTCGTTTAATAAATCAGATACATGTTAGTTTATAAATTATTTTTTTATTTGATGTATTTTCTACTCCTTTAACTAAAAAAATATTATTTAAACTAGTTTTTGATTTACTTCGGGTCATATTCTCAAGAAATTATAACTCTTGGTTTAATTGAATTTTTGAGTCTAGAACTAGATTGTGAACATTCCAACTATAAATAACTTCAAAGATAAATTCTTAAATCATAAGAAGATAATGAATATATTTCATCATCTCATGACATGTCTTGTAAGTTTATTATCATAGATATGGAGACCATTTCTGATTGATTATCTTATCTTAAGATTATTTTGATTGATTCTCTTTTAAATTTTTTTTATGACATGGTAACAACTCATTGATCCATGGAACAAGCTAGTTCAGCTAGCAAGCCACAAAACCTTGAGCCCAGCCCCATGTGCCTTCCCTGCTAAGCCCATGATCCTCATCTTGCAGCTAGATCGTGGATTTGTTCTGCTACAAACACATGAAAAGGCGATGATACAACACATACAGGTATAACTTTGTGATTAACTGATTATATATATCAGGTAGTTTCTTCCCTGGGCTAACCATAATAAGTTCATTAGGAAATTCAGCTTTTTGGTTACAAAAGACAGGAGTGTCCAATGAAGCATGAACCTAATTGGAAATCGTTTGTAGGTTCTTATGGCCAAACCATAAATCCATAACTGGAAGCTCTGTCATATCAAGCTCGTCAGGCTGTTGGACCCTGTACAAGAACATGATTTTCTTCCTGGGCTAACCATGAAAAGCTCATTAGGAAATTCAGCTTCTTAGTTACAAAAGACAGGAGTGTTCATTGACTATCATAGGCTCTTCGTCTGAATTCTGCGACTCCATCTGGATCAAGCACAGTGCATCAGCAAACCCATACTGGCCTGATATATCTAGTCTAGTCTCTTGGAAACATATGGGACCCAAATTTGACAGATACATGTTAACAGGAAGGAGAAAGGTCCCGCCATATAGTGATATGGTGCGATAGAAATCAAACATGCCGCCATCCATTTCACCCACAGCAGAGGCACAGCTGTTGATGGATATTTCCCTGGCTTCTGCAATGGCAAGCCCTCCTCTAAATGTGGACATGAACAAGAAAGCTTCGTCTCTGGCAGTATTGAAGCACAATGTCCCCTTACAGCGCACTCCAAGAGGTGGATTGGCATGCATCAGCTTCTTGGCATCGATTTCCATGGCTATAACAAATCAGGATTTATAGCACAACATGGAATTTATATAGATTTTATAAATTCTACGTGCATATGGATTTTATAAAAAAACCTTAATTCTCATGTACGTTCAATTATGGTTCTGCAGAGAAACAATAGCACAGCATGGAATTTATATAGTTTCTGTAAAATGGTTATAACTCTTCTTCTTTTAATATTTTCGACCCCCTTTTCACTTATCAAAACTATATCATTTATCATTTTTATTGAATATTTTTTATTTTGTGCAGTTACCATTCCAAATAGGCATACAAGGAAATAATTGGCTTTGCATAAGAACCTCTTAAATTACTTATATTTTATTTTTTGGAAAAAGTTTACTCAATTTTATGTTTTGCTTCTATACTAAACATCATCGATCAACGAAATATTTCAAAACCATTGAAATGACTAAAATAGCACCATATATTATATCAGAAAAACAACCAAACACACCATAAACCTTCTCTCTTGGATTTATAACTTTTCTCTCTTCAGAATTAAAGTTCTCTATTTAGAAAACCTAAATTGATCACAATATCCTAAAATATAACATTGAGTAAGCTATAGGCAATTTTTCATACAAAATACACAATAGAATTCCCATGTTAGAAGAAAAAACAGCATTAGGTCAAAGAAATTCATAGATCTTCATTTTGTCACCATCATCATATTAGCAAATCACTCACAGTCACAGGACCGATCATTTTATATATATCCCAATCGTGACTCTGTGCCTGTGCATATCTTGGAGTAGCCCGTGGCATCTGGGTTTTTATTTTTGAAATTGTTGCCGTCAGAAATTGGTCCATGCCTAAGAATCTGCTTTAAAAGTGACATTATTATAGGATAGAGTTGGTAAAAGGCAGCAGCTTTGGACTCGATTGATGCTTTTCAAAGAGAAGTGAATACAACATCCACACATCCAGATTCATACTTAAAGAACAACTTTCCTACCTTTTGAGCATGATCAATAGTGATTATCATCATGATTCAACAGATTACACAATCATTCCCTTTTCCCACCATACATCAAACTCTGTATTTTCATAACTCTATCTTCATAATGTTTATATGGAAGTGTAGCAATGGTTTTTTTTTTTTTTTGTTTAAAGCACATGAAAATAATAAATTTATTTTTTAAAAATTATTTCCAAAAACAATATCTTGAAAACACCATTTCTACACAGTTCCAAGCAGCCTCGCAGCCACAACACTAAACCTTCCATGTGATCGATGGACGTGCATTAAAAACTGATGGGCTTGAGGGAGAAGGACCAAAAAGTAGTCTTTAATAGAAATGGGGTCTAGGCTGCTTTCCTGCGTCTGTCGTTATTTATCACAGGCTGCATGATACCAATTTACCATCTAATAATCCAACGATTTAGAGACCCTACAGTATGGCGTCTGAAGAAGGTATCTCTAGCAGCAGCATGCCTTCCAATTTGTTATCATGCGTGGTCCAAAAGATAGAAGGATGAATTTGGATTGAAAAGGCCTGGACTGCATAAAGGACTTGACTTCCAAGACCTATATCAATGGCGGTAGCTGGCTTGTGGGATCAAATTCTGAAGAAGAAACAAACCTATCAAGTCGGCAAGTGTTTTGCATTCAATGCTCTTATCCTCGCACCACCAGACTAAATTAGTGAACCAGACCTTTCCATGCATGTGTACAAGATTATCATATGAACTTCAAGTGTATATTTCTTAAAAAAATCAATTCTTAAATCAGATAACAAAAAATTATCTGTTTTTGATCTGTTTAAGATGAAGACGAAATAAAAAGATTGTGCATAAGAATCTCTATCAATCACACTATTTGAACTTGTTGCGGCAACCAGTTTAATCTTTATGAAACGAGTTGATTTCTTTTTTTATATATAACTTTCGAATTAGTTTATATATACCATAATTAAATTTTAAATTTACTAAATATCCTATAAAATTAATAAACAAGTAAAACATTGTAAAATAACAAGCATATATATAAAGATTCAAACCCACAGTATAAAGAAATGAAATCTCATGTCAAAATTGCTAGTTCACGAACCTGGATTGGAAATGAGTTAACTCTTAATCACAAGCATTCTAATTATATGAAGTACAAATTAAATTTTAATTTTTATGATGGGATTTTTACTCATAGCGCATGGAGTGGTCTTGTTTAGTTTCATTTCTATCTCGAACTTTCTAATATTATTAGAAAAATAATAAATAAAAATAGAAAATATTAACAGAATTTTTTTGTGATATAATAATATTTACTAACTCTACAAAGGTATTCTACCATTTTCTCTCTTGTACTTTGATTTCCATAATTCTACACAAGACCCCTGTTGAGTTCGTAGATGAATCGTATATTATATATGTAGTCTTTCATTTCTTTTTTTTCTTTCTATCTTTCACCAAAGATTAGCTCACTTTAGGTTGGTGTTCATTTTTATTTTTATAATGATTTATTTTTTTTATTATATTGTTAAATAAAAATATGTCTTATCATATTATTAAAAAAAAAAATTGAAAAAAAATATTATTTTAAATTGAGCTTTATAATTTACTTTTTATAAGATTATTGTAATTAGAGAAAAAATATATTAGCATTGAGGTAGTACTTAGTTTTTTTAGCATTTTTTTTATCATATCAATAAATAAAAAATGAGTTCAGAAAAAATATAATTATTAAGAATCAAGTTTTATAATTTATTTTAATTTATTTTTTATGAGATTATTGTGGTCTTAAAAAAAAATCTTAGTGATGAGTTAGTATTTGATTTTGCAAGCATTTATTTTTTTATCTTATAATTATATAAAATTAGTTTTTTTAAATAAGGTTATTAAACTTAATAGAGTTTATGATACTGATTGTAGGTTTAATAGGTTAACTTTAATTAATCTTGATTGATTCAATATATCTTTGTTTTAATATTTAAAAAAATATATCATCTTAAAAATATTTTTAAAATCAAACCATGTTTAACTTGTTATCTTGATAAATTATGTCTTAACCATTTTTATATTATTTAATTTGAAATTTGAGTTAGGTAAAAAATATAGTATCTTTTAGGTAATTTAACCTATTAAGTTAAATTTAATGATGTTATTAAAAAAATTAATTTAAATATTATTTATTTTTTGACCGTGTTGGCAGCATAACACGGGCATTAATAACTATTTTTAAAAGGTAAATTTAACTATCGCAAGACATAAAAGAAACAAAAATGGAGTAGTATATATCGGCCAAATTTTTGCCATCTTGCAAGCTTGATATCCACAAATATAACATCGAACCAACAACCAGACCATAGCCATGCTTTCTTGGAATAATCACCAAAGACTCCTATACTTGTCAATTGATCCCACATGTTGTGAATAATTTTCCATAAATTTGTACTATCTTCTAAGAGACATCAATATACGAGGCCCCCCTACTGTAAAAACCTGTGTAACAAAAACTATTATTATGTCTTTATTTTTTTTAGATTAATGTAGGTGTTCGTGCAAGATTAATATGGATGTTCGGGTCAGTTTGCGTGCACCACGACTAATCCCACGGGTCCTGAAGTTAACGACTATATAAGCCTTCAGTGGCCATCATATGAGCAACCAAAGACTCGAATATGAGGCTATAGAGAGAGCAAACCTCTTAATTCAAAGTTCTTACTAGTTGACCCCACCTAGATGGTTTTATTTCTTCGTTCTTTACCCACGTACGTTGAAGGAGAGCCCTGGACCGTGTCATCCTGCAGCCTCTGAGATTACCAGCACCCAGCATGTATATTCCTTAAAAAACATCGACCTGAAGAATGATACATGTTCAAGAAAAGAGAAAAAAAGACAGAGAAGGAGAGAAAGGAATTAAAGATGACCACATGAGAAACAAAAAACAGACAAACATTGTTTGAAGGGCTTCATTTATGGAACCACTTGAACACAATGTTTTCCTCCCAGGGCACAGAAAATAAGTGGGTGATCTTCTGTTTTTCCAGAGGACATGCAGCCGTGTGTGTGTGTGTATATATATATATATAACCTAGTAATTCTTATGGGTATGCTTTCTTCAAAAATAAAAGAGAAAAGAATATTACTCAACTTGTACAAGTCATCTGTAGCACATGCATGAACTTAGCTGTCCATGCAAATTAATGATGAGTTGTATACTCTAACTCTATGGCCACGATTAATCTAGTATATGTATAAGGTGAATTGTTAATTAATTAGAATATACATCAGTTTTGATATTTAGACAGCAAGAGAGAAAAAAAGCACTAGTGATAGAGAAATGGAGAGGTTTTGACTTTACCATTTATTGGTTAGAAAATAGTTTTTTTTTAAAGTAATTTTTATAGAAATAAATTTTTAAAAAGTTAATTTTTTTTTATATTTGGTAGTCTCGTGAAAGTGAAATAAAAAATATTTTTTAGTATTTAACTATGTTATGAAAAATAAACTGTAAAATAAATTATTAATATTTTAAAAAATTTAAATTTATTAAAAGAATAAGGACCAACTAAAAAAATTACAAATATAAATTAAAAAATTAATTTCATAAATTACATGAAATAAAATAAATTGCAATCAAAAGAACGAAGACCAAGTTCTTCATGTAAAAAGTTGAAAGTTAATGAAATTAAAAAACATATATTTTTTAAATTATTTCAAATAAAAAAATAGAAATAAAAAAAATATAGATCAAATTTGATAAATAAAAAAATTTAATTAAAAAATAATAAGTTAAAAAAATAACAATCAAAAGAATAGAGATTAAAGTTAATATTAAAATCAAATTTTAAATAATAAAATTTAAAAAATTTCAAAACAAACCAAAACAAAATATATAGAAATCACAAGATTGGGAACCAAATTTGAAATAATTAATAAATAACAGGATATTTTTATATTTTTCATAATTTAAAAAAAATATTTTCTATCCAAAATTTTAAAAAAAATTGTTAAATAACTTTTCTAATAATAAATAAAAATTTAAAAATTGATTTTCAAAAAAAATATCTTTTCCAAAGGGGCTAAATCTTATCTTTGAATAGAAATAAATATTTTTTAAATTATTTCAAATAAAAATAAAAAAAATAAAAAAATAAGGATCAAATCTGATAAATAAAAAAATTAATTAAAAAAATGATAAGTTAAAAACAAATAGCAATCAAAAAAATAAAAATCAAAGTTAATATTAAAATCAAATTAAATCAAATTTTAAGGGATGAAATTAAAAAAAAAAATCAAAACAAAATATATAGAAATCACAAGATTGGGAACCAAATTTGAAATAATCAACAAATAATAAGATATTTTTGACTTTTTTATAATTTTTTAAAAGTATTTTCTATCCAAAATAAAAAAAATTATTAATTAAATTTTCTAATAATAAATAAAAATTTAGAAATTGTTTTTCAAAAAAACTATCTTTTCCATCAAATAAAGGGGCTAAATCTTATCTTTGAATAGCCTGTGAAAATAATTATTGTGGAGGTTCGCTATATTTGGCCAGTTGTTTATTTATTTATTTCGTGATCAATTTGTGTTCATAAACCACGACATCATATAATTTTATTTTATCATTCTTTTTTTTGTTTGTGGCAGATTTCGACCATAACTTATTGTTTGTTTTCTATCTCTCTTTTTTTCTCTTCTATTCTTCTTGGCATGCAAAAATTAAAATTAAAAGGCATTCTAATTTTATTTTAATATTAAATTTGGTTATTTATTTATTTATTTATTGATTTTATTTTTTAATCTCCTCTTTCAATATTTAGTTTTATTTAATTTTTATATCAAATTACATAATTATTCTTTTGATTGTTGTTTGTTTTTTATCATTTTCTTAATTAAATTATATTTTCAATTTTATCTTTTAATATTTAATTTATTTGAAATTTAGTCTCATGATTTTTTCAAGCTTGTCTACCATGAAGTTATTCTTAGTCTTATGATCTAAGTCATGGATTTTAAAGATTAGCCCAAGTTGGTTTTTATATTTTTTAGATTTTTTTTTAAATTATTTTTTTTTTAATTTTACTCTTTAATATTAGTTTTGTTAAGAATTAAGCTTTTTAATTTTTTTATTTTTTTTTATATAGAGTTATCTTAATCTCATGTCCTGAGTTATCAGCTTAGCAGGTTAACTCAAGTTTTTTTTTTTAAATTAAGTTTTTCTTCTATTTTCTCTATTAACCCTGGTTCGTTTGAAAATTAAGTTTTGTAATATTATTCAATGTGATTTCTATAGAATTATTTTGGTCTGAACATCATAATATGAATTTAACATGTTGATTTAGGTGAACTTAAGTTATGCATTTTTGTTTTTTATTTAATTTTTTTATTTTACTCTTCAATATTTAATTTGTTAGGAATTGAGAGTTTTAATGTTTTTATTTAAGTGTTCATTTTTTAAGTTAATTATTGATAAGTTTTGTTTAATTCAATTTGTTTATTATTACTATATCATATTATTAATTAATTGAGTTTATTAAACTCAATTAAATTAATTATTGAAATTTTTAATTCCTCTTAGTTTTTTTAAAAAAATGCTTGATATTTTTTTATGCTAGAAAAGTTTTAGACGCAATCCCATATTTTATCACGCGCCACCAATCTTCATCTACAGATAAAGGATGCTTATTATTCTGTACTCCAGGTGTGAATTAGTCTTAGATTCCCATTTGCACCCACAGAAGCTAACTCGCACTACTCATTTGACACCGCCATACGTTGCTTAAAAATCCCAAATGCAAAGGAAAATAGAATAAATTTGTGGATAAACAAGTAACATGCACCCAACTTCTATACTCAACAAGTGTGTGTACGTGGGCATCCAAATATACCAGCATTCAAATATTCTAAATAGATATTTATGGATCTATTGAAATTAAATTAATCTGTAAATAAACACCGATAGCCCACCTAAACCACGTTGTTGCTAAGAAGAATCTAATTATTTAAATAAACTCTCTCTAAATAAAATGAATTTTAAAGAGTATGCGACGCCTGCCTGCATGTGAACCTTGATCATGAGATATAGAGATCATTTGTATCATATCAAGCATGAACTAGTTTTAGATACAAATAACCCTAAATTAAATACCCAGTTGAAAGAATTGTAGAGGATTGACAGGAGAAATATAGTTGTTATTGGGCGTGCGCCGTATATAACCATGTGCTACGTCTAGCCATGATTATAAAATTGAAATTAAATATATGGTAGTTGACAATAACATGATGGACCAACTCAATTATATATAAAGAAGCTTAGCTTACGACAAACTTAAAAGATATGGGTGCACATATGATCAAAGGCGGGATTGGTGTCAATTCCCATTTACTTTTTGGTGCCTCAACATCATATCAAAATTTGGACCTGAGAAAATGCCCATTTCCCCGTCATTTCATACGCAAGGTCTAGATTCCCAACTTATCAGCTTTTTTATGCTTCTTGCTTTTCCTGAAATTTCCCTGGAAAAGGAAAAAATAGCATTTCCTTTTTAAAAAACCTATGCTTATCTTTTTATGTTTGTTTTCTTCTAGAGCAATTAGTGAGGATGAAGTAAAAACCTGAAAAGCAAATTAAACTAGAAAATAAAAAATAATTAAAATGAAAAAACAACTAAAGTAATTAAATTTTTTAAAAACTCAACTGGTTTGGTTTGGTTTGATTTTATAAATTGAAAATCAAAACAATTAAACTGAATTTAAATAAATAAAAAATTAAATCAAATCAGAAAAAAAATTAACCAAATCATGCACCCTTGCTGAAAAAATAAAAAACTTGCCTGCCCTACCACCAAACAGAAAAAGAAGAGAGGAAAATGACAGTAGAAGACGAGAACAAACGAGCAAGAAAGCAGGAGAAGATGGCAAGCAATAAAGCAGGGGAAGTTGTCATATGTTCATTAGTGCATGGATTACACACGCCACCCATGAAAATTTTAAAAGCGGTCCATTTAAGCTAACCTGAATTAACTGTCCCTCCCTTTCCTTTCATCTTGCCCTCAAAAGATTATTTGAGTTCCCATCCAATATCACAAAATAATTCCAGTGTATTTTTCAAACCCAGGAAGTCAGGTGAAATTCTTCAATAAAAAATAAATACCTACATTTTGCTTATTTTTTTTTATTGTAAAAAAGAAGTACCATCTCGATAATTTATTAGGACAGAAGAGGAATCTTTTTATTTTTGTTACAAGACAGAAAGGGAATGTAATTTCAGTTAATCTTAACTGCAGCTGGTTGTCTGCATATAACTTTTATTTTCTCCCTATTTGTTTTTTTTTTTAAAAAAACAAATCTCCCATCCGTACTCAATGGGGCATGTCAAGTCTTCCTAATTTAACGAAACGGGAATAGGAGGGAGAAAGTGGTATGAAACGTGTAAGAATCTAAAATGGTGGTGAGCGGATGCGCATGCTGCTTGATGTAACCTCGGGAATCACAGTTTCCGTTAAACCTGCCGTGTTTTTGGCCCTAAAACAACACTATTCTCACCTACTAGCCTTTTTAATTGCCAAATTAATACTTAATTGGAGGGCAGAGGCGCACCACTAGCGAGGAGAGGAGAGGAAAGGCCACTTATTATTTTTATCCCGGTTTTTTAAAAATAAAATTTTTAAAAATTATTTTTTGATCTTTAATAATACTACAGAGCTCAATTTTTATTTTATAATAAAAATAATAATATTTTTTAAATTTATTGATTATTTTATTAATAATATTAATTATAAAAAATAATTTTTTATTTTTTTGATATATTAATATAAAAAATAAAATTAAAAAAATAAAAAATTATTATTTTAAAAATATAAATATATTATTCATTTCTTTTCTTATAAATCTTATGAGTCTATTATTCTTTACAGTCTGGATTTCTTGAGTAAATTATTCTTTGAAACATGTAGTATTGATAATATAGGATTTGTATTAATAAATTTATTTATTAAGAGAATAATATCAGAAATTTAAAGGAAAAGAAATCTGTTGGAGTCGCCATTAAAAAAAATTCGGACATTATTAATGATGTGTGGTTTCATGGACACCACACCAATCCTCCATCGGCCATCCCATGGTAGAAAAATAGAAAGGAAAAGTTAGCCATCCTTGAACAGCTGAGGATCCTGAAAGAGGGAATGTCCTACGTTGGGCTAATTTATTATTCATCAGATTATACGGTCATGATTGACGATCATCACAGCACTTCTTTCCCCAATCATGATTCGATATCAAGTGTGGCTGTGTTTATTTTTTTATTTAAAAATATATTAAAATAACATTTTTTTATTTTTAAAAAATTATTTTTAAAATTATTGTATCAAAATAATATAAAAAATATTAATTAAAAATTAAAAACATTTTTAAAATACAAAAATAAACAGAAAGTTGAACAGTATATACCACCTATCAGGACCGCCGGGTTTGACATGGAGGAGCCGCATGGTAATCAACGGTTGAGACCCCCTAGATCAAGAACTGAGCAATAATGATCGATGATCATGCCACGTCAAGCGTCGGCTTTTAATTTAAACACGTACCTTTTTAATAGTCAAAGCTGGGGGACCCCACCACACAGCTCCCCCGGAAACACGGCATGTGGGACCCACATGTGTTCAAGTTTTTTGTAGTGATATGTTAATAAATGGATAGATAATTAAACAAGAGCGAGTAATTCCCTATATTTTATTTGTTTTGCACTCTAACCCTCTTATTTCTTAAAACCACGCCGAAAACCTTTTCATTCTCCATTTTATCTTATACATAAATCTTGGAGGATACCGGGTCTTTTACCCTTTTAACACATTTTGTTAAAAACGTTTTGGGAGAATGATATAAGTTAAAAAAGTATTTGAAAAATAATATAGTTTGTATATAACTGTTATTTTTAATATTAATTTTATAAAATTATAAAATTATAAGTAAAATATTTTAATTAAATTACAAGATTCAGTCAAGTAGTAGATAATATTATAACACAATTAAAATAAAAATAAAAATAAAATAAACAATACTTAAAATAATAAATACTTCCACTTAAAATTTTTGATCCAGAATTATGTAAGGATAGGAGGCGGAAAGTGATATGTGCTTAGCTAACAATCATACAAGTCTTTTTAATATAAATATACTTGATTTGTTTTAATTTTAAAATCATATGTTCTTTGAGATGAATTTTTATTATAATTTCACAAAGACCACGAAGACGAGGCTAGGAGACTAAAATTTAAACTCAAGCAGGCAAACAATAGATATATGACATGTAACCTGCCAAAAAACACTTTTTGTAAGGATTTCAGGTGGAGGATGCAAAGAGTAAAAACAAAACAGAGAAAACCAGAGGTAGGATAGAAAAAGCAAAGCTTAGGAATGAATTTTTACCTTACTCTTGATAGGAAGCAAAACCAGGGGTGTTGAGAGAGCAGGGAGAGTGAAAAGTGAAGACAATTAAATTCATAATTTCAGATCTCAAATATACAATGGACAATTAATAAATGTCGAGAGTGTAGAGTGGGAGCCGGAAAAGAGGAAAATGGGAAGCATAAAGAGATGAAGACATTACAGCTTTTTTATATTTAATATGAAATCGCTCTGGTTTAATTTTTTTTTCTAGTTAGACTGATTTTATGAGAATTTAACCAGGTTTGATCGATTTCACTAACTTTGAAGTTTTAAATCTGGCTTTGCATATTTTATATGTTTTGATTTGTAAAATTATATGACTTTACTAATTAAAACATGATTTTGGTAACTTTGCCTCGAAGACTCAAGAATAATAATTGATAATAAAAATAATCAATATGTAAATCAAGAGTTCGTATTTGGTCATGTAGCATCATAATTCGGCCCTTGGGATCGTATTAATTCTTAGAGGATAATTAGAGGTGGAGATTAATGACAAAGGAGATTAAATTTATAAATTAAAAGATTATATTATGCAGGGCACTGACAAAGAGAACTTTGATAATAAGAGGACAATCAGCAAATCTACAAAGATGCAGGGTTATCTTGACATTTGACAAAGAGAGCATGGCCGAAATGGCAAAGCTCAGAAATAAAAGAATGCTCAGCAAAACAGTGGTGTCAACGTCGCATTGCAATGTGGGTCCCAGACGCCGACCTTGTCTGCCACATTAGCGAGTAGTTATTAGGGAAGATTTGCAAATAAGCAATTAATGTTTTCTTAATCTCCACTTAATGAGGCCTTTAATCATTATTATTGCCTTCAAAGAGAGTGACCGTACGGTAATAAGCATGTGAGGTTGGTCAGGTAAACCTGCTTCAAACACCCCCCTCGAAAATTTAATGGCCATTTTCCCTGCCTTGACTTGTTAATTAATGCGTGCGTGCGTGTGTGGTAATAATTATGCTGTCTAAGACCATTTATTTCTTCTTTGCTATTAGTTGATTATATTGTATTTTAGAAAATTTTCATGCCAGTAAATGAAATAAAAATTATTTCATGATGAACTGTGTGTTTCGTGGGGTTGTTTTTTTTTAAATAATTAATTAAAAATAAATTAAAATAATATATTTTTATATTTTTTATTTTCTAAATCATCACTTTAAAATTATTAAAACACACTAAATAAATATTAATTTAATATTTTTTAATAAAAAACACTTTGAAAAATCAATTGGACCACATTATTTGTTTAATGAAAAATAGTTTTTGTAAATTAATTTTTTAATTTTTCTACATTTATTTATTTTAAAAAACAAATTATCAATAGAAAACATTTTTCAAACAAAATAAAATTTAGTTTGATTTTCAATAAAATATTTTTTATTTATTTTTGATGGAATATACTTTTTTCAGGAGTTGACATTATTTATTGATTATATCAAATTTAATTATTAATCTTTTAATTGTTGTATATTTTATTTATAATTTTTATTTATATATTTATTTAATTTTATCTTTTGTAATTTGATTTAATTTGATTTTTATATCAACTTCGATCATCATTTTTTTAATTATGTTTTTATTTTTTTAATTAAATTTTTTTATTTATCAGATTTGGTATTTATTATTTTGATTGCTATTTATTTGATTTGAAATAATTTATAAAAATACATTTTTTTAATTTCATTAACTTTTAATTTTTTATTTATCAAATTTAGTCACTATTTTTTATTGTTATTTATTCTATTTGAAAGAATTTATAAAATTAATTTTTTTTAATTTCATCATCCTTTAAATTTCTAATCTCTCAAATTTGATTTTTATTAGAAAAAAAACTTGAAAAAAAATATTATTAAGTTATTTTTTTATTTATTTTTATGATACTGTAAAAAATTTAGAAAACAACTTATTTTTTACTAAAAATATTTTTTTAAAATAAATTATTTTCTTGTAAATAAGCATGCCAAAGAGGAGGGATCATTTCATAAATCAGTGGTAAACTTTTGGTAATTCTCTTGGGTTCTTGATTGCTTCTCATGATTTCCGAATTACATGAGCTGAGCTTTTAGCAGATTTTACTTGATAATGTGTAGTGACGTGAGAAAAAAAATATGACATTAAAAAAAAAATCTAGTTGGAGTTTTAAAAGTATTTTAAAATTTTTTTGAAAATCTAGTTGGAGTTTTAAAAGTATTTTAATTTTTTTTTGATTTTTTTTTTGAATTTTTTTTTATATTATTTTAATATACTAATATTAAAAATAATTTTTTAAAAATAAAAAATATTATTTTAATACAGTTACGAGTTCTAACCACAATTCCTGACTTATTTTAAAATTTTAAATGTACAATGTGATGACAGCTGTATGGATGTGTGAATTTTTAATTTAAAAAAAAACTGATGTCTACGCCTAATAAAACAAATTGAAAGATATGTTAATTAACAAATAAAAAAATTAGTTAAAGCTAATTAAAATCTAAAATGTTTTTTTCTAAGTAAAAGATATATGTACGTACAGATATTTTTATTTTAAAGTTATTTTTTATAGCTAAATACATATAATTTTCCTTTTTATAAATGCATCATCCAACTATAATTTATCAATCTAAATTTAAAAGATGAAAATTAAAGATGAATTAAGATAATATCTTTGAATTATTATGAAACAATAAAAAAAATCAAAAATTAATTATTAATTTTGAAAAAGTCAAACTAGATAATTTATAAAGGAGATATGATATTAGTAAAAAAATTAAATTGATAAATAATAAAAATTAAAAAAAGGTTAGGCTCGAGGACTTGGTTTAATTTTTTTTAAGCCAAACTCTGATGCATTTTTCTTTATTTATTTTAGCGAATGACACGTAATTTGTTGCAGAAGATGACTTATTGCCTATTTAAGCATTTTTCCAGTCATCTCCCGTGAGTCTATGACTGAAAATTAGGCTTTGAATTATCGAACCAAAAAAATCCATTTCAACTTGTTTTCACAAAAAACAACACCACGAGAACATCCTAAAAATCTAATAAAACATTTTCAACCTTAAAATACCCTCTAATAATTTTAAAAATACAAAATAAAATTAAATCAAAATAAAATTTTAATATCCTAATATGATATTCTACATATGTAAAAAAAAAAACATCTTTATTGAATTTATCTCTCAAATAAAAATACAAGAACAATAAATTTGGAAAAAATTATATAAAATTTGCAAAAAAAATAAATTTTATTCTAACTTAGTATTAAATGGCACATCATTTTAAAAAAAATATATATACATATTATGCCAATACATAATTATCCATAAAGCAATTCATAATTTCAAAGAAAAAGGAACATAATCACAGCTAATAATAATAATTTATCTTTTTTTTAAATGTCAATATTCAGGAAAAAAATATTTTATTTTTGTTTATATTTTAAAAATATCAAAAAATATAATTTATTTATTTTAATATCAAGAATTATAAATTCATACCTGGGATATATTATTAGTATTAAAAAAATAAAATATAAAAATATATTTAGACTTTATCATGGTTGGGTTTGGCCTATAAAATTGTTATCCACTCTATTAGGATAAACAAGCTTTTAACCAGTAAGTAAATTAATGATTATAAAAATACAAAAATATCTTATAATTTAAACAAATTAATAACATAATTTATTTTAAATAGAGTATATTAAAGATGATATTGTTTTACCTGTATATAAATTGATTTTTTATTTATACTCCAAAAAATTTTAATAACTAAAATATCATGTATGGATTTTAATTTTTTTTTAATTAACAAGAAACAAGAATTATTTATTTTTTTCGCTCAAAATAAAGATCTGATTTTAAGAGTACGACTATGATGATGCGTTATAAGTTGGTTTTTAAATACATTTTTTAATAATTTATAACCAGGCATTGCACCGTGAAGTGGGAGGCTCGGCAATAATATTACAGGAGATTCAAAAGACTATTGTAAATATGAAAGATAAGGTTAAAGTTGTCTCTGTCTCGATCATGTTATAAAAAACTTTCCATTATTATAATGATTCATTTTAGCATTTTATCGATGGTATGAACTATGTTATGCATCCATGTGACTCAATGTTATTATGACATGTAAATAGATTGCCAATATAAAATCTGTACACAATGCATCATAACATGGATTGCTAATCAGTGGCCTGGAATCTAATTTTCTTTTATAACATTTAATCAACAATGATGCATGAATCAAGTAATTATTTAAGATTAGGGCTGTGTGAATAATACCCCTAATTTTTCTTTTTAATTCGGAGGTTTTTTCATAAAAAAATAACTAACTTCTTTTTTACTCTCTAAAAGGTGTTTAAGGGTCTAGATTGAACAAAAAAATTTAAATTGTTCAGGGATATCGTGCCTTCAGGATTTACATTTCAAATTCTAAGCAACATATTTGTTACTTTTTTTTTTATTAAACTAAGGAAACAAAACCTATATTATAATGACTTACCCTTAACAAAAATGCAATGTAAACATGTTTCAAAATCTCAATCCAAGGCTTGAGGTCGTGGCGTGTTGGGGCGGGTCTTAACAGGGAATTATTTATTTATGCATCTAGGTTTGATTCTTTACATGTATATCTGTTATTTTTATGATGTTTTATTTATTTATTGGACTTATAAAATATTTAATAAATTTAAAAAGTAATTGTGACAGTGCAAATTAACATATATATATATATATATATATATATATATATATATATATCTCAATTCAAGAAAAGAATTGGCACACACCCTTTTATTGCTGTGTTATAGACGAGAAATCAATTTCAACATCAGAACGTGAGAAGAGAATGTGTCTAAATGAGAATTTGTGTTTGACAGAGAAAGTGACAGAGAACTTGAGAGACGAGACAATGTGAAGTCAAAATGAGAGAATGAGTGATATGGAAGTGACGAGATTTATGATTTAATATATATATTGGAGTATTATTGTCATTTTATTAAATTTTAAAATTTATTTTAATTCAAGATATAAAGTGTAATTTTTGAGTTATTGATTGTAAAGTGAAAAAATTATCAAACTACAACATGCTTATTGCAGTTTTTCCAAATAGTAATTTAAAGAGATTTTATTTTATAAGAAAAAGGCCTAGTAACCCTGGAAAAAGGTTCAAACAAGCGTGGACTGGAAGGATGGCACTTTGTTCACCTAATTTATTGTCATGAGTATTCAAGTTAGTTTGTGTATATTTTTATTAGTTTTATTAATTTTAAAATTAATAATTATATAAATTTTTAATTATTATTATATTAATAATTACAAAACTCAAACTTGAAATTATAAAAAAATAAATTTTTTTGTCCCAAACTTTTATCACTAAATTACACCTACTAGATAGTTTGTATGGGAGGTGTAATTGTCTCATCTCTTCAATGCTCGTCTTCTTTCTATGATGCGTGGAAGTGTTTGCAATTTATGTATGCAAATACATGCATTTAATTAAAAGATTAAAAAGAACGTCAAATCTACCAATAAAATGCTAATTTTCAGGCCCATGTACTTTTAATGTTAGAAATTCAAATTATATTATTGCCGCTGTTAAAATATTTTATTTATCTCTAAATTTCTATGTTTAATTAATTAATGGTATTTAGAAGATATATGTGATTAAAATTATCATGCCGAATCCAATAACATTATTTTCACTTGACATTTGACGATATATGTGATTAATTTTTGTCAAAAACAATTTTAAATATACACCCCATACAATAATTAATAGCATTTAGATAAATATTTTAAATGTCAGGTCCAAAGTTTAAACTTATTATTTTTTTTAAAAAAAAAAGTTTTCTGAATCACCAAACTCACTCCATTACGTTGATTTCACTGTGACAACATGGCTATCTCTATTGAATTCACCAGATGAGTTATTGGACTTCATAAATTGTCAAAATATTTATCTCTAAATCGTCCCTTATTCATTAATTAATCAATCTTCTGTAAAGAACAATAAACTATTAAATGAAGCAGTAATGCATCAATTATAGATGGGATGGGATTCATGAATGCTTGCCTTAGAATCTAACATGGAGTGTGTTATTGTCAAATCCGATATGCATTTTAGTTGCAAAATACCATTAAAAGAGAGCACAAATATCTCTGCCTGTATTGGGTTAGGTAATCAAGATATTTAATATTGTGATATGAATTATTTATTCAATTATATTTATATTTAATCAATTTATTTATTGAATTAAAAAAAAAGCTTAGAAAGAATAGGTACTGGTCACGTGCAACAAATATGTTCACAGTGGGTGGTGATGGTGATGGTCAAAGCAAATGGCCTGTTACGAAAATCACTTGTGTGTTTTTCTCTGCCTGTAGTGGGTTGGTAGATCACTTATCACTCTTTTCTTCACAAAGCCCTGGGATCATACTTTTAAAATCCAGTTAGGCTTAAAATTCGGGTTTTAAATTTTAATTGAACTATTAGACTTTGACTGGGTTAACAGATGGGCTGGGTTAATTTTTTAAATAATTAAAACAGTATTATTTCAGTAAAAAAATAGAAAAAAATAACAGGATTACAACCAGGTTTTAATTAGATTTTGTCGGATCATATTAAATTTTTTTTTTTTTTTCAACTTGGTCAAGTTCTAACCCTAAATCAGCTCAATAGACTATACTAAATTTTAAAACTATGCTTAGGATGTATAATTTTTTTAAGACATTTTCTATAGCTATAGAAAAGTCTTTGCCATGTTTTCTGTTTACTTTTAATAGACATTTACTAGGAAGTTAGGTTTACCTCTAAACATTTGGTGACGTTTTTTTTTTAAATATTTTTTTATATAAACATTTGGTGACGTTTTTTTTTTAAATTATTTTTTTAAATTTAAATTGTTTTAATATATTAATATTAAATTTAATTATTTAAAATAAAAAAATATTATTTTAATATAATTTAACATAAAAAATACTTTAAAAAAACCACAATCATTCTCTTACTCAAGCCGAAACTGATGAATGAAAAACATAATGATATTAAGGGCTAGTGCTAATAAATTGCTGTCCCAATTTTAGCCCTCGGAGCATTGCTAATTTACGGATAAATAGCAAATTATAACAAGAATTTAATTGGTCCTGAAAGCGTTTAGACATGGCAGATTAAAAATTATAGTTTATTAACATTTTAATATATCTCTTATCAAAACATCCCTTGTTTCCGGGACCAGAAAAAAGCCCCCATGGATCATCACTGTAAAATAGCAAAATCGTATTAACTATTTTAGTTAGTATCTTCTCCGCCCACAAAATTTTGCAATTTGCAAATAAAAAATCCTTCACGTCCTAAATTTAAATTCAAATAACTAACAACTTCGAGACACTTCATTGATTTTTTCACTCTAATCTTAATATTCTGTGGTGTTTAGCATTAAACTTCTTACCCGGAAAGAGAAAAAAGAGAGGATTAATCCGAATATTCATTATATATTAAACTACCTTTACTTGCATTGTAAATTCACTATCTTAATTTTTATGTTGATGCTCAAGCTTTTATTTCGTGCAATTGAGTGATTTTAAACCTAAATTAACATCCAATTATATTTTTTAGAAGAAAGGGCTAAATTAAAAAAAAAAAACTGAAATGATGAACATAGATAAAATAGATGATGAGTTTGAAATTTATTTAAAAAATTCATTCTAGTCTCTTATATATTTATAAATCTTGCATGACCCATCTCTTTAGTTTTTAAAATTATAGTTTTAATATCAAACTTTATTTTCCTCATTTTTCAATCTCTTTTTGGTGAGATAATAAAGAGGGATTTGCTAAATTTCAATGTAAAGAGAAAAAATTATAATTGACAGCGATATTAATAATTAAGATGTTAATTTTTATGTTAAATAGTTTTATATGACGAGGAATTTAACTATGTGTTTTTTTTTATCTTAGAATTGCCCTAAAAAACAGATTTTAGCTTAAAAAAGGTTTTTACTTTTAAGTTTTGAATTTTTTTTTAAAAATATGAATTAATTTAATAAAGTTTCTAGAATGTTTTTTGGATGCTTTAAATAAAAAACGAGCTTTTGGATGAAGAAAACATGAAATTTGTTTTTCCAGCACCATAACAACTAAAATTCAGGGGATCCAAACAACACATTGTTTTTTTTTTTAAATAAAACAAAACGGGGGTTATTAACTTAAAAACAATAAGTAAAAAGCTCATGCGGGTAAGTCTAAACTTGCATGTCCAAGGCACTTAATTTGACTCACCTTGCCGGTAGCTCCTAGCCTAATTTATTAAATCCAGTAATGCATGACCCTATTTTTTTTAACTTGATTTTTTAATTAATATCCTTTTATATGTTTTTTTTCTAAGTTTATATTTTAATTAATATCTATTATCAATGATATTTTTTATTTATTTATCAATTTTTTAAATATTGATTTTTTTAATTATGTTATGCGTGTTTAGTTTTTAAAGAGATTAATATGATTTATTTGTAGTTTTTTAATATATTTTAATAAATTAAATTTATTTTTAAAAATTAAAAATATTTTTTATAATATTTTTAATATATATAGTCTTGTATAATATTTTTTTTTATTTAATAAATTTTATGTATATCAATTTCTATCACAAATTAATTTTAATAAATGAACTTATTAAACATAACATGATAAATAACTAGTGTTGGGATACCAAATATCTAATTTTAATAAATGAACTTATTAAACATAGTGTTGGGATACCAAATATGTATATTTATATTTATCTTTTTTTATTTATCATCAATTTTTTTTATTAAATTACCCTTACTCAACACACAGTAAATATATAATTTTAAACATATCTCATGTTGTGTTTAAGTTACAAGTTTCATCTGCAGCCAGAGAAAAAAAATTCTAATTTTTTTGACGTTATATTATTTTTTTATTATATCATTAAATCAATTAAAATTTAACCGGGCTATAACTTTTTTTTTTTAATTTCCTTAAAAATATTATTATCCTCTTAATCTTTTTTTAAGTTAAAAGAAATTAGCCCCGCCCACGGCATCGTGCACGTCACCGATTTAGTGGTTTTATAACCTAATATCTTATCCAAAGTACCATTTACGACAAGACAACGTGAAAATACGATGATACTAATGTAAGAAGATTAACTATGGTTGAGTTGAGAAATGAAGTACATAATCCTCCACATTAACCCTACTCAACCTACATGAGGACTCTACTTTTGTAGGGCCGGAGGTGGTTGCTTACTTGTGACTTGTGAGAAGTCAGTGCCATTTTCAAGGACAGAGAGAGAGAGAGAGCTGTTTTTTAGTAATACATATAAAATACTCTAGAGAGAGAAAGAAAGAATAGACCAGGAGAGAGAAAGAGAAGTGTAAGAAAGCAAGGCAAAAGCAGAGGGAGGAAAGCAGAGGGAAAGAGTGGAAATTTGTCTGGGTAATGTAGGGGAAGAAAGGGGGCAAAGCTTCAACACTTGGTCCCTGAAAAATTCAGCAGAAACTCTCTATCCCATAAAAACCTATTTCTTGGTTTTTTATTGTTTTTTTTTTTTCGTTTCTCCACCATATCTCCGGCGACCTTGCCGGAATTCCTCGCCGGGAAAACTCACTCCCTTTCTATCAAACCAACCCCATAATATTTTTTTCACTTGAAAGTCCACCCCTTCATTTCATTTCTTCAGAAGTTTGGTTTTTTCTTGTTTATTGAGCTGATCTAAGCTAAAAAATCTGCTTACGTTTATAATTTTCGTACTGAGTTACTTTGAAGCTCACCTTTTGATCTTAAAAAAGCTTAAAATTATGAGAAAGTGAGGAACTTTCTTGTTTTGTATAAAAAAGACTTTTTTTTTTTTTGAGTTTCCATAAAGAAACCAATGAAGTCACCGGCAACCGGTGCCGGAGGAACCGCCGCAACCTCCACAGCTACCAACGGTGAAGGTTTGGTCATCTCTTAATTTATGCTATTACCTTGTCTTTATTTATTTGTTGTTAGCAATAGATTTAAAGGAGATGTGTGTAAAGCATTGATAAAAATGTTAAGAGATTTTATGTGTAAATAACTACCCATCAAGGTTGTTTTGTTTTAGTTTTGTCTTTATTACATTTCTCTCTAAGCGCCGGTTTGTCTCTATATTTTTGGAATCTATTTTTTGTGTATTTGTTTATGTGGTTTTTCCTTCTTTGCTTAAAAACAAGATTGATTTGCAAGTCTGTTTCCTTTTCCTTTTCTGGGCTCGGTTTGTTTTCCCGGAAAACAAACAAAGAGGAAAATAAATGAGGATTTTGAAGGGGAATTTATCGACTAATGAGTGCGAGACACGTGGTGATGATGCAGGGGCAGAGAAGAAGAGCATAAACCCTGAATTATGGCAAGCATGTGCAGGACCACTAGTGAACTTGCCGGCGGCCGGAACTCATGTGGTCTACTTCCCCCAAGGGCATAGTGAACAGGTTCGTGTCTGTTGCTATTTTGTGCCAAAAATGTGTCCCACCAGCCTACACCCTTCTTTTAATGGGATTTATCGGCTAATTATTTGTGGTAAATGGCGTGTTAGGATTTTGATCTAGTGTGTGCTAAGTTTTATAATTTTACCTAAACTGGTTGGTTGGGTGTAATAAATAGGTAGATTATAAGGAAAGGAAAAGTAGATCAAGATTTGGGATTTACTTTTGAGGGTTCTATTTTAGGTGGCAAGTTGAAGCTACCCTTTTGGCCTTGATTCAGATTGTGTTAAACTTGATTTAATGCGGCTTTGAGTAATAATAGAAATATTCTCTGGTTATGTATGATCTTGCTGTCATGTGCTCCTTTTGATTACTAAAAACCATCAATGCATTGTATCATCTGGCTTGTGTTTATTAAGTCAACTCATGGTCCCCGTGAGTTTTCTTTTAATAGAAAACTGTAATGTTAGTTGATCAAAAATAACAAAAAAAATAGGATCTTGAGGTTTTGACTTCTTTGACTCTGTAATTTATGTTAACTGAAATTTCTCTTAATGTTACAGTTAATCATCAAGAGTCACACAGGTCATTGTGTATTTGCATGTCAATTTACTTATAATGCAAACTTTGAACCATGATCATGTTCTCTGATAAAGCCTGACAAATATTGACAATTTTTTGAGGCTTGTGCAAGTTTTCTGTTTCGACTGAACAAGGTGACAGAACCAGTAGGTGTAACATGAAAAATATATTCAGTTATAAATTGGTTTCATGATTATTGTGGATGGAATTTTATACTTTTCTTTTTTTTTTCTCCTTCAGAAGTCAGTCCATGTTCTTACTTGAGAATAAAGTTACTGTTTTCAGGTTGCAGCATCCATGAAAAAGGATGTAGATGCCCAAATCCCAAACTACCCTAATCTTCCATCGAAGCTACTTTGTCTCCTGCACAATGTCACCTTACATGTAAAATAGCTTACCTTTCTGGCCTTCATGTCTAACATCAAAAAATTTCTTTATTTGGTCACTCAATTATTTTAGTTCTTTTGTTTGATTTTGTAGGCGGACCCAGAAACAGATGAAGTTTATGCTCAGATGACCCTTCAACCTGTTTCTTCCGTAAGAACTTGATTCATAATAACTGAAAAAAAGCATACTTGCTTTAGGTGTTTGGACTAAGAAAAGCACCTAGAAATGAATTGGCAATAACCGATCCCTATGCAATTGCCAGAAAATTTATAGAATGACTTTAGCATGTTTTTAGTTGCTAACTTCTACTGAATCTATCAGCAACCTTGTCAATCCTTTTGCAGTTTGACAAGGATGCGTTATTGAGGTCAGATCTTGCACTGAAGTCAAATAAACCACAGACAGAGTTTTTCTGTAAAACATTAACAGCAAGTGATACGAGCACTCATGGAGGTTTCTCTGTTCCTCGCCGGGCAGCTGAGAAAATCTTCCCACCACTTGTAAGCTGTTCTCTGTTAGTCCTAAAATAGTAGTGTTCAAGTTAGTCCTAATAGCATTATTTAATCTTTTCCCTTTCCCTTGTATAGAATTTCTCCATGCAACCACCTGCTCAAGAACTTGTAGCCAGGGATTTGCATGATAATGTTTGGACTTTCCGGCATATCTATCGTGGTATGTTAATTTTGCAGCACTCATGAAAACTAATTAGTTGATACCCAATGGTTCTTATACTTACAATCAGTAATTGTTCGTTACCAAATTTGTTGTTATCTTATGTAAGTTCCTGTTTTCTCTATAACCAGGACAACCAAAGCGTCATCTGCTTACAACTGGGTGGAGCCTATTTGTCAGTGGAAAGAGGCTTTTTGCTGGTGACTCAGTTTTATTTATTAGGTAAGAATTAGTGAATTTATGTTTCAAAAGGACTTATTTTACTGAAATTCAATTCTCATATTCTCAGGTATCTTAAATCTTGTATACATGCATTTCAAGTTCAGGTCACTTTCTTACTATAAACATGCCCTTTTAATCAACATAATGCTGCTTATTATATGTGATTAGAGATGAAAAGCAGCAGCTTCTATTGGGCATCAGAAGGGCTAACAGGCAACCTACCAACTTATCATCATCAGTATTGTCAAGTGATAGCATGCATATTGGGATCCTAGCTGCTGCAGCCCATGCAGCAGCAAACAATAGCCCTTTTACTGTGTTCTATAATCCCAGGTGAATTACTTATATTTATCTTTGTAGGGTGCTTTGTTTTTTAAAAATTCCTGAACTCATATTAATTAGGTTGTTTGTGTTGGATTAATTGACACCAGATGCAAATTTTATGCAGGGCAAGTCCATCAGAATTTGTTATCCCTTTAGCCAAGTATTACAAGGCAGTTTACAGCAACCAAATATCCCTTGGAATGCGCTTTCGCATGATGTTTGAAACTGAAGAGTCAGGAACAAGAAGGTACATTTGGTCTTTTGGCACTTCTTGAATTTCATTTGAATACTATTGATTTCAAGAATTGTGAACTTGAAATGGAATTCTATGGAGACCTGAGGGCATGTTGTTGGGAAGGAGTGTGTCATTGGATTAATTTGACTCTGAAAGGTGTTTTAGTTGAGCTGTTTAGTACCTGTTCCTAGCGAGCCGGAGCTCAATTCCTAGATTCTTTGCCTGGTGTTCTTATAACATAATAAACTCAATTTTCTTCACCAATTAGAAAGTTAAAGAAATTGAATCTCGACTGCAGGTATATGGGCACCATTACAGGTATCAGTGATCTTGATCCTGTAAGATGGAAAAATTCACAGTGGCGTAATTTGCAGGTAGAAATTGTGACATCCTCTTATGATTCCAATCATGCCAAATTTACATAATAAGCGCATTACCGTTTAAACACTCCATACTCTTTCATAGGTTGGTTGGGATGAATCAACCGCTGGTGAAAGACGCAATCGAGTCTCAATATGGGAGATTGAACCAGTGACTGCTCCGTTTTTTATATGTCCTCCTCCGTTCTTTAGATCTAAGCGTCCAAGGCAACCAGGAAT
>NW_011499854.1:928658-952087 GCF_000495115.2 Populus euphratica | reverse complement strand
AGGAATGCCAGGTACAAGAAATTTTTTATCACCTTCTTTCATTAAAAGGAAATTTTGAACCTTAACATTGTATGGTATGCTCTGCTAGTCATTTTGGTTATAAGTTTATCACATGGGTTCTTTGCTTGCATGTCACTCAGGAATTTTGGTTAGGGTACCCTTTTGCTAGGCATCTTGATTGATTCATGTGTTCTTTTGCTATTCCTTTCCGTTAACCTGTCCTTCCTCTTAGTTGTCTTGTGTAATAGTGGATGGCATCATCTGGTTTATGCTATCAAATTGACAAGACAGTACTCCTGTGGGGTAGGTTTTGATAGGATATAATCTACCTTTTCGTCTTTTCTGTGTCAAAGTTTGACTATCAGGGTTTCTGCATGTGGTCTGTTGGTACCAAATCTGCTAATATGATGATTAAAATCTTGAAGATGCTTCTCACTCTCTTCATGAAATTTACAAATGCCAAAGTACACTTTCAAGCTTGACCACAAATTAGGCTTTCAAAGTCTTGGTGTTTCTTTTAGAGTCAATCTGACTCAGCTCTGATCTTTACTTTTGTTGCAGATGATGATTCCTCTGATTTAGATAGCTTATTCAAGAGGACTATGCCTTGGCTTGGTGATGAGCTCTGCATGAAAGATCCCCAGGCTCTCCCTGGCCTCAGCTTAGTCCAGTGGATGAACATGCAGCAAAACCCTTCCCTGGCCAACTCAATGCAACCCAACTACATGCAATCCTTGTCAGGATCTGTTCTGCAGAATCTTCCTGGAGCTGATCTTTCCCGTCAGTTAGGCTTGTCATCACCTCAAATGCCTCAGCCAAGCAACGTACAGTTCAATGCCCAAAGGCTGCCTCAGCAAGCACAACAGCTTGATCAGCTTCCAAAGCTACAGTCCTCACTGATCCCACTGGGTTCCATCATGCAGCCACAGCAACAGATGGGTGACATCACTCAACAATCAAGGCATAATTTAATGGCACAAACTCTACCCTCAAGTCAAGTTCAAGCCCAACTTCTGCAGCCGCAAACTCTTGCCCAGACCAATAACATTCTTCAGCAACAGCCGTCTATACAAAGTCATCAGCTTCTTAGAAACCTTCCTCAAACCTTGCACCACCAGCAGCAGAATCAACAGCAAAGCCTAATGCAATCCCAGTTGTCTGATCATGTAAACCAACATGTTCAAATTTCAGACAATCAGATTCAGCTTCAACTTCTGCAGAAGCTTCAGCAGCAACAGCAATCACTTTTAGCACAGCAATCTGCAATGCAGCAGGCTGGTCAACTTGGACAGCTTCAAGATTCACAAAGACAGCTCCTGGATGCATCTCAGAGTTTTTCTAGGTCTATGGCACCCAGCCAAATGTTGGAAATCCCTCAAACTGCACCCACCTCTCTCCCTCAGCCAAATACTATTCCACAACAGTTGACTAAGAATACCAACCAAAACAATGCTCGATTCTCAAATCCGCCTCAGCAGCCAAAACTTCAACAACAGACTGGCATCCTGCCAGTGTCTGAAATGGCAGGTCATATGGGGCTTCCGCCGAGCTCAATGGCCAATCAGCTCTCCACAGCTGGTAGCAGTATATTGACGGCAGCTGCAGGACAGGGACAGTCTGGGATTACTGATGATCTTCCTTCTTGTTCCACTTCACCTTCCACAAACAATTGTCCGAACATGGTTCAACCAATGATCAACAGTCAGGCCCACCGAAGCACAGCAATGGGGGAGGACATGGCTCAGTCTGCTGCCACACTCTTGAATCCTAGTGCTTTGGAAACCGTGTCCTCTAATGGTAAATTAGTTAAAGATCTGCTGCAGAAATCTGAGGTTAAGCCGTCATTGAACATCTCCAAGAATCAAAGCCTAGGATTTTTTACCCCACAAACATACCTAAATGGTGTAGCTGCTCAGACAGATTATTTGGACACGTCATCATCTACAACATCAATTTGCCTTTCTCAAAATGATGTCCATTTGCAGCAGAATAACAATTCACTGTCTTATAATCCACAACCAATGTTGTTGAGAGACACAATCCACGATGGTGAACTCCAGGCAGATCTGAGGAATAATATTCCATGTGGGACGAACATTGATAGCCAACTTGCGATGCCAATGAGTTCTGACCATTTATTAACAAAGGGCATGGTGGGGCTGGGGAAGGACTTCTCAAATAATTTTTCTTCAGCAGGCATGCTTACAAGTTGTGAAGCCTCCAAAGATCCTCAACAGGATCTTTCATCCTCTATGGTTTCCCAGTCATTTGGAGTTCCAGATATGCCATTCAACCAAATTAACTCAGCAATCAATGACAATAGCTGCTTGAACAGAGGTGCTTGGGCTCCTCCACAGCAACAGTTTCAGCGAATGCGAACATATACTAAGGTTTGTTGTTTATCTATACAATGCTAATTCTTATATGCATGCATTCATGCACATGAGTGTGCGAACATATACTAAGGTTTGTTGTTTATCTATACAATGCTAATTCTTATATGCATGCATTCATGCACATGCCCACACTCGCAATATTTTCCTTCTTTATATTTTCATATCCTTTTCCTCCAATTTCTTCTGCTTGGCCTCGTAATTATAAGTTGGTTGATGTTTACTGAAAAGGTGCATAAACGTGGAGCTGTGGGAAGGTCAATTGACATAGCCCGGTATTCAGGTTATGCCGAGCTTAAGCAAGACCTGGCTCGTAGGTTTGGTATAGAGGGACAGTTGGAAGATCAACAAAGGATAGGCTGGAAACTTGTCTACGTGGATCTTGATGATGATGTCCTGCTAGTAGGGGATGACCCTTGGGAGTAAGCCCTTTAACTCTTCTAATTTCTATTTTATTTTCTATGTTATGTCATTGTATTTTCTTTAGTATGCTTTATGCTCTTGGTGGCGATATTATAGCTAGCCAAGTATGAAAATGTTCTCATGGTACTTCCCATAGAGAACATGTTGGGTGGATTACCCTACATGCAAAACCTTCTATGCCATCAGCTCAAAACATGTTTCTTGAAGCTTTTCCTCTCATATGATGCTCTTCTTGTTTCCGTTGTCCAATTACTGTTACAAGCTAACTTAAGATTTCAAGTATTTCTGAGTTTCAATTCATCCAGTCTCCTTTCTGTCTCATAGCTTTGACTGTCTTGTCTGCAGAAATGATTGTCCATCTTGGGAGGTTTCATTTAATCTCCTCTAATGAAAATATAATCTCTGATGCTCTCAGGAATTACTTTAGGACTAACTTTTCATGCAGCTAAGTAGAGGAAATGTCCTTTTATTTTCGTTTTCTTTCATGAAAGACTTTACTATAAGAAACAGAAACAATCAGTGTAGTTCAAGTAAATTTCTGATGAAGTGACATGCTTCTTTTGTCTAAGATAGCATTTGTTTCTCTTTTCTGTGTTGAGGAGGATCTTGAGTTATAGATTAAGCTATCTGCATTGCTGCTGAAATTTTATAATTTCTAGAATCAACTCATTCGAATTATTGACTCTCCTAAACTGCTATGTATATTTTGAATGTGCCACTTGTATTCTGAAATAGCTTCAAGCTGCAAATAGTATTTCTAATTTGTCCTTCTCAAATTCTTTTTTTTTAGGTGTCCAGAGAGTTCGTGGACTGTGTCCGCTGCATCAAGATCCTGTCTCCTCAAGAAGTTCAACAGATGAGCTTGGTTGGAGATTTTGGGAACTCTGTCCTTCCTAATCAAGCCTGCAGTAGTTCTGATAATGTCAATGCATAAAGTAGCCTACAAAGATGCTAACAATTCTTCTTCCACGCGGAGACCTTATATTATTTGAGGATTCTGTTAATAGTTTTCCTATCACTCAGTCTTGACTATGTTTTTCAGTTGTCTGCCTGCTGAATTTTTCCAGGCACCTGCAATGAGCAGGTAAATTTGCGAAGCTGTTCTAGGCCAGTTAGTGCTCTGTTTTTCCTTTTAGCCTAGCTGTATATTAGAAAAACGAGGTCAGAAGCAGGAAAATAGAGGTTTTAGCACCTGAACCGTCAATCCCTTTCTGGTCCGAAGTTGATCTGTTCAGCACGGTTAAGAATCCAGTTTGGTGCGTGTCCTTTAGGCTACTTGTGTTTCCAGCAGTCGAGGATACTCTCGCTGGAACGTATTGTAGAAAGAAAAATCATATTTTGCATGCCAGATTCTGAGTATAAATGTGTAGATTTCATCAATTTCTCAATCGACTTGCCTCTGATTTTAATAGGTTACAAGGTGCTATGGTGAAAGTCTCCTCTCTCTCATATCGCATTTTATCTAATGTCAAAATGATCTGAATTACACTAGCCATAATCTAAGTAATAACATTGAACATTTCGCACCTGCCATTCTTTATGGCCTTTGCTTATGGAATGGTTATCCTTCAATAAAAACAAATGGAAGACTCAGCAAGATAAAAAAGATGATCAAAATCAGAAAAAAAGTCTTTACACAGGAAAATGTTTCCTAGCATACCAATGCACATGAGAAAAGGATCGCTAACAACATTCACTTAATGACATCATGAAGCATTTTCTTCAGATAATAAGTGCACTAACATCATTTTCTTAAGACAATCGATGCCCAGCATAACGAGGCATTTTCTCAAGAAACCATTGGCTCAGGACTGGATGATGACAATATGTCCACCAAAGAGTTCTGTGGCTCCAGCTCCTCGTGCCATCGGGGGAGCTTGTCCTCAGGGTAGTACTTTCTTGTCACGCCTTCTGAGTTTATCTGTGTAACATAGAGCATTTAATTGCCATAAAATTTGCAGAATAAATATGACAGTATTTATACGAATGCCAGAACGTGAAGTGATCAGGAAGCTGTGCCCCTAAATAACCTATCCCAATCAAGCCCTACTTACGAGTGTCTGAACTAATTTGATGGACAGGCAGTTAGAAAGAGAAAAAATCAGAGAGGGCGCAACTCACAGTGACAGTCCGAACAACACCACCACTTGCACCATCACGAGCAATAGCAAGAGAGACTGCTTTCACCACTAATTGCTGCGAGAAAATCATCAAGCGTATAAATCCACAGGCAATGAATGACATAATAATTACAACAAATACTCTCAACAAGAAATCAATAAAAATGCAGGTCTTGGCACAGCGAAGGTAGCCAAAAAACAAAAAAAGAAGTTTTGGGAGAGAAAAGCCACCTAAATAGGTTTTCCATGAGGCTTCGGAAGAATCACTCTGAGATGAGAACATGTTTCTATTATCCAAAAATCTAGGATAGGAAGCAAATACCATGGTCTATCCACCAAGGGGCTATATTAATCTCAGGGAAAAAGGAAAGTTCAAGAATCCACAACAAAACCAGAGAATACATGCTTTAGGGAAATGACCAAAAAGAAATGGGTTTCTATGAGTCAAGACAGCAGTTCCAGACTTCTGTTTACATATTTACAAACATACAGGTTAAACTACATACCTCAGCTTCTTCTTGGGTCATCCCTTCCTTCCATGCTTGATCAAAGAAACCATACAGGTAAGTGGATCCTGAACCTGTATGCCACGAGCAGATAAAAAAAATTAATCAGCGGATGCAATTAATAGCCCATCCCACTTACAATGATGACAGATCAGTCAAATTTTACAAAATTAAAATAAGTCCATCTCCTGCAGACATTGGTAGTTTATTCCCCTACAATATACCAGATAATGGTGATTTATTCAATCTTAACTAGTCAATATGAGTTATCAGCAGCAACCACCTTCTGATGAAAAAAAAAGAAGAATAACCTATCATCATCATTCATCCCCAAAACAAACCAGATTCAGTGTGTAAAAATTGAATATCATAAAAAAGCCACAAAATTACATCTCTTAAGTAACTTTCAAAAGTCTAAAGGGTTATGACAATGGCACGTACAAATTATTACTTCAAGCAAATGAAGTTATAAGGGATTGACAAGTTTCTCAGGGCAGTTCACACTTCCGCCAAAACTTGCAAAGAAGGCAGGTAAAAGTGAGGTGATGCTATTAGCAACTGATAAGATGGGTGCAAAAGAGAAATCCACCAAAGACCCATGCTACTGCCTTTAGTAATTATACAAGTAGCGAAAATAATAGTAACATTCTATTAATGTTGTTGCCTATGAGTTAAGATAAGCAAACAACTAGCATTTCAACGAGGATCGCAAAAACAAAAAATATGGATTATAGTTAGTAGACAAAAGGTCAACAAGTTCACTTCACACACCTCCAATAGTAAACGGCAGCTCCAAGAGTGTTCCTCCAAGAGGCACTCCATAAATTTTACCTCCTTCATACTTATCCCAACCCCCGATAATCATTCCAGTTTGCAACATATTCTGCCAAAATATCCAAAACAAAAATGTATCAAAACAAACCAGAACCATTCCACAATTACGACACCCAACATCATCTTTACATACAAATTCACTAAAGAGCAAGTATTGAAATCAAACCAACCTTGTTACTGTAAGACAACAGCCTAACAAGGTTAGCAGCAACCTTAACTGTCGCCGGTTGCCCCAATTGTATCCTACACACAAAACCCATAAGATTCCAAATCAATCTCCAGCTAATCATCCAAAAAATCTAAACTTTACAGACAGAAAAGGAAAACATTATTCATTAACGCAACAAAGAGAAACCCCTTACGTGTGCTGATGAAGAAAATATCTCACATAATCAGACACAGTTTGAGAATCCGCTGCCTATCAAAACAAAATCAGCTCAAAATAAAAATTAACAAAAAATAAGAAATTTAATTAACAGAAAGAGAGAAAACCACATACAGATCCAGAACGGCATAAGTAGACATTATCAGTTAGCTGAGTGATTTTATCAGATGCTCGATTTGCAACATAAATTCCTACAAAAACCCAAGATAAAAACAGTAAAACTATCAACAGCTGTTTTTTTTTGGGTTTTTAAGGGAAATGAGAAAGTTTTGAATTTTACCTGTGCTGGTGCGAGAATCGGCACCGAGGACGACACCACCGTTATAAGTGACGCCGATGATGGTGGTACCCATGGAATGAGGGCCATTGATCTCATTTTCCTCGTGTGATTCCATTGTTTTCAGATAATTCAAAGAATAAGAAGAAAACTCGAAAGGAAATCGAAGCAAGTTGAGGATTTGTTTTCAAAGAGAGCGAAGTACTTGTGACTTGCTTGTGAAGTCAGAGAAGAAGTGAAGTATTAATGGGCTCATGGGTCGGGTTCGGGTGCTTGGGCTTTTATGGATTTTTTCCGGGATTGAATTTAATTAAATAAAAAGAAGAAAGTAAAAATATGATTAATTATTTTAAGAAACTTTTAAATTTGCAGGGGGGAATTCACAGTGCAACATTTTGCACCGTTGAACATCAAACAAAATACTATGAACTTATTATTTATAGTAATTTTTTTGTATTTTGTTCTTCTAAAATTAAATTATAGGTTAATTTATTAAAAAAATACAGGATTAAAAGGTAGGGGATAAAAAAAAATAAAGAAAATGACTGGCGAACATAGAGAAAAATATTTATTACAGTACTCATTCTTTCTAAATTATGAATATTGTATTTCTTCGGTTTCAAAAATTTCAAAATAAAATCAATTCTAGTTTAAAATTTTATTTTTTTTATTTTTAAATTGTATTTTAAAAAATAGGTTAAAAATAAAAAAGAGAGTCACTTCAATGATAGAAAGAGAAAATCAATGTTGATATTAATTTTGTAACAAAAATAGTTAATCCTGATGTTAACAAGGTCCATTTAGTGAAGAAAGTTTCATTTAGATTTTTTTCATCTTTAAATTGTGTGAAAACTATGTTTAGACTTGGAAAGAATTTTTATTTCAAGTATTTTATATAAATTTTTAAGGTTGTTGGTGTTTTATCAAAGTGTGTAAAATGTTTCCAAATTAAAAAATCATCATCCTTGATTTCTTAGCCATTATCTAGAAAAAAATAACAAGATGTGAGTTGCTTTAATCGATGATGACGGGTGGTCTAACTTTATTTAAAAAAAAAAAATTAATGTGGATGAGCAGTTAAGAAAATAAAAGTCTCACGTACATGCTATTTCTAAATAGGTTAGGCATGGTGGACTTGCTTGTCAAGCATAGTAGTGTCTGGGTTTTTTTATTTTTTTAATATTTTTTTAATATGTATTTTTTTATTTATACTTAAATCAATACTTCTTTTCTTTGATTATTTATTTTATTTATTTAGTTTTTTTATTTAGTAGTTGTTATTTAAGTTATTTTGTATGTATTTAGTTTTTGAAGAGATTATTATAATTCATCTATCTATAATTTTTTTTTATGTTTTATATAAATGGACATTATTTTAAAAATTAAAAAATATTTTTTAGATAATATTTCTAATATGTGCAATCTTATATAATATTTTTTCCCTTTAATTTTATTCAACCAATTTTATATGTGTATCTATATTAAAATCATCTCATCAAAAAATTGATTTTGATAAATCTAGTCATGAAACACAATCAAGTAAATGGCCTGAGGTTAAATGTCTTTCTCTTTTTTTTTTTTTTAAATTCATCTTTAATTAATAACTTATTTATTAACACAAATGGTTATTGATTTACTTAACTAGAAGCATGCATAAGCTTTTAAATTTACACTTAGGATTTTTTATGTTAAAAAATGTTGGAAAAGCTTGTATATTTATTTTTTTGTTGAAAAAAATATCTTACAAAAAACAAAATGTGAGTCAGATAGCTAATAATACTTTATGTGTAAGATTTAATGTGCTTTGTTTTTAAAAAAGACAAGTGATGCGAACCTTATAATTATATGGTTACGCAACTCATAGCAAGATTGACAACGAATCCAAGAAAGTGAAAACAGGTTTGATAAGAGTGTGCTATAATAAAAACTTGTATTTGACATGATCAAAAAGTTGATGTCTTATTCCAAGTGCAGGAGTGTCAAAGTAAAATAACTCGGCAAGACCGGGGTCGAACCACAAGGAGGTGAATTATATAAATTACAAATAAAGAAAAAGATTTGAACAGAATAATAACAAAAAAAGAGTTGAAGAAAGTTTTGGGGTGTGATATTAATGTAAGAATTAAACAATAATAAAACATATGTCAAGGTTATAGGATTTACTAATGGTATTTCAAATAAATATAATGTAAACTCTTTTTATTACTCAACTGGAAACCACACATAAAGGAGGTTCCAATCGGATGATTTCTCGTTATTAGCTCATTATAAATTACTAACATGATCATATTAATCATCTTATCTAAGTAACACCATACTTATAAATATCATCAAGCATTCATGCTGCTAGTTTATGTTAACAACAAATCAAGTTCCTATCATAATAACGATGTCGGCCGAAAACTACGAAGGATCAAGCATTTGATGTATCAAGAGTTATACAATACAAATCTAGATTAATCATTTAATAAGTAAGGTATTAAGAATTAGTAAGATAAAAAGATAAAACATGTTAATAACAATCTTTCTTGGATATAAACATTTAAAGCCCATGTTGAGTTTATATTATACATATTCTAACACCATTAGAGAAACCTTTTCACCTTGACATAATTAACTTAGCTAAATATTAAGAAGGAGAAAAACATAAATAAGCAATATAAGAACATAAACATAATATAAGCTAACTAAGTATAGGAAAGGAAATAAAAGAGCATAAACAAGAGATTACTATAGCATGAAAGAAAACTTGAACATTACAAAGATATAGAGAGAAAGCAAGAAGATGACTTTGATCTGAAAATTAATATGACTAAATACATGATAAATGCCTCCTTTTATTGGTTAAGATTCAGAACTATTGATTGATTGAATAATTGGTGGTCATCCATTGATTTGGTGGCTGGTTTTTGACATTAGTGGCTGCTGTTTTTTTGATATTGTGGGCTGATTATTGATATTGTTGGTTGGCCAAAACATTATTACTAACATTAGAATTATAGCTAACTGAATTATGGAAGTTGTGGGCAATTTTCTCAGCTTTCCAACAAAAAAAACCAGAGCTCATTTGGACTTTTAGAACTCAAGATATGAGCCAAAAACCGAATAGTGTTTGAGCTGCAGGACAACTTCTGACGTCTTCGTTGTTGCTAAGATTTGAACTTGAAAATGGCAGAATTGAGTCTTTGAGTCCACATGAAAATTGTAGTTCTATGTCTTACCTTTCCATCCATATAAAATGGACCTAAATCCGATATCTACAGCTCCAGATATGATCCAATTACTGAACAGTATTCGAATTTGGAATGCACCAGCAACACTTTGCTAAGTTTGGTCTTCTCTTTGTCCTCTCAATTTCAATACTTAAACTCATCAATCAATCCTTTTATTTATGTGATAGACCTATATTTAGGATGAATATTTACCATGAATTAAAGGTATATTATATTTTTAGACTTGCTAGTATAAAACATGTTTTTGTTAGGGAATTTAATAATACTTTAGGTGCAATATGATGACATAAATCCTTAATGAGAATACATTTTTAAGTACTAATCAGTCTTAAAACACCAATATTCTTGGAATAAGAACCCTCATCTTGCAAATACCATTTCACGATTGAGAATTACAAGGAAGACGCTAATAAACCAATAAATCTTTAATAAATCAATTTAATTCAGTATAGAACCAAAGAATATGAGAATTTCTCTCACACAAGTTGAATAAATTTAGTAACAATAACATTATCAAGTCTAAATATTTTGTCCTTACAAAGAGTACTTATATAATCTAAAATAAAAATCTTAATGGATCTATCCTTGTAGGATAAGTTAACCCACTTACAAAACCAACCTGAAACATATACTAATACACTATAAAATATGGATTCAAACAAGCTTGGGGCCATAACTGAAACTAATTAATTTATTAAGGCCAAACAAACCTTGGGCCTTGACAAATTAATCAATCCCAAAAGCATAAATTAAAAATAAAAGGGTTTGTATATTTGAAGCCCCTAACTAAATTATTTTCAAAGCCCCTAGCTACCACATATATCCTATAAAAGAAAAGACTCAAATTTTTCAATGAATCTAAGCCACATTAGAAACCCTTGCAGCTTTGTCCTATGCACAAGTTTAAGGTTTAAATAAACATCATTTAATCTCACTTTATTATCCAATATTAACTCATTGTAGGTTTGGATTAAGGGTAAAAAATAACCATGAAAGAACATTTCATCAATAGACCTGCTAAGATAGTAATAACAAATTTGACTAGTTTAAATAGCATGTTTTAAACTTTGATTGACTTAAAATTCTACCAAGATATAGTTTCATGTATATAGTATCTCCCTATAAAATTTCAACTCGATTTAACATATGGTTTGAGAGATACACCAAATCTTGTAAAATCTTGTAAAATTAGTTAGCAGGCTCTTTAAGGCAAAATTTAGACCTAACTTGGTTTGTATCATCTCCTCCATCCTTAAAAGGATTTGTCCTCAAATCTATAACATGAAGATTATCATCTTAAGAAAAAAATTAGTATTAAGCTAAAAAATAACATCATCATTAAAGCTCTGAAGAACTTTGTTAGGAAAAAAAGTCTCTTTAATAAATACAAGCTTTCATTTTAACCATTTTCCATTTTTTTTAATTTTAGTTGTTGATCATATATTTGATTAGGTTCCACAGGTAAAAAAGTTACAGGCATTCCATCCATCTCAAAAGAATTCTTATATGAAATCAACTATTTTATTTATTTTTAAAGCTTTTTTGTTTTATTAAGATTACTTCGATAAGTTGGGTGATTAGAAATTGATAAACCAAGTACAAGATCAATCTAATGTTTGATGCCTCTTATTGGTGACAATCTATTAAAAATCTCATCATGAAATACATCAGCAAAATCCTACAACAAAGAAATACAAATACTATGAATAGAGGAGTCAAGTTTAACAATTTTAAAATAAAATTCCTAATAAATAAGTAGAATTATCAAATGGTTTGAATAATATACATATTTAACCTTTCCCTTTTTCGCATAAAAATTAGGTTCTTTTTTTAGTTTTTCTATATAATTTATACTTCGCCCACTTACTTTTTTCACTTGTTGGGTTCTACCTCCATTCTTGGCTAGATTTAGGTTTTTTTTAGAAGTAGTTAAATGATTTATATTCTTGGTCGAATGGTTTTAGATAGTGGAAGAAGTGTTTTTAGGTTGTGGCTGAATTGATGGTTTTCTTTCACGTTGTTTTTCATTTTGATTTTCTCTACTCATGTTATAATGTTTCTTTTTTTAGCTTTATTTAATCATCTCTTACACCTGTTTGAGTCTGAGAGGTACAAAAGTGATGATTTTATCATATTTTATAATAACATACCTATTTTTAATTTCATTATGTGTTGCTTTTTTGTCGAACTATTATAGTCTCCTTAATAAGATGTGACTTGCATGCGTTGGAACCATATTACACAGAAATAAGACCTACATAATCACTTTTACCTCACCATAATCATCTAACCATTGCAATCTATAAATTCTAGGATGCTTATTAATAAACAAGTTTAGTTTACTAATAAGGTAATACTAGCTATATTAACACAACTTTCATTATTTATAATTAAATTATATATCTTGTTTTATATATGGCAATGTGTATGGAAGATGTTATCCCTTTGTTGATACCTTTACTTGAAGTGTATGCCTTACTTTTAATCGGGTATACAATCTCCTCATTAGTATAATCCTCAAATGGTAACATTTCTTCACAATCAGATCTATCATTTTTGGACTTCATGTCTCCAGTATATCTAATAATCTTCACTTGAAGTATACCTCATGCATAAGTTTAGGGCCTAAATAAGCATAATTTAATCTCACTTCATTGTCCAAAACTAATTCATTACAAATGTCATAACCCATTTTTAAGTTATTTCCTAAATTTTACCTTTTTTCCTTTTTATAAAAAAATAAATAGCAATATCATAAAGGCCAGTAATGTGTTAAAAGCAAGCCAAAAAGGATTGCACACGCACATTCCCACACCCCCCCCCCAACACACATATAATCAAGCTAAAACCTTGGACAAATTTAAAGTATAATTATACCTTGTTGTACTTAAGATTAAAGAGACAATGTATAGTTAAGGTCAAATTAACTAATTATTGAACAAATGTGCATAAAAATTTAGACCAAAGATAAAATTAAATTTTTAATAGGCAAATTTAATTTAATCATGAGTCAAATTAAAAGTATAATTATATTTAAGAATTAATTTGGGTCTAATTAAAGAATGTAATTATGTACGATGACTTAATTATACTTTGAATGAGTTAAATTAATTTTGTCAATTACTTAATTGGTGAAAAATTAAATTTGAGAGCCTAATTTTGGCTTAATTAAGAAGATTAAAATTTTAGAGGACCAAATATAATTTTTACAAAGTCAATTGGTTTAAATTAGGTGCAAAATCGTAAGAAAATCAAAGTTTTGCAATCAATTAAAGGCTAAATTAAATAAATTCACAATCAAGAACTATTTTAAAAAAGGAGTTGCAATCTAAGGAAAAAAAAAAGAGAATGAAATTAGGTGTGAAATTGAAGAGAAATGAAAGTTTAATGGTTAATTAAGGGTTAAATTGCATAAATTTTAAGGTAATGACCAAAATAAAAAGACACAGAAATTCAGAGACAAATTATATAAAATTAAAAGTTTGAAGCCAATCAGGGTGTACTTAAAAGAAATCATGAGTTGAAGGACTAAATTAAACTTTACCAAAATAACGTCGTTTTAATTACTATTGATCTTCTTTCTTGTATTTTACCTAAAAAGACTATCGAGGGAGCTACTTTACATGAGCATTTAACGTTTCATCTCTCCATTAAATTTGACAAAACTTAAATGAAAATTATGGCTTAACATCTAACTATACCTCAAAATGGCCCTTTCTGATGCTTCTTAGATAGTTTTCAATTGTTAAATTTGGCAATTCATAATTTATAATGGTCACTTTAAACTAACGGTTAGGATCCTTCATGACTGAATTAAAGGTCAAGATTTGGCACTAGTAATGACTAAATGTCATTCTTCTACTCTTTAAAAATAAGAGTGGATTTCATGCCCTGAAATGGAAGAAATTCGGGTTCAAAGTTGACAAAAGATCAGCCTCTTTAATTTTTTTTCTAGTTGCCAACCTTAATCTTTTCTCATTCACTACCATAACTTCGACTTCTTCAGCCACCATAACCTTCCCTCCACGTCGTGATCGACAATGACTTAACATCCTAGCAAACCCATCTCTTTACTGACGATAAGGACAACCACTATAAAATTCTCTCTTTTTACCGTAAACTTTTTCTTCCTGCACTACAACAACCTAGTCACTAACACCTTCAACCTCTATCGTGAGCTAGTAGTACTTTCATTGTCCTTATGCCAAACTAGTGACAACAATTGCAACCTCTACGTCATGTGAGCCTTTTCATCTCCCCCCCCTCTCATCTATATGCTTTTGATAGCAAAGGCAAAGTGGGTTGAACCTGTTTCTGCCCAACTCAAATGGTTGGGCAGAGTCTTGCCCAAACCTTTAAAAAAAAATTCAAACTTTTCAAAGGGTGTTTTAAAAAATATTTGTAGGTCTCTCACATGTTTTTCCAATAATTTTACATAATATTATGCTATAGGCTTATACTATAATATACGAACTTGGTATTAAAAGCACCCAGTTTTCTACAATTTTTTTTTTAAAAATAACTTAAAAATTCAAATAAATAAATAAATTTCCTCTTAAAAAAATATAAATAAAAAATATTTTATTTTTTTGTGCATACTTCTGAATCTTAAAAGTTTTCCAAGCATATTTGTCATTAATTTTTTTTTTTGCATCTTTCTCGTGTTTTTAAAAAACAAAAATGGATATCATAACTAGCTTATAATTATTCATTAGGGTTTGACTAAAATATCAAAAATCATTTAATAATTATTTTGTTTAATTAATATTCAGGGTGTTAAGATTTAGTTGTAGAATTTAATATTTGGAGGTATAAAACTATATTATAAAGTATAACCTCAGATATTAAATTTACAAAAAAAAAAATGTGATGCTAAAATTTAGAGCTTCAAATGATTAGGATTTAACCTGATAAGGTAGAGACTTTCTTGCGAAAGGAGATCTACCCTGAACCTTAGACAAAACTATTAGATAGAAATGTGATTTAGAATAACAATCAAATTGCTTCATTAATGAATATACCAAAACAATATCAATAAATTTGACCGATGTTTATTGAACTCTGATTGACATGAAATTGTATCAAAAAAATGTTTTATGTGTATAGTATCTCCTTGCAAAATTTTAACTCGATCCAATACATGTTTTGACAAATATTTCCAATGTTGCAAAACTGGTGAGTAGGCATTTTAAAGCAAAAATTGGACCTAACTTGATTTGTATTAACAATTTATTTTGAAATAAAAAAAAATATTCACCTCATTTTAACGGTTTAACACGACAATTTTTTTCTTAAAAAAAAAGAATATTTATTCAAAGAGAAATAATTTTGAACTAAAAAAAAAAATCCAATGATGACATAATTTCTTAAAAAATATTTAGACAACAATATGTTAAATTGACTTTGATTTTATGGCCTAATTCGTTAGACTCATGATCTAGTTCACGGACGCTAATGTGTTATATTATTTTTTAAAACTTTATTTAAATATATAAGACATAAGTTAAGTGATGGACTCCACTTAGTTTAATAACTTTATTCTATTTGAAACAAATTTTTTAAGTAAACTATAAAAATAGATATTCGTAAAATCTAGCACCAACTAAATATCAAGGTGTTTGTTTGAAACCATAATAAACTTACAAATATCAAACTGAAATAAATTATACAGGCCAATTAAAAAAATAAAAATATTAAAATATGAAATTAAAAAAAAATAGCATGAAAAATAAATAAAAGTAGAAAAATCAAATGAAAAATTAATATAAAAAAGTTACGCATGTGGGTTTGGTTGGCCTAACATGTCTAGGCCTTAAAGAAGTGTAGATACGCTAGACTAGACTAGCCGACATGCATGGGCCTATTATTTTTATTTTTTAGGGGCAGACACCCCATCTAGTTAGAGGAAAAAAATCATATAATGCATCACTTGCAATTACAAATCGGTGACTAGAAAATTGAATAGATGCCTCTTAGACAATAAAAGTGGATTATTTTTTTTATGAAACCAAGCTTGAAAGAATGGTAAGATGGCTTTTTGTGATTGGTATAACTACACAAAAAGATGGTTAAAACAAATTATTATAAAGTAATTATAAAAACTCTTCTATAATTTTATTTATTTATTTTTATATATTTTTATAAATTACACTTTAAATCTTGAGTCAAACAAAAAATTAAAATAAAATATAGATATGAGAGATTTAAACTATTATTGAACATGCAAACTAAAGGATGTAAAAAGTAATTTATGAAAGTTTGGAAGGAAAATGAAATTTAAATCAATTTATAAAAGGGTTTTTATAATTATTCTAATTATTAACTCGAGGTCTTAATCAACTTGACATTAAATAATCTAATTGAAAAGAAAAAACAATTGATGATGTTTGAGAAGAGAAAAAAAGGCTAGAATTGTCATTTTTTCCATAAAAAATAAAAGAAAAGCAAATTTTCATTTCTTTCAAGTTTGCTCTCTCATTTTTAATTTCATGCAAACAACTCAATTAATTTTTTTTTCTTGAAATTAAGTACTAGTCCAATAAAGAATTGAACCCCGGACCTTAACTACCATACAAAAAGCAAATATAAATAAATTTTAAATATTAAATTCCAATCAATATAACATAAAATGATTAAATTGAAAAGAAATTTTTTTTTCATAACAAAAGCAAAATCCAAAAGAAAAAAAATTAAAATTAAAAACTTGCAATTGTCTCAGAGTCCACGATAAGCTTGTTGAATTATTTTTTTAATAACACACTCTCACATGTATATTAATATTTATTATTCTTCACTCACAAAAAATAAACTCCTCGAATCCACAATGCTTTTACTAAAAAATTATATTAAAACACTAAGATTGTTTAGTTTTTTCAATAATAATTAAAGTAATTTAATTATTATTATTTGTGAACCGAGGAAGTAGTTGTGATGAAATACTCCATATCTTCCTTGTTTTGTTTTTAGAAACACTTATTAATATTTATTTATTTTGAAAACTTGAGTAATGCAAGGACCGAAACCACTGGTATATTAAAAAACAAAAATAAATAACCAAAAAGCTAAAACATAAGGCAAATTGACGATGATCATAGATATATTTTTTATTCAATGCTGCAGTCTAATTATTATGTTGCCCAGCCAAAAAAAAGCCAAGTGTCTTTTTATTAAAAGTATTTTAATCTTTTCACATAGTACATCAATTATTAAATGATGGATTGTGGATATAAATGTTTTTTTTTTCTAAGTTTTAAGAACAAAAAATTATCTAATTACCCTGAAAGTAAAAAAAAAAAAAAGTTGGAACTCAGAAGTATTTATATCTTTTTATTTTTTTAAATATAGTAAAATAATAACTTACCTTTTAAGTAAAAAAAAAAACTAAACCTTATTTCTAGGGCCTTTTGGTCTTTTTATTCTAGTTTTTTTTTTCTATAACGAGATTTATTGATGACAATTTGATCTTTTATAAATAATTTATTATTATTTAAATGAAAAAATTATTAGCATGTGCAACATAGCGCCATTAAATATGAGACGTTCACTTATATTAGATAATGTATCTAATGTTCCATGAAAATAAAAAATACCTTTAGATCATATTATTGGAAACATCATTATGTTATTTTTCTATTAGCTCCCCGTGTAGTAACAATGGTGAAGCAATTTGCTATTATAATGACTTTTCTTCTTTTTTTTTCTCTCCTCACCCAAAAATTACATCTTAGTTTTCTTTGTTATCGGTATTTCACCTTTAAAATTTATTTTTTTTACTTTTAATTTCTATCACTGGCCTATTTATAAAAGTTATTTTTTTTTCAATTCCATCATTCAATTCTAATTTATCATGTATTATTGTATTCAATTTGATCTTTATTATTTTGATTTTGAATATTTTTTGTAAAGATTTTATTATTTTTTAGTTTCATCATTTTATTCAAATTTATGGTATATTATGTTTTCTAACCTGGACCTTATTTTTTAAAAGTTTTTTTCTTTTCAATTTCATCCTCTAATAAAAAAAATTATAATTGTCCTTTAATTTATTTTTTAATTTTTATTTTTATTTTCATTTTTTTATTGCTATTTTCTTTTAAAAAAAGTGGATCCTTTTTGTGTGATTGCATTTTTTTTACCGGTTTCATTCCTCAACATTTGATTTGTTGGGGATTGAGTTTCATGAATTTTTCATATATAATTTTTTTGGTCTAGTGATCCAGGCCATGAATTTGAAAAGTTAGCGGGAATTAACATTTTTTTAATTGTTTTTTAAATAGTTTTATGATTTTTTTCTATTAGGTTATTCTAATTTTATAACTTAAAATACAGATTTACCGAGTTATCACGGACCGACTCACCTCTTATTGTTCAAATTACATATGGATCACGCTTGTTAAGGTTGATTTGTGCCATTTTTTAATTATATATATTTTTTAATTTTATATTTTCATATTTAATAGTATAAAAAATAAACATAGTTTTTCTACTCCTAGAAAATGTTTTTATTTTTATGTTATTGTGGTTGGTTTTTTTTAATTTTTATTTAATTAAAATAAAACCATTTTATTTAACTAGCGAAAGCAATTACCTTATTTGTAGAATTTTCTTCCTATTTAAAACATGTCTGTGCAACCATTACATTTTATTTTAAAAAAACAATTAACACGAACTCCACATTGCAGAAGCCCAGATCCAGTAAAAAGCTAAAATGAAAAAAAACTGTAAAACCCAATGAAATCCTACTGGATCCAATACAGCCCAACAAAAGCACAAAAGCACGACCCCTTAAAAATTTAAAATTATCTAAATAATAATTGTAGTTAGGGCTCTCTCCCGAACCGATGCTTTCTGCCTCCTATTGCCAAAAGTAAGGTACTCCCGTTACTTTCCCTCCACTGTTTACTTTTCTCTCTTTTCTGTTTGGTCCCGGAGAAAATTAGGGAAAATTAACAAAACCTCAAAATTTGTACTTCTCTTACGATGCATTAGATGCCCTAATTTTCCTGAGTTTTCTCAGCAACCAAACAAGCGGAAACCACTTTCTTTAAAACCAAAACCTCTGTTTTCTAAGCTGAAATTAGAAGAAAAACAATAAAAGAATTAGGTTCTTGGTTTCTTTTAATTTTATTTGATGCTTATCAACTTGTTCCAGTGCTCTGATACTGTAACAAAATCTGAACTTTTATTGTTTTTTTGTGTTTTCTTTTCTTATGAGCAGAAAGAGTGCACAAGTTTTAATATTAGGAAGATTTTTGCTTAACTTAGAACTTAGAGTGAGTGAGGAGTGAAATTAAGCTAGAAAATATAAATGGAGAATACACTAACACCTGCTAAGAGAAAAGAGCTTGAGAAGGAGGAGGAAGTGCAAGAGGAAGAGAAAGCAGAGATTTCTGGCACACCACAGAAGCAAGATTCTGCTCTGAAAAAGAGGATTTTGACACGGACTTGTGTTCATGAAGTTGCAGTCCCACATGGGTATGAGTCGAATAAAGATGAAACCTTTCACGGAACTTTGTCGAATCCATTGTATAATGGGGAGATGGCAAAAAGTTATCCATTTGAACTCGACCCTTTTCAGAAGGTGTCTGTAGCTTGTTTGGAAAGGAATGAGAGTGTTTTAGTCTCTGCTCATACGTCTGCAGGGAAAACTGCTGTTGCTGAGTATGCGATTGCAATGGCTTTCAGAGAAAAGCAAAGGGTTATTTATACTTCTCCGCTGAAAGCCTTGAGTAATCAGAAGTATAGGGAATTGCATCAGGAGTTTCAAGATGTTGGGCTGATGACTGGAGATGTTACCCTGTCACCAAATGCTAGTTGTTTGGTTATGACTACAGAGATTCTTAGGGGGATGCTTTATAGGGGTTCAGAAATTTTGAAGGAAGTTGCTTGGATTATTTTTGATGAGATTCACTATATGAAGGATCGTGAAAGAGGGGTTGTTTGGGAAGAGAGTATTATTTTTATGCCGCAAGTGATTAAAATGGTTTTTCTTTCTGCGACTATGTCGAATGCCACCGAGTTTGCGGAATGGATTTGTCATTTGCATAAGCAGCCTTGCCATGTGGTTTACACAGATTTCCGACCAACTCCTTTGCAGCATTATGTTTTTCCTGTGGGTGGTGCTGGGTTGTATCTTGTGGTTGATGAGAGTGAGCAGTTTAGGGAGGACAATTTTATGAAGCTGCAGGATACTTTCTCTAAGCAGAAAGCTGGTGAGGGGAACAAGAGTGCAAATGCTAAAGCTAGTGGAAGGATTTCAAAGGGTGGGAATGCTTCAGGGGGTTCTGACATATACAAAATTGTCAAGGTTTGCCCTCTTATTTGTGCATTCTTTCTTGATTGTAGTATCATGAGGTGCCTTCATTTAATGCTTCATTGAGCATTGAATGGGTGTTTATTATTCTTTCTCTCTCCAACGAGCGCTTCTCTATCACCATATGTAGTTTTTGAGTTTCCATTTTTCTGATGCCATCAATGAACTGAACTTTTCTTCATAACTATTGACTGAGAAGAAACTGTTTTGTGAAATAAATGAATATTCTTAGATGGCTCCTCAGACTCTTCAAATACATTTGTAATAAGCAACTTCTCATTTTTTTTCCTATTCTCAATTTTTTTTTCTTTTACAACACGCTCTGATAAAAGAAAAGAAGTTTACTGTTTGTTGACATACTGTTGCGTCTTTTATTTGCTCCAAGTTAGTGATTTTTTATTTTTAATGCGAGTGCTATTATCTGTTCGTGCATTTTCTGGATTTTTAAGTGGGGAATTGTAGTTTGTCCTGTTCATCTTGAACAGCTTGTTGATAAAACTGCTCAATCATTGCTTTCACATGTAATTTCAGATGATTATGGAACGGAAGTTTCAACCAGTTATAGTTTTTAGCTTCAGTAGGAGAGAGGTTGAACAACATGCCATGTCTATGTCTAAGCTTGATTTTAATACACAAGAGGAAAAGGACATCGTGGAGCAGGTTTTTAACAACGCAATACTCTGCTTGAATGAGGAAGACAGGAATTTGCCTGCTATTGAGTTAATGTTGCCTCTACTTAAGCGAGGCATTGCTGTGCATCATTCCGGTCTTCTCCCTGTAATCAAGGAACTAGTAGAGCTTCTTTTCCAGGAAGGCCTTGTGAAGGCTCTGTTTGCCACAGAGACAGTAAGTCTTCACAGGAAACTGGGTTGCAGTTTTAGTTATAATTAGTTTGTGGTCTCTGCAACTTACTTCAATCTTGAATGTTAATATGATGAACTGCCCTTTAAATATCTATCTTTTATGCCAGTTTGCGATGGGTTTAAACATGCCTGCAAAGACTGTTGTTTTCACAGCCGTTAAGAAGTGGGATGGCGATAGTCATCGTTACATTGGATCTGGTGAGTATATCCAGGTAAGTGATAATTTGCTGCATTTCTCTAGAGCTTTGAAAAACATACGAACATATAAATGCTTATGCATATATATATATGTGTGTGTGTGTGTGTGTGTGTGTATTATTATTAGTTTCTGATTCTACTAATTTCTACAGATGAGTGGAAGGGCTGGACGACGTGGTAAAGATGAGCGGGGTATTTGTATCATAATGATTGATGAACGGGTAATTCTATAGCTTTTCATATGTGCTGTACTCTTTGTTGTTTGGTTCCATTTTTTTTGGTGTGAATTTGGTAATTATTACTAGTTTTTTTCAACCATCTCAATAACATTAAAATGAAAATTGTTCTGCTAAATGTTAATTATGTGGGTTTATGGTTACTAGTACAATAATCTGCATACACATTATATAAATGTATAAATATGAAAGTCAACCTGTATTTTCACTTGAATGCTGCCCATACTACACGTATAAGCATTTTGTGTCAATGGAAACTAATAGTCTTTAGTTATAGGCTTTTAGCAGCACATCATGGTATCTTGCTTAGATCCTTGATAAAGGCTATAAAACAACCTGGTCTTCTCTTTCAAATGGATTACTTTTTCTGTTACCTTTTCAGATGGAGATGAATACACTCAAAGACATGGTTTTGGGCAAACCGGCTCCTCTAGTTAGTACTTTCAGACTGAGCTACTATTCGATATTAAATCTAATGAGCCGTGCTGAAGGCCAGTTCACTGCTGAACACGTGATAAGAAATTCATTTCATCAATTCCAGTACGAAAAGGTTTGTGTCAAATCCCTCACATCCTTGTGTGCATGTCCTGACTTCATGCAGTGTTCAATCACTCATAGATCTTTATCTCTTTCAGGCTTTACCAGACATAGGGGAAAAGGTTTCAAAACTGGAAGAGGAAGCTGCTGTTCTTGATGCATCAGGAGAGGTAATCATTTCCCTCTGTTTCTAATAACATTTTTTCTGTCTCTCTTTCTCTCTCTTGAAATAATTTAAGTAGATACTATATGAGTTTTTGTTGTCTTGTATTAGGCTGAAGTTGCTGGGTATCATAATCTAAAACTTGAGATGGCCCAGCTTGAGAAGAAGATGATGAAGGAAATAACAAGGCCTGAAAGAATTCTTTATTATCTGTGCACTGGTCGGTTGGTATGTATGGAAAATGAACACTGTTGTTGAAGTTTGTGTGCTACTAAATGGCTAGTATCTTTTATTCTTTTCTTTAATTAACCTTATTAGCGATTGATTCTCTCACAACCTTAGATATGTTGCTGAGATATATGGGCATAAGAGATCAGAAGAACATTATAGATTTTACCCCCAAAAAATTTAGAAACATTTAAAGGATGTGAGTTAGAGGGGAAAAAAGCTGAACAATAATTCCTCATTTCTGCAAATTTCACTTGCATTTGCACACGTATTTATAATTTCAGTAATGATATATCTTTTTTTCCCTCTCAGTAGTGGCTGTCTGTATTGCAGATCAAGGTAAGAGAAGGAGGAACTGATTGGGGTTGGGGAGTTGTGGTGAATGTTGTTAAAAAACCCACTGCAGGATTGGGAACATTGCCATCAAAAGGTGCTGGTTATATAGTAGATACTTTACTTCATTGCTCTCCTGGACCAAGTGAGAGTGGTTCCCGGCCAAGACCATGTCCGCCTCGGCCTGGAGAAAAGGGTGAGATGCATGTGGTAAGTTGATGCATCAGTGGGATAGTAGTTTAATCTCTTTTCAGTATTGTGGCCCACTAATTAACTTCTAGTGCTTGTACTGGTCTGGTGGGGATGATGTTTTTGTTCACTCCTGGGCTAGGTTCCTGTTCAGTTGCCTCTGATCTGTGCTCTAAGCAAAGTGAGGATATCCATTCCT
>NW_011499854.1:844234-928622 GCF_000495115.2 Populus euphratica | reverse complement strand
GATATCCCTTCCTGCTGACCTCCGGCCATTGGAAGCAAGGCAAAGTATACTTCTAGCAGTGCAGGAGTTAGGGAATCGGTTTCCTGAAGGCCTTCCAAAGCTTAACCCTGTAAAGGTAACTATTTCATGTACTTGAATGCTGGCTCATTTCAAGAGCATATAATAGGCATAGAACAAAATTATAGACCTTTTGATGCTCTACTTGGGCTTTGGAGCTGTTACCCAGTTTATTACACCACCAACCCATGTTCAAGCATCAAGCCTTATATTTTGAGTTGGCACATTTTATTTTACTTTTTGGAATATGGAAAATATTTTGTAGTCTTAACAAAGCTCTTATCATACAACGCCCAAATTAGCTGAGACATATGGAGTTTTCTTTCCGTTCACTTTCCAGACCGTCTTTCATTCCTTTCCAAAAAAAAACAAAAAAGACTCATAGAGCATTAGGCACTGATACATCAGAAAGAGGAAAAGCATGGTTGCCATTGATGTTCCCTATCCTCACTCTGCTGTAAGCACCATTAATAGATCTCACCTTTACACTTTCTCAGTTGCTTCTGGTATCTTCACTATTTGAATTTTCGTGTTTGTTTTATCACATATAATGTTTTAAGCTTAGATCTCTAAGAATGCTGCTGTTATTTGTATCATGGTTCTATTTATTTGCAGGACATGAAAATTGAGGATCCTGAAATTGTGGAGTTGGTTAACCAAATTGAGGAATTGGAACAGAAGTTACATGCGCATCCACTGCACAAGGTTTTCATAACAATTAGAATCAACTTACTCGAAATTCTGTAGAAAGTTACTGCACTTGGAAAATTCTCTCGACAATGTTTGCTTTAAGTGGTATCTTTAGCAATCACGCTTGATTTTATGCATGCAGTCTCAAGATATAAACCAGATGAAAAGTTTTCATAGGAAAGCTGAGGTGAATCATGAAATTCAACAACTTAAGTCGAAAATGCGTGATTCCCAGGTATTTTCCCTTATTGGATACTTAGTTTGACAGAACTGTAATATATAGTTGGGATTTATTTCTCTGTATTGATTCCGGATGTGTAATGTATATTTCTGAAAGCCTGTGCGAAGAGAATGCCTTTTGGCATAAACTTTGATTCATCTTATTGCATGGAGCACTTTTGTATTTTTTATCTCAATTTATCAGAAAAGAAAAGGGAAAAAAAGCATCTTCAAGCATAATGAATTATTTGCATGGGTGATCAGCCAATAATTGGGGCCTTGAATTAATAGTGTAGCATGTGGTTGTGTGTACAATGGAATTACTAGTTGCTTTCTTATAATTCATGCAACAGATCATTTTTTTGCTAGGTATTGATAATTTTTCCATTTGCATGCTCTGATGTTTTTAGTGTGCTCTACAAGAGACACTAGACAATCTGCCCACTGCCCAGAGGTGTTGAATCTTGATTGGGTGTCCATATCTGGACAATACAGCCACACTGAATAAAGATGAAAATAGCACAAGCATGCAAACTTGAGTGGCTGTTCCTTTTGTGGCTTTTGTTCAAATGGTTGCCAGTATTTGCTTTTGTTGATGTTGGGCTTGTTATTATCTACTCCATGATTTGTTACATTCTTCAGTTTTCCACCTGCAGTTTTTTTAATTTGATTCTCAATTCTTTGCAGCTTCAAAAATTCCGTGAAGAACTTAAGAACCGTTCACGGGTCTTGAAAAGGCTCGGTCATATAGATGCTGATGGTGTAGTCCAGGTGAAGGGCAGGGCAGCCTGCTTGATAGACACAGGAGATGAACTACTTGTTACAGAACTGATGTTCAATGGTGAGCTTATGACCATTATTTTTCTTTCTTTAATTTTCCATGCTTTGTAGAATCTCATTTTACCTCAGGCTTGGTTTCTCTGGCCATGTTGCTGGTGGTCTTACATGCATAGAATTAAGGCTGAGCCTCTGATTTCATCTAGCAATATTTAATTTTGTTAATGTTAATGAATTTTTTATCAGGTACCTTCAATGATCTTGATCATCACCAAGTTGCTGCTCTTGCAAGTTGCTTCATTCCTGTAGACAAGTCAAGTGAGCAAATACATTTGAGAACTGAACTTGCTAAACCATTGCAACAACTCCAAGAGAGCGCAAGAAAAATAGCAGAGGTTGCTATATTTTTTTGTTTGCTGTTTTGTTTATATTATGCAATTGACTCTTTAAGAACAGTCAGAAATGTCTTTCTGCATAATTACAGATACAATATGAATGCAAATTGGACATAAATGTCGATGAATATGTGGAATCAACAGTCAGACCGTTCTTGGTGGATGTGATTTACTGTTGGTCAAAGGTTGGTTTTTTATATTTTATTTTCAAAGAATTTCCTACTTTGTTGGCCATGGACTGGTTAATATGGATACCCCCTTTTCTTTTCCTTATTGGAGTCTGGTTTGGGCAAATTTCTAAATCAGCATGAAAATTCTGGAGGGATCATTTTTGGTCTGTATTGTCTGTGATATTGCTGACATCCAAATTGGTGTTTTGGCAACTCAACCAGTTGGCCAATGGATAGCTGGTAGCAGTGAACAATGTTTATTCAGCCAGCCAAACTTTGCCCCCCTCTCTGGGCAATCATTTCAATGTGTCTTCCATTTAACGTGTTCATATGACTTATTTCTGAGAGATTCCCTATACCTCTTGGTCTGTACATCCAGACAAGTTTATGGATTTGACCATTGCTTATTTATTTTTAAGCTACAGGGATTTGGTTATTAAAGACTACCTGAGTGCTGTATCAAATTCATTTGGGTTTAATTTTTTTTTTTAAGTCCAGTGTTGAATAATCTGCTTGCTTTGCCCTTTTTCCAGGGAGCTAGTTTTTCTGAGGTCATACAAATGACTGATATCTTTGAGGGTAGTATTATCAGAAGTGCTAGAAGATTAGATGAGTTTCTGAATCAGGTAAATTGTGAACTATTCACTCTGAACGTCATGTGCTGATCTTCTTGTTCCACTTTTCTTCAAAGAGAAAATTATTGTATGGTCCAATTCTATTGTTCCCAGTAGAATAGTCTCTCCAAAAAGTCTCAAAAACACCACTCTGTTCTCTGAAGATAATCTATATTGTTTATGCTGGCTTTCTCTTGAACATGGAAACAGTATACACTTTCTTGTGCAGCTCTTTATTTGAATTTCAGTGGAATTGTTGCCAATAATTGCTTTCTTTGCCTTCCCAGTTGCGTGCTGCTGCTCAAGCTGTGGGTGAAGTCAGTTTAGAAAGCAAATTTGCAGCTGCCAGCGAAAGCCTTCGGCGAGGTATCATGTTTGCAAATTCTCTTTACCTTTAAGCTGTCTTTTTGCAGGCTTTTGTATGCGTGTGGGTCAAGCACCCATGGGCACAATAGCTCATCTCATGCAACATTGTTTCCATGGTGGCCACTTGAGATGTGCTATAACTGACAACTATAGGTTCCATCTCCTTTCCTCGTGTTGCTTCTAGTTTTTTTTCAATGGCACTGTTGCTGTTGATATAGTTCATTTGACAGTTGATTTTCTTTGTAAACACAAAGTTGGAAACATGGGAAATGAAAGGTATACCCATGTAAGGCCTAACGGCAATGTCATTAATTTCTCTGGATTTAACTCGACAGACATCAGAAGCTTTGTAGGTGTTACTTTTACTAGTCAATCCATGTAATGCAGAGCTGCAATGTTCGAAGCATTCAATTTTCTATGAAAGAAAACAAAAAGTTACTTGTTTGATGCCTTTTCCTGCTTTACATGTCGTTTTTTTATGTATTTATGAAACTTTAAAACAACCATGCATAGCAGCAGACTACCATATGCTGGAAATAAATCTCATTTTGTCTGCAATTCTGTAAAAGAGAAGATAGTGTGCTACACATTGAAAGCTTCATTTGAAAAAAATAAAATAAAATCACACCATTTCGAGAATAATGAAGTATAAAAGCGAAGGATTTTACAGAAAAACAAGCTAGTAGGTTTGGTACATGCCGACAAAGCCGAATTTGTGATGAAATCATGCTTTGATTGGGTCTAAAACAACAGTGGAGTGGTTTGCAATATGCAAGCTGAACTGCCCTCCGTTTTAGCTCGCATCAATCTTCCCCGTCGCAGGTGGAGCTTTCATCTCAAAATTTGACACCAATCTTGCAAGTATGATCACGCCAAATGGTAGGAAGCTAAGCGAAAATCGACCTTTCCACCGACAACAGATTCAGTGTCACGGTCTTCTTCCAAGAATTGCTCTGGCCGGAATTCTGATGGTTTCTCCTACCAATCAGGGTTGTTAGCTAGCCACCATGCGTTGACTGCCATGTTTGACTCTTTAGGAATGGTAAAACCTCCTAGTTTTGCTTCTTCAAGGTTCATACGGGGCACTAACAAGGGAATTGGGGCGTGTAGAGTGTCTCTTCTATTGTGGCTTGCTAATATGGCGGTTCATGCAGCTTAGATTCCGTGACTGGATAGGACGGTTGTGATTTCATCTCTGATCTTCTTCTGAACGGTCGGATGATTAACCAGTTCAGCAATGGCCCATTCCATGGACCACAATGCAGTCTCTATACCAGCAACATTAATGTTCTCTGCAATGTAAAGAACATTTTCTTCACTGGTTCCTCCATGTAATAACTAATGGATTGTAGAGGAAAAACTGAATTACCCCTAATTTCAAGATATCTCATTCTTTCTTTGGAGGGTAAAAAATTAATTTCATTATATTAATAAATAATTTTTTATGTCAAGATATACAATATTTTTGCTATGCCTTTCAGAATTTTTGTATAACACCCATTATTAGCCATAATTTTTTTTTTTATATTGTGATATCAACGAAACTATTCTTCTTCTTTTTTTTTTTTATCTATAATGACTGGAATTGCAACCATGATAACCAGTTATAAATCTTAGCCTTATAGATGTGAGGCTGGTTAAAATCATGGCATCTACGATGTTGTCCAAATCCCGATTTTAATAGCTAATATTTATTAATTAAACAAATGGAATCAAACTCATAGAATTAACACTTACTTATCCTACATATATATATATAGATATATATGTATGTGTGTGTGTGTGTGTTTGTGTGTGTGTATAGAAAAGGAAAAAAAAAGCATGCTTAAAATTAGTGAAGTATGTTTAAGATTCTCCGAAAACGAGTATTGTGTTATTCTCACTGTAGCTTATATCACTATTCACTCTTTTACAAATCATTATAAATAATTGGAGAAGTGATTTTTTTAATTTTTAATTTCATCTTCAAACTTTTTCTTTATATAATTAAGCCTTTTTTAGCCTAAATTAGCATCCAATTAATTTTTTTTAAGAGAAGATTAAATTGAAAGATGAAGTAACAAAGTAAAAAAGATGGATAAACCAGGTGGTCTCTTCAAATTTTATGCAAAAATCTTACTTTTTGTTGGTTTACAGGTGATTGGTTGTTTTAGTAATCAGAAACTTAATTTTGATACCAAAATTTATTTCCTTTGTTTGCACTCTTTTTTTTTTTTTGTTAAAGGAAAGAGAGAGAAAACATCCAAATTTCAGTGAAGAGAGAGAAATTGATTATTGATAACAATTCAAACCGCTAAAATGGTTGAAATTAGTGTCAATGAGTTCCATTTAATGAGTAGAATTTTACATAGATGTTTTTTTCTTTTACTTTATTTAGAAAACAAATCTGATCGTAAGAATGTTTTTGGATTTAGGTTGATTTTGGTTTATTGAGTTGTTTTTTTCTTGATTTTTGGAGATCATGGATAGGTTTATCAAAATGTTTAGGGTATTTTCTAAGTGTTTTGGGTTAAAAATGAGTTTTTAAACCAAAAAAATCGAAAACCTTGTTTTTCTAGCAACCTATAATCACCGGATTTTGCATAAAAAAGATGACGCGTCATAAACTATCTTATTTTTATAAAAAAAAAATCAAGGCAAACGACTGCCATTCATCTCATTAAATTTTTTTTTTTACAGTTGATAAAAAGATAATTTGGCTAATATAGAAGTTTATCGAGATTAATTAGATTATATTCTTTATATTTATTTGATTCGTTTAGATTATTTAAGAGATAAGTTCAGATATAATAAAAAAAAAGTTATTCGAAGATAACTTTATAAGTGTTTTTGTGAAACACGTTAGTAGTTTATTGCAAACGTGATAGACTATGAAACTTGAAGATTATCCTTATCTTTATCATATAAGATATATATATATATAAGGAATGTTAAGTACAAAGAAAGGTGGGTGCTGTATGCTTTAAAAAAAAGTTTCAAAATATAAAAACATTTAGAAGTAAGGGTGCTAACCAGTTAAGGAGTTTATACTTTATATGGAGTTTCACAACACATATTCTTGACACACAAGAAGTGTGTAGGACATTCTCCAGAAAAATTGGTCCCTAAATATTTGAGCCTACACATTCCTCGAGAGAGTTTCTATATAATTTGTTAGCAACTAGAGATTTTAGTTAGGATGACAACAACTTAAAGATCATCAGAAGTATTAGCAAGTTATTGTGGTAGGAGACACATCATAGTTCACTATCTGATCAAGTAAGGCAATACTTAATGTTATCTCAACCATCTTAGCCACACGCGTCTAATACAATTTCTTTTCTTTAAAAATGTTTTATACAAAAGAATTCTCATGCACTTTATCGCCATATAATTAACTTAAAAATAATCTTTGATATATAAAATTTATTGAATCCAATTATGTGTATGACTTATATCACGAGTTTGTTTGATTAAATCGAGTTCTTTTATATTTTTTTAGTTAAATGCTCTTTTTACCATCTTTAATCCTTCAACATTGAGCTAATTGGAGATTGAACTTTCCATTTTAGTTTTTCAAAATTATCTCCTCAACTCTTGCATGTTAGTTTAGGTTAACCCAATACGTTTTTACTTAATATTAAATAAAAATATCATTTAATATATGGTTAAAATATATTTTTTTAGAAGACATATTATCAACACATAGAATTTTTTACTGCATTTTTTTTCTTGCTTTGACACATAACACATACTAATTGACTATTTTAAACCATTCTTTAAAAGGGCTTTTCATGGATTAATGGTCATGAAATTTTTAAAAACAAAAAAAGCCAGTTAGCAAATGGAATATTCACAAAGATTAAGATGACTCTAAAAATTATCTAAAAAATCTAAAGTGTAATACTAATTTGTCAAACAACTTCATATTAAGAATTATAATGTTAATTTTTTATAATATTAAAAATTAATTAAAAAAACTAAAGGGAGAAAGGAAGTTACAATGCTCTAGGAAACAAAACATTACATTATTTATTGTTATAGTGTAATGATTAAATTGCTCCTAAGCCAATAAACCTTTGAATAAGACATTTGGGGCAGTGTAATATCTTCACCGTTATATAATTATATTTTACAAATTACTTGAGGTTATATTTGTTATTTAATTTTTTTTGCACAATAAAATTACTAATTTAACCTTGTAATAAAAAAAATATAATTCCTATTTACTTGGGGACTTTTTTGTGTTTTTATTTTTTTCATAATAGTTTAATTACTTTGATGCTCTTAAAAAACAAATTGCATAACTCTTTATAAGGGGTTTTTTTTTTGTCATTTTACATTAGTTTAATTGTAGATTTGAAGGTTACTTATTGATATTTTATAATTGATATATATTAAATATTTATTAAAAAGAAACTGATGGCACCAGCATGTTGATGACCCCCATGTTGTTTGAGCGGCTCGGGAACAACCCTCCACTCATCCCCTTTCAAGATGACGTTCAAAGGTTTTGGTGTCCTTATGAAATAAGGTGGTGCATGCCCTAAAATTGCCCTGGGTTCAATATAAAACAACTTTTTTTCCCCTCTATAACCTTGTTAAAATTCAGAACAACCCTTGCAATTTATTTCTCCTTCACATTTGGTTTTTATTTTTTTGATTATTTTTTTTAATTGTGAATAATCTATAAAATTACAAATATTTTTCAATTTTAGCTCCACCATTTTTTAATCTATAAATCATCCATCATATTACAAATATTTTTCAATTTCGCCTCTATGATTTTTTAATCTTTCAAATTTAATCATATTATTTTGATTGCTATTTGTTTTGTTTGAGATAATTTTTTTTTTATAATTTCATCCTCAAGTTTTTTTTATCAACTTTTATTCTACTTGTTTTGTTGCCATCTTTTTTTTTCTTTTGCATATTTTTTTTATTAATATTTTTTTCATGATTTCATCCTACAAAATTAAATTAGTTGAACCTACGCTTCTCAATCAAACATAGATCCAAGATTTTATGGATTGCGAGTTTTAGAGATAAGATTAGATTTAAAAGGTTTGCTTGATTTTTTTATTTCACCTTGCTTAACAAGGGTTTATTTGTTGTTTTTTTCAAATTATTTTTTTCTTTATAATTTTACTCGTTAACATTTGGTTGATAATCTGGATGAGCTCAAGTCTAGTTCTTTTCACTTTTTTTTGGTTATTTTTTTCAATTTATTTATTATTGTTGTATTTTTTATTTATGTTATTTAAATTACCAAATGAACCAATAAGTTAGATCTTAGAATTGGTTATCTTAATATTCTCATTTTTATACCAAGAAAAATATTTGCCCAGCCCAAGATAGAGTGGGGGCTACAAATCTGGAAAAAACTAAAAGTGGTGAATTTACCATTCATCTATTAACAAAACATCCATTTATTGAAACATTGTTTTTGTTTTATTTTTTAATATTGGTTTATTGTAGAATAAACTTTATAATTTATTTTTTTATTTAGTTATCTTGATCTCATGACCCAGGTTGCTGGTTTTGCAAGTTAACATGAGTTGATTTGTTTTTTTGTTTTTAATTTTATCATTCAATATTGGATTGATTGAGAATTGAGTATTATAATTTATTTTAATTTATTGATATAAGGTTATCTTGGTCTCATTACCTGCGTCACGATTTTGGTTTTTCTTTTTGGTTTTTTATTTAATTTTATCTTTTAATATTTAATTTATTACAATTAAATTTTATTATTTATTTTGATTTATTTTATATGAAGTTGCCTCAGTTTTATGACACAGATTGTGAATTTGATGAGTTAACTTAGTCTCGCTTTGATTTTTTTAGGGTTCTTTTTTTTATAATTTTATTAATTGATATTAAATTAATTGAAAATTAAACTTTATAATTTATTTCAATTTAAGGTTTTTCTCATGGTTATTGGTTTGGAAGGTAACCTTGTAATCAAGATTGTCAATTTTGTTTTGGTTGATGTTCTTTTTTTTTAATTAAAATAATATATTTTGCTTTTAGGGTGTTTGGACGGTACAATTCAAATTTAAAGGTCAACTAATTTGAAATTATATAATTTAAATTTCAAATAGAAGTAAAGAAGTCAAAGTTGAAACGATAAGATCTGTTGACTCGATGAGTTTAGAAATAACTTGAATGATTGGTAAAAATATAATTTAATTAAAAAAATTTAAAAATACATATTTTTTTGTAAAAAAATTATTAAGACTACAATATATTAAACCTGAGTCAAACGAGGTTAACCTTTCAAATTTATAATTTGGGTTATCAAACCATAATAACCCTAAATAAAACAAATTATAAAACTTAATTTTTAATAAATTTATTGTTAAATGATAAAATTAAAAAAAATAAATTTAAAAAACAAAAAAAAAGACTTTTGAAACAAAATTTCAAATTTAAATGAAATGATGAAAATGCCATCAACAATTTCACAAAGTTTTTAAAACTCCGATTGTCCTAAATGTTTAATATAAAATAAAATGATATGTTATGAAAATTCTTATAAAATTTCAATATAATTTAGTAATTGAATTGAAAAATATGATTAATATCATAAAATTAAATAATAATTTTTTTAAAATAAAAACATTATTTAACCGGAACAAAATTGAAACGTTCCTTCCAAAAATTTTGATGGAGTTTACAGAATAAATCAAGAATCTAAACAAGAAAAAAATTATTTCGATTTATTTTATTTTTTAAACTAAAATGAAATATACCGAGTGAAGTAAAAACTTGCTTGAAATAATAAGAAATTATTTAAACAATTTTTTGGTATTTATTTGAATAAAAAAAAATCAGCTGGTGATTCACTGAGCGGCTCTTCTTGAAACTATCCATCATCCAAACACATTTCAATGACAGTAACGATTAATAAAACCGAGGTGGCAGAATATGATTGGATATTGGTATAGATTGAAAAAATAAAAAAGTCAAGAAGAAAAGAGCTCTCTTTAGCTTTGGGTTGGCAACCCAAACCCAATTAGGCGGAGCATTCAATTTCTCACACTCTCTGACTCTCTTCGCATTTCCTCGTTTCTATCGACAAGACAGCAACACAAACCAAAGTCCCAACAAATCTCTTCCTTCCATCACTTCTATCTTAAATACTCTCCCCTTCTCCTTCTCTTCGTGCTTTCTTTGCTTCGACAATAACCCATCATTTCTTCTTCAAGGTAACCTATATCTAGTGATGATCTAATATAGTTATGTTTGTTTTGATGTTTTAAGTAATGTAACTGTTGTCTTGTTGTTTGAAGCGGTTTTTTTTTCTTTTTTAATTTATCTTGTAGGCCTTTTGGGTTCCAAAATGGAGGCTACGTTGCCTGTTTGCAAATCTGTTGCCTCTACTCCTGTAAGTTGTTGTTGCTCTTTCGTTTTTGTGTTTCTGTTCTGTTGCTTACTTGTTTTTGGTTCGAATTTGTTAGAAACGTGTCTTCTTTTTGTTTGATTTGTAGTGGGTTCGCGTTGGAATGTTCATTAGAAGGAAATGAGTCTTGGGTTTTGTTTGTTTTATTCGTTGGGGGATGGTATTGGTTGATGGCTTTGTAATGTTGGGCTTAGTTTGTATTTGTGGAGCTGGGAATTGAAGCCAATTCAGTGATTTACTTGAATTGTAGATATGTGGTGCTATTTCAATTCTATGATTTTGCTAGCCTATGTGGGGTGATGTAAATAATGAGGATGGTTTGGGAGGGTTAATGAGCTCAGAGGTTGGATTTTTAATTAAAAATGTTTTTGAAATATGAAGATAAGTGATAGCAAGTACATGTCTAATGCATATAACTTGCATTGTTGTTGTATGTTTTAAAGAATTCCAATGACAATGCTAAGCATTTTTAGTTTTATGAGGTTGTGATATCTAGTGAAATAGTCTGTGATTGTTACAAATACTGAAAGAGTTTATTTATTCAATGCATAAGGGTTTATTCATGGGGAAAACTAGTGGAATCAGGAGTTCTCAATGCAGCTTTATGATGGGAAATAAGGTTAACTTTCCTAGACAAAGAGCTCAGACTGCCCACATTAGTCACTGTGCTAAGAATGGAGGAGCTCTTGGGGTTACATGTCGCGCGGAAAAAATTCTGGTAGCAAACAGAGGAGAGATTGCTGTTCGTGTTATTCGAACTGCACATGAGATGGGGATACCATGTGTAGCTGTTTACTCTACCATAGATAAGGATGCACTTCATGTGAAATTGGCTGACGAATCAGTGTGCATCGGTGAAGCACCCAGCAGTCAGTCGTAAGTGGTTATAATATTCTTACTTTATCAGTCACATGCATTACACATGGATATTAGTTTGCAACTAGTAAGGGGGATTTTAGGAAAAGCTTCCAAGTCAGAGTCAGTAATCTGAAACAATTCATCTTAATTTAACAGTTGTTACTACCCTCTGTGTTTCACCTCATATCTTATTCATTAAAGCATTGCTGGTAGCGGTTTGATTACATTTACGTCCCCTGTTAATTAGTTTATAAATTGATAATTATAATTTTTTTTCCTGCTTGTTGAAAGTTGCAATGTTTATATAGAAATAATTTGGTTCTTGAGTAGTCATTTAATTTCTCAATAACAAATGCAAGATACTCTTAAGTTGTAGATTTGGAATATAATGAATTTATTTGTATGTTTCACTGTTTTTCGACAGGTACTTAGTGATCCCAAATGTTTTATCTGCTGCTATAAGTCGTAGATGTACAATGCTGCATCCTGGATATGGCTTCCTTGCTGAAAATGCTGTATTTGTGGAAATGTGCAGAGAACATGGAATAAACTTTATCGGGCCTAATGTAAGTAGAGACCAAGAAACTCAATAGTAGTAAAAAGTGAGATTAATACATAATCTCCTAGATCTTAGCCTATCTCATGTCAACTATTGTTTTACATTTTTTGTTGTTGTTGAATTAGATGCTAAAATCACTGCATTCTCAATTATGATAGATAAGGGAAAGATCCCATATTTGGAATACCATGTATACAGATTTTGAACAGCAATTCAATCTAGTATGATGTCCCAGAATTGGGGTTATGGCTAATGGTGACTGTTGTTATAATCTCTTTTTTTTTTTAATATAAAAATATCCCTTAGCGGCTGACATCCTTTTTTATGTAAATCTTTATTCATTAGTATGGTATGATGCAGATTGTTGAAGTTTGGTGATTATCTTTAGTTATTTGACATGTAGTAAAAAGCATGTGGAAGACAGTGGGAAGATTTATCTTTATGCTAAAAACTGTGATTGCCGAGTTGGTTGTTATTTTTTGGTTATTCACCAAATATCTTGAGGCAAATACATTTCCTGTCACTGAATTCTAAGTTTGAACCTTGTCTGCTTCTGTTTGGAAGGTGGTTAATTACATTATAATCTCATCATGGTTCTAGGTTTTAGGATGGGGTACATGTTCTATCTCAGCTTGGGTTGTATGTTAGTCAGTGTATCTATAAAGTCCATGAAGTAGTTTCAGACTCTCAGGTGGCTTTGTAGTAGAAAACTGATGGCAAAAAGTTGATGAAATTCTAAGGTTTAGCACAAAGACATGGAAAAAAAAAAAATGCTACATTGGGTCTTCAAGTATATACACCAACTTACTAAAGTTTTTCATTGAATGCTGAGTCATGCCTTCAAATTCATAAACCAACTTACCAAAGGTTCTCTGCTGAGTCATACATGGTTCTAGCAAAACTTTCCTCGCGTTTCTCTTTCATTTTGGTTATCCTTCCTTATTGTACTGGAAACCTATAATCTTCAGCACTGTAAATGGTGAAGTTGACTGTCCATTGGCATGTTTTGAAGAAATTGGATTGAGAATTGATCAAGTTTTTACCTGGTGAAAGTATATCATGAATTCATGTTTATGGCTGTCTATCACTTGCATAATTGAAAAAAGATGCAAATTATTGTTTGCTTTGTGCAGCCTGACAGTATAAGGGTCATGGGTGACAAATCAACTGCTAGAGAAACAATGAAGAAGGCAGGGGTTCCAACTGTACCAGGAAGTGATGGCTTATTACAGGTGCCATGATTGGCCATTATCTGTATTATTTGATTCAAAAAACTTTGGCATGTAAACAATTGCATGTCTTGCAAGTTTAGTTTAATTATTTGGTTAGCTCCTTTTACTCCTTTTGATAATATAGGAAGATCTAGTTTGATGTTATCTGACAAAGTTTTGTACACTGATTGTTGTTAGAGTACTGAGGAAGGAGTAAGGCTCGCCAACGAGATTGGTTATCCTGTGATGATCAAGGTAAATAATCTCCTTCATACTAATCCTTCTTTGATAGTCATGTTTTATACAGATTGTGACAACATTGAAATTGCAATATACGCCATTGCTACCCTTCCAGACTCAGACAAATGTCAGTATTTATACAGAAAGGATGGAGTAGTGTTTTCTCCTTGCTTCTTGCTTGATCACATCCTTGCCATCGACTTGTTTTGTTTTCACTCAGCTACACATCAAGCAATTTATGGAGCTCTTTACTATCTTTGCTGGAAATCTTCTCCTCTGTGGGTGCATGTGCATGTATAGAGAAGAAAGCTAAAATGCCCTCCAAGTAACCTTGTACAATAGTGCCAAGCATTAAAACTAAAATCAATTAAAATATCTCAGAAATCATTCCATAATAGGAATTATCCAAAATTATCACTTGGATTCTATGTTGAAATTATATGTTTGCATCTTTAATAAGTTACTCTTAATAGTTTCACTGTTGCCCCATTTGGTTTCTGAAGAATATGCAAGAGTGAAATTTGTGAAATTTCATAAAATAGGGTCTGGACCGGCAATTATGAGATTTGGAATTTTTTTTCCTTACATCTTCTAATACCAAGCAAATGAAGCATAAAATTAAAAAGCATTGAAACTTCTATTGAATTAAACCTATGTTCTGTAGGCAACGGCAGGTGGTGGAGGACGTGGAATGCGGCTTGCCAAAGAAGCTGATGAGTTTGTAAAGTTGCTACAGGTATGAAGTTAGTGTGGAGCTTTTCATTGTAGTGTTGGATATTTTTCCATGAAGCATGCTGCGTGAATTCTTTTGTTTGTCTATGGTTGAATTTAGTTCGCTTCCTTTGCTCTACAGCAAGCTAAAAGTGAGGCTGCTGCTGCATTTGGAAATGATGGAGTTTATTTGGAGAAGTATGTTCAAAATCCCAGACACATTGAGTTCCAGGTAATCTATGTCCGGAGATTATATGAATTAATTATAATTTGGTCCCTTTAGTGTATTAAAACAAATTAATTAGTCACTGTAGTATAAAATATAATCAAATAGTCCTTTGACCAACGTTGACCATGCTTACTTTTAGAAGTATTGTGCTCTGAAAAATGCCCTCTTTTCTAATTAGTCTTTCCATCTTATCTTCTACCCCACCCCCCTATTTCTACAAAAAAAGAAGCAAAATAAATTGGAAAAAAAAATGAAAGGGGAAAAAAGGATCAAGTTCTAAATAGATTTAAAAATACAGGGATTAAATATATAGTTTTTGAAACCATGAGGACTAATTAATTAATTTTGCTAAACTACAGGGACTAACCCATAATTAACTCGAGATTATGTTTAATGAAGGTTTCTTATGGAAGATCATTAGAGTAGAGTCTGGAAGGGGAATGACTGTAACCTTGTTAATGCTAATGCAGGTTTGCTTTTAGCAATGAAAATTTTCTTGTTACCTATAATTAAGAGCTATAAGAAGGAAGTGCTAGGAATGAATTAGGCAAATGAGATTTGATTTAATCTACATCCAATTCTTGTTGGAAGAATCTGCATCTGTTTTAGACAACCTGTACAACTAGTTATCACAAGAAGAGAAGGAAGATGCCAGGGTTTTATAATTTAAAAGAGTATCTTGAACAATAAATTCATCTATTTATTGAGGGTAAAAGGCATTTAGCATAAGTGAATAAATGATCTATGTGGAAATGAAATCTGCTGTATGGTGAAGATAAATAAGTGGGTGAATGATCTATCTAGAAATGAAATATGCTGAATGATGAAGATAAATCCAAATCTGAATTCATGTGCAAATCCAAATCTGAATTCATGCAGAAAAATAAGTACTTAAATTTGCTTTGCAGAAAATTTGAATCTGATATGAGGTAGGAACAATTTCTGAGTTGATTAGTCTAAACACTATTGACTTTTGAGTGACTCAACTAGGTTGATAAAAGTAGTCTTACTTTTCTCATAACACTTCTGACACTGCTGAATTTTAATTTGTCAATATTATAGTTCAGTTCAGTAATACTAAAATGCAGTTTTCCTTTTTTAAATATCCTTGTACTCCCAACATCAATGTGAAAGCTTCTGAATCATTCTGGTACATTATTTGATTTGGCAGGTTCTTGCAGACAAATTTGGTAATGTTGTTCATTTTGGTGAGCGAGACTGCAGTATTCAGGTATTGTTTACTTTCTTATCTTGCAACTATCACAATGGATTGCCATTTGTAAACTATTCCTGAAAGGTTGTTGGACCGTTCGCAGAAAAGAAGATAGCTTTTCATTTTTCAACATTAAAAACCAATTCTAGGGAATTCATAAAGCTTGGTAATATCTTCATGAGCATCAATAATTTTAAGGAAGCTGAGAGGTTTGGTTTCAGCATAGTCATGTTCAATCATAAGATAGAATGCATAAAAGTTTTATCATATGTTCTGGGAGTGATCCCCATCCTGTTTCTCCCTTTCTTTTTCTTCTCGTTGTGGTTGTTATTTCATGTTTACTTTTAGCAGTGAAGTAATGGTTCTGTTGAATATGACTCTTATATAGAGACGTAACCAAAAGCTGTTGGAAGAAGCACCATCTCCAGCTTTGACTCCTGAGTTACGGAAGGCCATGGGTGATGCAGCAGTTTCAGCTGCAGCATCCATAGGGTACATAGGTGTTGGAACGGTTGAGTTCCTTTTGGATGAAAGGGGTTCCTTCTACTTCATGGAAATGAACACTCGAATCCAGGTTAAATATAAGTGATTAGTGATTTAGTTTTCTGTTCTTGTGTTGATAAAAACCCTATCTTGGTGATTAGTAGTTCTTTCTTTTGATAAAATAAAAAATGCAGGTGGAGCATCCAGTGACTGAAATGATTTCTTCTGTTGATTTGATTGAGGAACAAATTCGTGTAGCCATGGGAGAGAAACTTCGATACAAACAGGTATTGGAACAAAGGATTAATAGAAGAATTTATGCCCCATGCTTGTACATCTTTTTGATAGTTCTCTGGATTTCAATTTTCAGGAAGATATTGTTCTTAGAGGACATTCAATTGAATGCCGTATCAATGCAGAAGATGCTTTTAAGGGATTCCGACCTGGGCCTGGTATGTCTACATTGTGCTGAACATTACATTCGTGTTAAATTATTACTGCTATTTGATCCTCTTCATCACCACTTTTCTAGTTGCTATTGCGCATGCCTTTTTCCTCCCAAACTCTGTTTTATCCTTCCTATTTGAACGCCCAATGTCTAATCCTTTTAAGGTGACAAGCCATGTTTTATCCTTTCTAGTTTATTACATTTCCTAGTTTGTCTATTTAATGTTTGTTCATCTCACACAACTCCTGGATTTTATTGGCGTTGCTTTTGGTTGAATTATGAAAATTTCATTCATCTTGCTGTGATTGATTTTCTTTTCCCTGAAAACATATTTAATAATTATCCAGCCGCTTGTAATATTTGTGCTCTTTTCCTTCTAAACAAACAGGGAGAATAACAGCATATTTGCCATCTGGAGGCCCGTTTGTTAGAATGGATAGCCATGTTTATCCTGATTATGTTGTTCCTCCAAGCTATGATTCCCTACTTGGAAAGGTTTGTCAAATAACAATTCCATGTTCTTTATGTTTTTGGCCGTGTGAAAAGGGGCATTCATGTTATTATCTCAATGTGATTGTTTTTTGCTTACCAGGAGCATATCTACATTCTGTAACTGCTTAGCTGCATCTGTTCTAATGACAATACATTGAAATTTACTCCATAGACATAATGATAAGCCCCACACTTGTCTGGTTTGGCCACTTTCTTTCTCTTAGAATGGTGCCCACCACATTCTATCTGGATAAATTTACTTCTAGATGCTTAGGTTCCTTGTTAATCAATTTAAGTTGATTTTCTTCTTCTTTTTGAAGTTGTATGCTGGTGACAGAAAAGCACTAGATTTTTTATCATGTAACCCCATACTGCCCAAGCACAAAGTTTGGTACAGACTTGTAAAATGAGTTGTGTGGATGTTTCCACCCATTAGCTCAAAAACTTTTTTTGTTGGATTGTCTACATGAAATCTGAGCCAACCATTATTGTCCTATCGTTAGACTTGTTTGCTTTCTCTGAAATCTGTTTCATTTCCTTGAGCTTGTGCTCATGTGATTCTGTCAGGCCCACATTTTTGTGCCGGATGCTCTAGCATTTGCTTCACTAGATTGGGAATTATTATTCTACCAAAAGATCTAAATCATGAAGATGAGGTTTGTTGAAGTGGTTGTTTGGGTTAAATATCAGTTGTTTCTAAATTTTTAAAGGCATCATAGGCAGTTAGAGTTAAGTTAAAGTTCTAACTGGAGTCCTAAGGAACATAGGGATTAAAAAATTCAGAATATAGTTCAAGTTGGAAGACACATCATTTCGATGGATTTCCTGCTAAAGCTAGACGTTCTCAATTTTTTATTGTTGTCAAGGATAAAAGTGTATCCATGGGACATAACAAAGAGTGTTTTTTTTTTCCCTTAGACATTAGCCTTCCCTCCATGTCAATTTTGTAGTTGATACTTGGATGCATTGTGTTTGCAGTTTAAAGCTACCATGCATGACAGCTTAACTAACTACTGAAAGCAATTGGCTTCATCATATGGTTTTAATTACTGTGACATTTGGAACATATTGCAGCTTATTGTCTGGGCTCCAACAAGAGAAAAAGCAATTGAGCGAATGAAAAGGGCTCTTGATGACACTATTATTACTGGTAAGTGTCCAAGAATTTGAAAGGTGCCCCGCACTGGTACCCATGTTTTTAAGTCTTGAATTGAGATAGTGGCCATGCATTGATTGTATGGAAAGAGCACATTGGGTTTAGGGAGTGAGTTTTGAAACCACATTTTTGGTTTTCTTTCTTTGATCTGGATGCATGCAAATGCAAACCTCTTTTGAGGCTCATCCTTTGATTAGTTTGGTGAGCCGCTATCCACATAGGGTTGCTGTAAACTACCACTATCCTTTGATTTGTTTCAGTCTGCTGCTAATTGCAGCAGAGTAGACATGCCATTTGTGGCTTTTCGGTCAATCAAGCACATCTCTTAATTTTTTCTCACAGATATGATTTGTTTTTGTTCTTAGAATCTGTATATTCTTTAATTTTTGATCAATCTCTCTCACTTTCTCTATACAGGAGTTCCGACGACTATAGATTACCACAAACTTATCCTTGAAATTGAGGTTAGGAAAACTATAATTTGCAAATTTATTTATGAATTTTACTGAAAAAACCCCATGTATTTTGTTTGAACCTTGAACTGATTGGATCTATGTTGCCTTTTCATATGCCCCCTTTTGCTGACAGGACTTCAAAAATGGAAATGTTGATACCGCTTTCATTCCGAAGCATGAAAAGGAGTTAGCAGCGGTAAGAAGCTGATATAATCCCATTCATCATTGAAAATTGGCCTGGGGCACGGTGGTTTTCTTGGTTAAAACTGCACATTTTCGGTTTGTCTTGGCAATTGTTTAGATATAAGCTTCTTCGTGGTCCTTTCATCTTCTTGAATTCTATCCTGATATATGCTTAAGGTGTTCTCAGCTGATTCCACTTTTCTTCTTTTGTGCCTGCAGCCACAACAAATCATACCAGCCAAACAGTTGACCAATTCAGCCGCATAAATAGATCACTTCTCAAATCGCAACCATCTTCAGCTAATTTTCAAGCGCAGTTAAGAGGCCAGGTTCTTATGCGAATCTGCTGGAAGCTTTCGTTTTCCTTTCCTTTAGAACTTGTAAATTTCAACGTGCCAGACACGGGAGAATTATTCATGAAATTTTGATGTATGCTGTATGCATTCCTTTTAGTTGGGGATGAAAATGGGGTAAAGTTCATCTTGCTCATACAGTACTTGGATGGTGATGTTTTTAGTCAAGGCTGATTCGAAATTTCTTGAGATGAAGGGAGAAATTTAGCTCTATCATGTCCTTGTCCCACCAGATGATCACATTCTAAATATCACATGAGATCCTTGGGCAGGGCAAGGAAAGTCACTGCACGAGTTTCCGACTTTTTTTTAAATAATTGAGGAAAAAAACCTCACCTCATAAGTTAACTTCTGAAAAGGGAATAAACCACCGAACAATTTTTTTTTTAAATAACTAATGTAATTTTATTCTCAATAATAATCCATTTAAGTTGTAATATATATTTTTAAAATCTTATTCATGATTATTAATTAATCTACCGTTGAGATTCAAATTTACCACAACTATCTTATTAATACATGCTATTAAATTTAATTTTTAACAGTGCAACTAAAAAACCTTTTTTTTCTCTAACCATAAAGTTTATAAGTGCAAGGAAAAGATAAATCCAAGACCATCTAATAATTGAAATAAGAGCCTAGATTTGCCAACAAGTTCAGACCCTATAGCTAGGGCAAGAAATGGGTTGTTGCGGCTCCAACCCAAGGTTGAACGGGCGGAGGAGATTGTTGGGGTTTTTCTCACATTAGTTAGTGGAGAGGTTATAAGCATAGGGATTTTTTTTCTTTTTACATTTAAATTTTAACACACACACACATATTTTCAAAATTTTATTTATAATTATTAATTAACCTACTAAGTTAAAGGAACCCTAATGAAATTTAAATGGACTCAAACTAAGTAACTTACTAAGGAATACTATATATTGAAGTTCAAATCGACTACAATTAATATTTTTATTGATATGAAAGAAACCCTATTAGGATTTATATGGATTACATTAAGAATATAATGACTCAGTCATTTAAAAAAACTATATATTTTAAAAAATTATTTTTTGAGTTGCTTTTTTACTAGAGAATCAAGGGGTTATTGGACATCTGAGCCACAGTCGACCAACTACAATTAATCACTGCAGGAAAACTTGACCTGCCGTTAGATGCAAACACTAAAAGAAACAAAAGACACGCATGCTTCAAACGTTAAGCTTGAGCTTGGACATCATGGAAGTTCACAATACAATTGATGTTGCAAGAATCCTGCAATATGGTCACTACTTCTAATATAGATATTAGATGCAGTGCTAGTTATTTAATAAATAAACACTCCCACATGAAAAAAGAGAGGAAGAAAAGCCCACATAACGGCACCATAGTTTCCTTACATATTTAACTAAATTAAGGATAGAAACAAGAACAAGCAAACGATAGATCGAGATCCTCTCCAAGTGAAAATGCCAAAGGATTGAGGTTGCCCTGTGAGAGAAATTGGCTCTCTCCCAAGTTTTTAACCCAGTACTGTAACAATCCGTAACCTTGTATGCTCAGCCACCGCCCACCATGCCGTACGGTGAGGGTGCATGGCGGGATTGGCACTCATGCTAAGAGAAAGAACTAGCGACGAGCATCTTCAAGCACGTAGCTCACTCTAGATATTATGCTAAGGTATGGTGCTGGAGAAGAGAAAGAAGGGGAGAGATCATTTTATACGAGAGGTAAAGGGACACTGAACGTGGGTTCCTTCTCCTATGGGTTAGCAATGGCAGCATCTTCCAAAGGATATGCTGCGACCACTTCCATCGCTCCACATTTGATGACCGCACCTTTCGTCCTTTCGTCCTTTCCTTCATTTCTTTTTCATTTTTTTAATTTCCAAAAATAGGGTTAAGCCGTGATCACTATACGGCCATGCTATATATTATGCATTGCTTTGTTTTTGTGAGTGTCCTATGAGTTAGCAATGGCAGCATCAGTATCTTCCACAGTTCTTACTATTAAGAAAAAGAAAAAGAAAAGTGAAGGCAGAAGTTTCCTTCTAGTGGTGGTAATGCTTATTTCCGAAAACAAAAATTATTTGGAATCGAATTGACAAGTGATCATCATATAAATGGAATGGATTCTCTTGGATAGGAGCACTAAGTGTTGTTTGGAAGATTATACCTAGTTTTAATTATCAGGATTAGTAACACGAAGTCACTTATGTCATCTCTTAATTATAAATATGGAGGTCCGTAGCAATAAAAAACCAAGAAAATCGAAAAAAAAAAATGATTGAAAAAACTGAACCAAAAAAAAGAAACTAAGAAAACCAATTAAAAAAACCTCAGCCACCCTAAACACACTACCAGATCGTCTCTTCTCTCTCGCGATCTCCCACTCCGGTCTGCCTTCCTCTCTCGTGGAAGTCGCAACGTCCTCCTTTCATCTTCGTCTCTTGCCTCTTCGTTGTGTCTCTGGTCTATCAAAGCCAATGCTTGGAGCTTGGAATGTTCTCCCACATCTTATCAGCATGTTTACTTTCATTTTGTTCTCGATTCTTCTTTCGTTACGGGCAGGGGCGTGGTTGGAATTTTTAATGTTCTAGGGTATGATATAAATACATATAAATTAATTTTTAAAATTAATTATTTACTTGAATATATAAATTTATCAAAATAATAATAAAGTTTTAATTGAAATATATAACATAAAATATAAAAATAAAATAAAATTTACAATACATAAAATTCAAAATAAAAATAAATTATACTATCAAAGTTGCATCCTTTGATGTTTTGTAGAATAAAATTCATTTATGTTCGAATCCAAATCAATATCTTCAACAAGCTCTTGTTCAATGTAAATTATCATAGAATCTACAAAGAACTCTTCTTTTATTTTATTGCGAAACACGGTCTTAACATGTTTCATAGCTGAAAATATCCGCTCTGTAGTGGCAGTGGAAACAAGTAAAGTCAAAACAAGACGAATCAACCTGTCAATCAAATGATAGTGCTGTGACTTATTTGTTTCAACTAATCCTCTATATAATTCAGAAATAGTAGACATATTCTGAAAGCTCTCATAATGAATCACATCAATCTGATAATGCTCTAACTGAGATCTCAAATAATACATCTCTTGTTCATTGAAATATTTAGGATAAAATTTATCAGCAAGCTTTAGCATTAGCTTTGAATGATTTAAAGTTGTCTTTGGGTTTTAAAGCATAGCTAAGTACAAAGCATAACTAAGTACAATGAGTTTTATTGTCCCATCACTGAATCTAGAATTTAATTCTTTCAACTAAAAATATATTATTAAGTTGAATATATCATAATGATAATGTTGGTAAACTGTCACCGAACCTTGTTGTTGATATGAACGACTTGTAGCCTTTTTATACGAAGCATTTATATGTGGTATGTGAATTTCATATTTTGTGTAAATAGATTGCACATTTGCAAAAAGAAGATCAAATTCGACATCTTTCAAAGTTTGAAGAAATGTTTTAGTAGTTGATACAAGATCCATTGCATTTAAGATGTCAAGAGATTTTTGCTGCAAAGCTCGACAAAGTAAATTAGCAATCCCTATTATTTTATACATCAAATATAAGATGAATACAAATTCAAAAGGTTTCATCACAATCAAACAACCACCAGTTTCTCCATGTATAAAGTTAAAAGATCCTTCTTGAACCATACTTTTAAGTACAGTAATAGTTGCACCATTTATATCTATTAAGATGCAAATAAAATCAACATGAGAGCTCCAGTGAGTAGTTTTACTTCGGTGTAAATTACCAATTTGATTAGCCCTTCTACTAGTCTCATGTTCTCAAATAGCTACCATATGTGCGATTTCTATAACCTGAGCATAATATAACTTGGTATGACATTTAAGAGAAGCACTAATAAGATTGATAATGGTTGTCAATTTTGAGAAAAATAACCAAATAGAAATCTCATTCCAGCTGCTGAAACTAATGTTAGTTGTAATCGGTGAACAAAGCAATGCACATAATATGCATAAGGACAATCTTTAAGAAATGAAGCTTATAGTTCATTCCATGCGCCACACATATTGCAATCACCATCATACCCTTAACCTCGCATATTGAGAATATACAAGTTATATTAAGCGAGCACATTATAATTTTTTTTTTAAGTGTTCAAGAAGTAGTATTTAAAACATGCACAATATCAAAAAAAATTCTCATACAAATTAAACCCTGGATATTAACAAATCTTAAAACAGTAACCATTTATTCTTTATTTGATGTATTTTTGGCTTTGTCAACCAAAATACAAAACTTTGCATCTCTAACTTCTTCACAAATCTTTTTCGTTACTTTGTTTGCAAGAATATGCAAAATCACTTTTTGAATAGTCAGTGAGGTATACTTTGTATTTTTTGGAGTTTTTTCTAAGACAATATCATCAATGTCAACATTCAAACTCCCTATAAGTCTTATCATTTCCACAAAATTGCCTCGATTATTAGAAGCCAAAGATTCATCATGACCTCCAAATACATGTGCTTGTAAGCTAAGCCATCAAACACTTTCAATTACTTTTGTAAGTCAATCAATTTTTCTAAACTGCTTCAACAGTTTATGCATTCAAACACTTTATTAATATGTCTATTTACTTTTATTAAATTTTCAGCAGATTTCACAGCATTATTATGTGGTGAAGTGGGACTTTTCACATGCATCAAAAGTGGACATCTAACCCTATCATTAACCTGTTCCAACTTCTAAAGCCTTCGATGATAAGTGTGAGATGACAAGACTGGGCGGTGAATATGGGATAACAAGACATTTTGTTTTCAAAGATAAAGTATGAAAAACAAAATACTGCATCCTTTAATGGTAGGTACTCTAGTCAAGGAAATTGATCAAACCAAGTGTATTGAAATCGATGATACTATCTCCCTGATTCAGTCAATAAATACTTTGCTAACTGAGGTTGATATGAATCTATTTTGATATAAGCTTTTCTAATTTCATCTTATTGATTAATAGGATGTTTCCATACTGGAGTTCGTAACCCAGGATCTCGTTCAAGAGTATTAACTTCGATTTCAACTTTTTGAGATTTGAAAGGGGGTTGTTCGCTATTAGTTGATATTTGTTTGTTTGGTTTAAAGAATGAAAACATAATTTTTTTCCTCTTATTTCCTTGATTTTCCATTATAATTTATAACCTATTCAAGTAAAAGGGATTAGAAAAGTCAAATTCAAGATGAAAAGATACTAATGCCACAATAGAATATTCAAAAAATACAGAATATACAACGATAAATTAGTGATGCAGACTACTGGAAGATTTGGAGAATTTAATTTTAAAATAACTAGTAAATTATTAGCATTCAAACTATTAGAGTATATAAGGATAAATTAGTGATGCAGATTACTATAAGATTTGGAGAACTTAACATAAAATGTAAAATATATAAGGATAAACGACCCATTGGAGTATTAAAAAATCTAAAGATATTCAAACTATTAGATTTCTAGGGTACAATCTACTACAATGAATAGAATATATTGAATTGAAAATGAAAAGTTAGGGCTTATAAATTCTTACCTGATGATTTTACACTCTTGCGACTTTCTATATAAATTCTTTTTCAAAATCAAAGCTAAAATTGTATATTGTGGAGAAAAAGAAGAAGCTAAAACCCCAAGTTACTTGAAAGATATGTGAATTAATTAATTATTTATGTTTAGGCAGGTTTGCTGTAAAATACAAAGAAAAAACATGCGACTAATTAATTATTATTGTTTAAGTTTGCCTAGGTAACAACCTTATTGTTGTTAAGATTTCCTTACACTTTGGCTTAATTCTTTAGGTTTGTTGTCAAAATTATTATTGTTATTAAAGCTATTACCTGGGCTATAGTTCACTTGCCTTGTAAAAGGCTCCGCTCTTTTACTGGTATTCATTGGAGCAACACTCCTAGGAACTCATTTTTTAACACAACTTTTTGTTTTTGTTTTTATGGCTTAATTGGGTTATGAGTGAGGGATACAAATTTTTTTTATACCTAATGTCTCAAGCAGTTGTGATGCATTTATTTATCTATTGAAATTGCTTATATTTTTCCTTTTTTGAAATTTATGGTTGAATTTTCTACATGTTTGCAGGTCTTGCTGTGGTGTATTGAGGTTTTTAATGGAGAGTGGGGTAATTTGCTGGTTTTTGTTAAAAAACATGAATTGAAATCAATTAATTTGAATAGGTTTTTAGTTCGATTCTAAAATTTAATGAAGATTTTAATTGGTTTAGTTGTTTTTTTTAATCTTAAAATCAAACCAAACAAAAATAATAATGTACTTGAAAGTTGAAGCATGACCAGATATTTATGGTTCTGATTAAAACTCAAGCCTTTTTTATTCACTTAAAAATACTTTTATGATATTTTGGTATGTTGCTATATTATGGATAACTATAGTTAACTAATTAACTTTGTAGCAAAAGAAAACATAAGTGTTAAATAGAGAAAAGTGTTTTCTAGTTAAAAATAAATAAATTCCATGAAGGACTTAACAACTAAAATGATATAACACTTTAATTATATATTAATAAAATATAATTTTATTAGAAAATAATAAGTTACTAATATATTTATATAAAAAAGAATACAAGAATTTAAATAAGCAAAAAGGGTTGCCAATAAAAACTCCAAATTCGTAGGTTTTATTTTCTCTGAATAAATAACCCTCTAGGAGATTCACAAAGCTTTAGCTTTAAATAGACGGGAAACTTTACTTTAACTAAAAAATAAAATTATAAATCCAAAAATTATAAAGGAGAGAAGTATGAAATTTGAAAATAACAAAGAAATTCAGGTGAGATTTTTAAAATCTAAAGATCTAACGATTGGAGTAGCGATTTCATGTTACTATAAAGAAAATGGCTTTCGAAAACTTTATAATAATTTAAGAGCGATTCTATGTTTGGATTAAAAGTTATGACTATTTTGAAAAGTTATTCTAATATGGCAAGACTAGGCCTCTTATTGGGTCTAGACCAGTCCTATTGGTTTATAAATATATCCGCTAGCATATTCACGTAATCTGTTTGAATAAATTCTCATATAGTATTAACAAACCCACACCTGGTTACTTAGAATTACATGTTATCGCAAGCCGGAGAAAGTGTCCAACCAAAAAGAAAAAATAATAATTACAAATTAATGTCTACAAGCAAAAGTAAAATCTCTACAAGTTTTCTCAAATCAGATCTTTGAGAAAACCTTATTTTCTAGACAGGGATTGTGCTCGAACTGTGTACCTCTATTACAACAATCAATCCTGCTTCCCAAGGAGCTCTCAATCAATTCCCCTTTTCTGAAGCTCACAGGCAATATTGTAGCTTTGCATCCCAATTAGAGTGAGTCGTCCATCTTTACATGGTGCCATAGCCTTGCAAAACTCCTCTTTTTTTCTTCTTTCTGGTAGCATTTGATAGAAAATTAGCACCCTCTGGTCCTTGACATGTGCTTGTGTATCTGATGTCAGTCGTCACAGTGTCATAGCCTTTACTCGGTATTCTTGAAAGCATCAGGTGTTGGGTTTCAGTAATAGGATCATTATAGTTGTGAAATGGCAAGAAACTTGAGTCGGGATGAATTAGTTTAGCAACAATCCTTCGAGGTTTTCGGGCCGCTGTAAGGGCAAAAGGATTGTGAAGATTATTACTAAGCAAATACCAGGTTGCATGGCTGCTGGCTGAATCATGAATCAGCTTAGCAACCATCCTTCGTCGTTTTGAGGGAGTTAATGGTAAGTTGTTGAAGTCAAATCCTTACCACACTAGGAGCATGCAGGGAAACACTACCCCAATCCATCTACATGCGCCGAAAAGGGATCTTAATTTTCAAATGACCAGGGACTTGTAAGCATGGGCAAACTCAGCAAGTAAACAAATCTAGATCAAATTTACTCAGCCTAATAATTCAATAATTTGGTCAAGATGTTGCAGGCCTTAAAATAATGGGGAAAAAATCCATATAATTCAATTAAAACACACAGTAATGAACTAACAATATGAAAGCTTAGAGAGTAATTTATATTGAATGATATTGCTTCAAGAATCTGCATAACAGTTCATAGCAATTATTAAACTAAATTGCCTTGCACCCATGGACCATGGGGTAATAATAGTAAAATTGAAAAACTCAAGTCTATATATGATACCCTTTTTGGATTAAGAAAACTTAAAATCCTTTATAAAATTCTCCCATCTCAGAAGAATCTTTCTTGCAATCTAAGGTGTGGAGACTACCTGCTCTAACCCTCTTAAAAACTCAGGTCTACTGTATCTCCATGCCATCAATGGCAGTTTATCTTTAGGGATATCCTTCATATTCTTTACTATTCTTTTATTTACCAGATACTGGTGTTTTTGTAAAATACTCTATGCTGCAGCTACTCCAGCAAAAAATAACTGAGGAGAAGAGCTGGGTGATACAGAGCAGCACTCTTGTTTCTTCCGAGCTTCAGATCCGCATTTCTCCTTGAAATCTTCATTTCTGATATGATTGTCACGACACTCTGGGCTGCAAAATGCCTTTTCACCCCTGCAAACAAGGACCCCATTTCTATTTTAGCATTGGAAAATGAGTGTAAGATATGAGAAATGAGAAGGAGAAAAAATTATCCTTGCAAATTCTTGAGGCTCAAGTTGAATATCCTAACAAAGCCTCCACAAAAGAATCAGGACCACATGCATAAGCAAACAAGAATTATTTGGGCCTTCTACTACAACATAATTCCCAAAATAAAGTGAAACTTATTAACTTAAATTTAGGGAACGGAAAAACCAATACGCTTTTTAACAGCTAGAGCTTACCACCCAAATTCTGAGCAAATTCTAATCCCAACCTCAATTTTTTTTTAAAAAAGCTACAACATTTGCCTTTGTTTTATAAATTGTCACCAAGAACCAAAAACATCACGAAGACAGCAATTCAAATTTCATTGAATAGTTGAAATTAGTATAGTTGCTGGAAAACATCCCATAAGACATACAATATTATATAGTTTCAAGTCCTGCAATGTAGGGATAAAGAGCCATCAAGGTGCTTTTGCTGATATTTTTATAATTTCTGAAAAGAAAAACACGTGTATATAGTTGACAAGGCACCAATGGTTCATTTGGTCATCATGACAGCAGTATAACTTTTTCTTAGCAAACTCTAAGCTGTTATTGACTGTTCTAACTTTCGCCAAGTTGCATTTGACAGTGTTCAATGAATAACAAATCTGCCAACCTAATCCTAAAAAGGCATATCTTCCACTAGAAGGAAAGATATCATTGTCAATGCTTACATGAAGCACACCTGGCATGCTTCAGTAAACATGGAAATAAATTAATGACCAGTACCAATTATACTAAGATATGCATCATCTCTGCATCAGGAAACTTCAAGAGGAGAGGAAGAACAGCACAGCTCTGACAACTTACACGAAATACTCAATAACTAACTTTCCAAAGTTAAAAAAAAAAAAAGACAGGAGAGAAAAACTGCTTGTTGTCACTAATAACAACAACAATCATAATAATAAACGAGCAGTTTGTTTTTTTTTTCCTAGGAAACTTCAAGAGGAGAAAACAGCTTTGCTGTGACAACTCAGACAGATACTCAGATATTGACTTTCCAAACTTGTAAAGGAGAAAACAACTTAGCCAGATAGAAACTGCTCGTTGGCACTAACAACAATAATAAGCAGCGTTTTTTTCCAAAGAAATTTATGAGAAGTACACAGCTTAGCACCGACAACTTGTACCAGATAATGATTCAATATTGGCCCCAAGTTCTCTATAGATGAAACAAGAACCATTGGACTGCTGTAAGGAAAAAGCCCTTACCACAAAGGCTCCCACTCAAGCCAACATGCTAAGAAATTTAACATTGCATCAAAATAATGGCTTCAACAAAAGGTTTTTCAGTTGTTTGTGCAAGTAATGGATGTAATTTGACAACCTTTCTACCCCAACTCTGGTTTTATGTCTTCATCATTCTTTTCAACCATAATCAATTTGGACAACCCCCAAAATGGCATTTCTTCTGCTCGAGATTTAGCTGGCCCTACTTTTATGGAATTTTCTCAACTAAAATAGAGAAGTGCATTCTGATTACTTTATGCCCATTTCATACCGAAGTCTGATGCATATAATCTTTTAGAGGTAACTTAATAACATAAACTTGAATAAAAAGTTGCTTTATTTTATCATTTGACCTACAAATGAAACTCATGCTGTCACATTTGCACTCATCAGATTGCAATGTTCTATTTCAACATTTTCTCAAAGTACATGCAGAAAATGAAAGACAAAATGACATTGCAGGGTTCTATTTTAAACATTCAGTGTGTCCAGATTCTTGTACGAATTGAAAGAGCATCATCACTGATGAACAATTCTTTCCAAATTCCTAAAAGCAGCCTAAAACATATGAAATTCAGGAAGACAACGGAACCCCAAATAAGCACTGAATAATACCATTTTGAACCAAAATCTCCGAGATGAGGTGCATTGACCCAAGTCACGAATTTTAAATGGCCTGACAATAAATATACAAAGATAGATTTAAATGCTATTAAACCAGACAGCGAAGCAGCTAATTTTGAACTTGTTTAAACCAGTTCAATTACTGTTCCAATTGTATGGCATCTTTAAATGATAATAGAATCATATTAACCATTTCTAGTCCACGTGTTTTTCGGAACAAAGAAATCCAAACATAAATATGTTCTACATAAATGGAACAATTTTCTGCTTGTACAGGAAACCTGATCGATTTTACAATTGCATCAACTATCTCGTGTCCACATTTTCCATCACAAAGTAATCCAAAATAATCATCTTCTAAGTACGTGGAGGTTTTCAGTCAAAACAGGATGACGCAGTCATGACTGAAAGAACATGAGTAAGCAAGATTTTGTCCCAACTCTAATTTGCCTACGAATCCATTGGCTATTATCCCATCAAAATCTAGTAATCTATTGCCAATCAAGAACAACAAAATTTCACAGCAATTCAAAGTCAAACAACAATCCATAAACAAAAAGCATATCCAATCAATCAGAATTCACACAATTCACTAGTCACACACAATTCCAAACACGTGATTAACCACTAAAATTAAACCAAGAAAGCAATCATTTTTGTACCTGTACATGAAAATGTCCAGCCCCTCAAGCAGCTTCTTGCAGATATAGCAAGAACTCAGGAAATCCTTGCTCCAAAACTCCCTCCTAGCAGCAGCAACAGCAGCATCCATGGGCATCCTCACCGGTGGTGAAGCAGCATAAACCAGTCCAGAACCATCATCAAACTCATTCCCTGGATCAATACAAAGCTCTTCACCATAACAAACACTCTGCTTAATCACATTATTCCCAACATGAGAAATAACACAAGTATAAGTCTCATCATTCTCATCAACAACAAATACACCACCACCACTACTATCTTTATCAAGATTCGACACCCCAATACCTCCTTCTTTGAAATAGGAAGCAGGTTTCTTCAAAGAAACAATTGGGAGAAGACTGGATCTTGGTGACAAAGCCGAGTCAGAAACTTTATCTGACTCATCCATAGCAGCAACTATTCCTAACCCAACAGCACCACCATTCTCCAAAGACCTAGGTGATTTGTTGGCAACTGAAAAGGTATCGGTTAATGTTGAAAACAAAGAAAGACTGATTCTTGGTCTCTTTTTCTCCATTTTCAGACCAAACTGAGACATGGGCAACCCTCAAATCTTGAATTCTTGAAAATTCAAGACAAGGGTTTGCTGTTATAAAGAGAGAAAGGGTTTTGGAGTATTCACAAGTGTAAATAACATGGAAGAGAGAATTTAACGGAGAGATATTAATTACAAAGTAAAAGAGATTCTAGAGAGAGAAATAAGTGCAAAATTTAGAGAATTGAAGTGCAAGAAAGACAGATTCTTCGAGGCTAAATTTGTGGGAGAGATTTTTTAGAGAGAAAGCAACAACTCTCTACTTACCTTGTCGAGAGACAGGCTTTAACGCCTGTGGTTTTCAGTGGAGAAGGGAATATAAACAGTGTGTTGCAATAATTATTTTGATTAAATTATAATCAATCATTATTATTATTTGTATATAATATACAACCTATTAGTAAGTGATTAAATGGGATAAATCAGTTTGTTTACATTTTTCTTGCACAATAGAATCTCTAATTTAACTTTTAAAAGAAAGCATCATGGTTTTTTCTGTTTTCTTTACCCCGGAGTCATCCAGATCTCAAAGTTATGTGTTTATCAAGTTATCCCATGTCATTTCGGATATATTTTTTTATATAAGGGAAAACTTAATCCAGCCTACATTTCACTTATCTAGCGTCTTATAGGAAAATTAGGCAAGTACAATCCCTTTTTTAGTGTTGCTAGCTGGATTTCCATTAATAGGAAATGGATAGTGAAATTTTCTCTTTGTTAATGATTTATTAGTGTCGGCCCAAGTTTATTGCATGACTTTTTTATTTTAAAAAATATTATTTTATTTTAAATTTTTTTTATACAATTAATCTCCTTATCAGATTTATCTTGATTAACCTATATAAATTTTTAATAATTTTAAGATTTGTAATATTTAAATTAATAATTTTTAAAAAATAAACTTATAATCTCGTCAATTCAACTACATCTCTTAAAATTATTTTTTATATAAATTTGATGATTTTTGTTATAAAAAAATATTATTTATTTAATTTATAGAGATCTTTTAAATTTTTAGTTTTGAGATTGATGAAGTGACTTTTTAACTAACTTTAAAATATTTTAAATTTTAATTTTGACATAAACTTGATAAAATCAACTTATTTATAACCTTTTTACAAAAAATTTCTTATATTTGAGTGCATGAATGGAAAAATATAAAAATCCATCTCAATGCCTTTCTTTGGTTTCAAATTCTAAGAACATGCCTCATGCACTTGGAGAAGCTTGCTTGAAAGAAAATACTCATTTGCTCCTATAAATTGTTAAAAAATAATAACTAAAGTTATTTTCTTAACCTTATTTATAGTAGTTAGAATAATTTTTTAATACAATATCATAATTTTAGCCAAGTAATTAATGGTTTTAATCTCTCAACTTTATTTTATTTAATTAAATTAATAAACAATTAATATAAAATAATGATAAGTCTATATAAATTTTAAACCTAATTTTTTTTATTTTAAAATATATATTAAAGATTTAAAAAGTATTATTTTGTAATACATCATAGATTTAACTAAGATTAAGAAATTAGAGCCACATGACACATAGTCTAATACATTTTATAGGTTTATTAAAAAATTATCAATAATAACTTGAGTAATGATAGATTTTTTATTTGCTAATATACACACACATCAATGAATAATTGGTCTAATATATTTATAAAGATAAAAATAAAAGTTCAATTTTCAAAAAACATATTTATTAAAAGAGATAATTATAAACCCTAAACAGAACTAATCTCATCTTTTAAAAAGAAATAAAAATATCCAAATAAAAATAAAAAAAACACTCAAGCGAGGATTTTCATGTACCTTTCCAAAGCAGGTGATAAACATTACTAAATAAAGTGTGAAATCTTATATATATACTTACTTTTGTTAATGGAGTTCAGGACATTACTTTTAACAAACACAAAGTTACTAAAATTAATATATAGAAGAAACAATCTAACTCATCTTCAAAACAGTTAGATTATCAAATAAATATGACTTTAATTTTTAATATATATTTTAACCTACTCCCTTAACCCCTTTCACCGCTTCTGTGAAGAAAATTTAATCCATAATTAATAATTTGATACTAGTCTAAATTATTTTATCAATTGAATTAACTAAGAAACTCATTGGTACTGGTTTACAAGCAAGATATTTATTGATGATATTTCTAGAAAATTTAAATAGATAAGAAATAAGATTTATATGTTTGATAATTAATTTTAATAATTTGATTTATTTTTTTTAATTAAGACAATTAATAGTTGATACTTAGTAAGTAAGTCAAGATGACTTATATCTGTAAAAGATTTATTTTGATAAATTTAAAAACTTTGTACTATATTTATAAATAAAAAAATAATAATATATTCTAAAGAGATATTCTGAAAATATATATGCATTAAAGAATAAAAATTGTGAACTTAATAATTGAAGAATTATGAGATATTTATAAATTATAAATCTTCTTTTATTATGTGGTGAAACGATCAAATATTTATTTATTTTTTATAACATTAATAAATAATAAATATCTTTTATATATATATATTAATAAAAAATAAATATAATGTACATAAATATTAATGGAATGAAGATATAATAGCTTATTAAGAGAATTTTTTCATACTTAGTGGTGCAGCGAGAAAGATCAAAAAATTCCAAAAAACTTTGGTCAATAACCATGAGGGCTGAACTTTTCTTTTAGATTAGATCCACATATATTGCTAAAGATGATGGTTTTTTAGGATTTTTTTAAACCAGTTAAATTTGAGTCAAACCAGTTAATTTTGTTGATCATTTTATTATTAATGGAGTCTTCGAAAAATTCATCATTTCTGATACTCCTAATATATCATATGCATATTTGTACGTGTTAACAATGCAATATTCATCACCAAGATGTCAGCTTTCCTACACATCACTCATCAGAAACTGTAACAAGAAACAGAGAGTCCACCATTTACTCATTGATAAATTACAAAGAGCAAGAAAGCCTTGATATTAATTAATTAATTAATTAACAATAAATACTTTAATGAGATACTCCATTGTTGATCACTTGTAAATGCTAAGATCTTCTTAGTCAATGCATAGTCAGTGCTGCACCCTTGCCATGAGAAGCTCTTTCATTTTCTGTGCTCTGTTTTTCCTTGTTTTCTCAAATGGTGCGTTGGCTTACCTTCTCTCCTTTACTTGTTTTTCATTTGTCTAAAGAAAAAAACAAGTCTTTTTTTTTATGCCATCCTTACTTGTTGTTGTGAAAGTAACATTTGCAAGTGTGAATTAAAAGAAGAATATTTTTGTGTTCTTGAATACTTGATTGCTAACATCATTCATTTGGATTTTGGGGAATTCTTGATTGTATCATTCCAATTATCTGTTTTTTTCTTTCTTCTTGTTATCATACAGTACTTTAGGTATTATGGATTAATTTTCCTTGCCAAAATTAAATCCTTCATAATTGTATTAAACATAGAATTCCAACATATATTTTTATGAAGTAATCAAAATTCATGATCAGTTGAGTTCTTCGAGAACTTTTGACTTTTTTCATCAGGTTTCATCACTGGCTATCTCTTGCTTTGGAAAGGGTGGTCAACTTGATTTGATGGAGGATACTTTGAAGAAGATGGTCTCAAAGGGTCTCCGGGTAGACTCTGCCACTGGGAATGCTTTTGTTATGTATTATCGTCTTCATGGTTCTTTGGCAGAGATGGAAGCTGCCTGAGATCGCCTTAAAAGGTCTAGGTCTAGACTCCTCATAGAGAAAAGGAATTAGAGTAATGCCGTTTGCATATATAATGGAAATAAAATTTTACAGGCTAGGGAGTTCCTAAGGTGAACACTCGGGAAAAATGAAGACTCTTGCAGAGGGAATTTCTGAAGATGTTGGAAGCTGGTTTTCATCCCGATCTTACTACATTTAATGTACAAGCCATGGCTTTTCAAGAATGTCTTGTTGTGGGATCTCCATCTAGGCCTTGAGCATATGAAACATGATAAGGTTGCTCCTTATCTTGTGACTTGTGGTTATGTCATTGATGCATCAGGAGCATGATGCATTTGGATAATTCTCCAAAGTTACTAACAGATCCTTTATTGTTTGTGTTTTGGGGAATGTGGGTTTCCATTCAAGTTCAGAGGCATTTATGGAGTTTGATAGGCAGCGGAAGTGGAATTACAGAGAGAGTTCATTAAAATACATACCAGGAAACTACACGAGTAAACATATCTTTTGGAAATACTGCCTATTGGCCTTATGTTACTGTGTAAAATCTTGATCGGTTTGACTGAAACTTGAAGTATGCTCATATATAGAATTCTTTTAGATTCTTAGAGTTTGGAGTCAACATGAAACCTTGACCTATTACTTTGCCTTTTGGTAGAGATGGTGGTGATTTTCCCCATATATGTTTATTCTGCTTGATAGCAATGCAATGTCTGGTGACTTGAGTTAATTGTCCAAAAGGTGTCCCCTATCATCTTAAATCCTAGAATGTTTGTCAAATCCTTCTGATCTAGTGGTGGTGACCCTTGGAGGCTGAAGGTGGAATTGGAAATGGTTGAGATATAACTGATCAGTTTCAATTGTAAATACTCGAGAAATCTGAATATGCTGTTGGATTTGGCTATACCGGGTTGAACACTCTCTTAACTAGAAACCATGCCACCATTAAATCAAGTTTAGTTTTCCAAGAGCTACAAAAGAATGCAAAACAAGCTTCAGGTAATGTTGAATGCCAAATACATCTATCTATCTTCGCTACAACAAAGTGTTTTTCAATCGTCCTTCATCTTCTTCCTCTAGATGGTGTGCTTGGGTGGCTTCTTGAGCTATCATATCCAGATTGTAGTTCGCTGTGATCACATCCTGGCAACAGATCAGAAACAATTGAATTGTAAAGCTTGCAGAAGTTGTAACTTGTAAGATCTACGAGTTGCTATGAAATTAGTAAATGTTATCCTAGGAAAAATTGAAGTTTGCACAAGCAGGTTTTTTGCCGTTGGAGTTAAAAAAAAATGGAAGCACGTAAAACTCACTTGAACTGAGGAAAATTGGCTGTGATAAGGGGAGCTTCCTGTGCTGCCCCCAGGCATGACGCTAGGCATGTTTTCCTCAGCAAGTTCTCTCAATCTGTTAAGCTCAGGTAGTATGACCGCTCCGAGATCTGGTCTATCTTTCCGCCTCAGTTCTGCACAACGAAGAGATAACTTGGCAAAGTTCATGGCTTCCTCAATGGGCCAATCTAGAACGGCTGGGTCAAGCATCTCTGCAAAAGTTCCTTTCTCAATGGCCCTCTCAACATGATGAGTTAAACCCATAGGTGGCTTGGCTGTTATTATTTGTAGAAGCAGGATACCAAGTGAATAAATATCGGATTTTATCCCTAGCATTCCTGTCTGCTGATATTCTGGGTCAATGTAACAGAATGTTCCAGCTGTTGATGTCATGCGATATTGAGTAACAGTATTGGCTATTGATGGAGGGACAAGCCTGGCCAAGCCAACATCACTAATCTTACTGACGTAGTTGCGGTCAAGCAAAATGTTGCCTGGTTTTAGGTCGCGGTGCACAAGTGGTTCTGGCTTGGTTTGATGGAGGAAAAGAAGGCCAGTGCCAATTTCTGCAGCAATCCGGAATCTTAATTGCCAAGAAAGAGGTGGACTATTTCCTCGGTGGAACAGGCAGTCTTCCAAGCTTCCGTTAGCCATGTACTCATAGACTAAGCAGCCATACTCTGGGCAGGCTCCAAGGAGGAGAACCATGTTTGGATGCCTTATGCAGGATAATACTTCAACCTGCATAAGAGTTGTCAGAAATTCAGAATACACCTAAGAACAGATGGTTCAATAGGAAAAAAAAAAAAAAAAAAAAAAAAACAGAGAGAAGACAAAAAAAGGGCAGGGCCATTACCCTGGATTTTGTCTAGTTTTCTTCCTAGAGCAAAAAAGATAAAAAAAAAAAAACTCGAGTTTGGGAAACTTAAATTCAATACTTGTGGCTCAACTTTTATGAGCTGAAGGCGATGGATTAGCTCAAAATATTGTCAGACTTATTTGTTGCAGGAGAACTAGTGGCTAAATAAATATGATTTACTTTTTAAGTCGGCTCTTTGGCATTTGAAAAATCACTTGGTTTGATTACGTTTCTGAAGAAAAGTGTGAATGCTACTAGTTCCTCGTTTCAAAACCTCATATTAAATGATTCCCTTCACACTTCTGCTAAGATACTAGTGATCATTTTTAATTTAGTTTTATTAGTTTAATTTCCATAAAGTTATGATGGATGTATTTAAGTTTATGTTTATTTACTCATTTATTTTTGGTTGATGGACAGAGCTCCAAACCTCTTGCTGAAACTGTGACCTTCCATGAGCTGCATCAGGACGTAAAACTTTAATGGCCACTGGTGTATGATCCAGATAGGACTTGTAAACAGGCCCATAACCTCCTTCTCCAATCTTGAGTGAGTTTGAAAACTCATCTGTTGCTGCTTCAATCTCCTCAATCGTGTATTTTCGATATCGAAGATCACTGTTGGCAATGGACGCTAGTGCCTTATTCCTCTCCTGGAATTCCTTTTGAGCTATCATTTCTGCATTAAGTCTTTTTTGTAATTCCAATTCGGCGATCCTTTGAGATGATTCAGCTGCCTCAATGGCTGCTTTACACTTAAATCTCTCCTTTGCTACAAGTTGCAATGCAGCTTCCTCTGCTAATCGCGCGCCTTCTGATCTCTGTTGTTCTTCCAATTTCCAATGATGAAGTTCCCTGGCCTGTAATGAAATTTCATCAGAATTCAATCAAATTGCAGCTCAACTCCAGGTTTCAATTTCAATTCAATGTTTCCATTGGTGCTTTTGTTTGGAGATTTTGGATATTGTGAGCTATTTGTTTATTTTGACTTTCAAGTTTGAGTAACACATAATGAGCTTCCAGTCTGAAGAGAATGAAAAGAGAGCTTGAATGATGGAACGCCCTCTAAATATATTTTTAAATATAGTGATAAATTCATTATGAAAGATGGACTTTTGTACCATAGAATTAACAAATTTAGACTCTTGTCAAAGAAGGATTGAACTGTGAGTACCTTCTGTTTTGCTGTGAGTGCTTCTCTGCAGGCTGAGCTATACATGTCCATTGTTTGCTTGAGCTCTAGTCTGAGTCTCCGCATCTCAGCTTCCATGTCGTCCTATAAATTTTGAATGAAGCATGCATTATATTTCTGTTTTCTGTCTACTCTAATGTGAATCATTCTAAGTTGAGTGTATGAAGCATGCATTGTATTTCTGTTTTCTGTCTACTCTAATGTGAATCATTCTAAGTTGAGTGTATGAAGCATGCATTGTATTTCTGTTTTCTGTCTACTCTAATGTAAATCATTCTAAGTTACATGAGTGTATGAAGCATGCATTATATTTCTGTTTTCTGTCTACTCTAATGTGAATCATTCTAAGTTACATGAGTGTATGAAGCATGCATTATATTTCTGTTTTCTGTCTACTCTAATGTGAATCATTCTAAGTTACATGAGTGTATGCCTCACTTTTGCCCTAATGTTTATTGTTTGTCTCCCTGTCAACCTGCCTTCTTCCCATGATTCACAGAACTTTTGGTTGTTATGAATGATTATGTTTCTATAGGTAATCATATGACTGCTAATGGAACGTTACTTCTTTTGAAAATGTATGGAAAAACAAATGTAAAAGCATTATAAAGGAAAGATGATGGGCATGGAGAGAAAATTATTAACTTCTGGGAGAAATCTACTGGGAAAAGCCAACCAGAACCTGCCCCTTGATTGTCAGGAAACACACAGTTCAATCAGGATCACACACATATCGATGCATGTTGGTGGGTGTTTATGCATGCATTAACTGTGCCTTCTCTGGGAATTTATGTTGTTACCATGTTCTGTGAAGACGACCATGATGTATTGCCACTTTCTTGTGAGGTTGATGAGAAATTATACTGTGAACTTGCATCTATTGATTTGTTTCCTGAGTACAATGACCCAAAGGATCTATATTCATAATCCGAGCCATTTGAAAGCCGAGGTGTCATTCCAGTTTCGAAAGCATTTGAAAGCCGAGGTGTCATTCCAGTTTCAAAAGCATCGTAGATAGCAGGAAATGTGTGATCGATGCTTGGCCTTCCACTGCTTACAAATGATATGTCAGAATCTGGAATGGAGGGCTCATATTTGGCGATTCCACCTCTTCTAGTGAATGGTGACCTGTTTCGGTGGTTATCAGGTTAGTCCTCTCATTGAATATCATGATATTCTCTAATTAGAAATTGCCATCATCTTCAAATTTTCGTTCCTTAAAGAACTGCTGGTGCTTTATGAGCCTCGTTATCAGTGCTGCATCAAGATGGCAGCCACTGATATGAGGCAGCCACATGACCATGGATGCCATGTTGTTGTGAGAAACATTATGGTTTTGCTTTGACTTGCCTCTAAAGTTGGTGTTGGAAAGCAGTACTGCCGGGACTAGTGATAACAGTGAAGCGACCAAAAAATAGAAGAAAAAAAAGGGTTTGTATCATAGAAAAAGTTGCTAATAGATTTAAGATGTCAAGCTGAAAGTTCCTTGTCAAGCATTGAAAAGAGAAGTGTCAAATCGTGTAAAGTTCAAAGAAACCAGTATAATTCAATAAGAACATAGAACTGCCTGCCATTGTAACTGGGAGAGAATGAGAAGAAGCTTCTATCCGTTTAGACTTTAAATTATATGATTAACCTGTAGCACCATGGATTATTGATGGTCATTAGTATTTTACACCTATACACCTCAGAGAAGTTTATCTGTCGAACGTACTTGATTTCCATATCTTCTTGAAGGCCTTGCAGGGTATATGGTGACCTCTCTCGTACTGTAAAAGATCGATACACCTCTAATGAGAAACGACAAAGCCATATAAAGTGGTGTAAAGAACAAAATGCTTATTAGAGAGGCAGACCTCTGGGAGCTAGGCTAGACTTGAAAGGGGTTTCAACTGTATCAGACATGTTGCTGGCAGTGCTCTGCATTTGAGTTTGAATGGGGTGTTTTGGAGGTGGTGGACCACTAGCAGATCGCACCGATGAGATCTTTCCTTTGCTGATGACATATACAGAACAGAAGCCTGGCGCTCCTTTGGACACATTACCTGGAACATCTGTGGTCTTGAATTTTCTGTGGGGAAGAAAAACATAATTGGTATGACATCAAAATTCATTATATCTTAGAGGATGAGATATGGCATGGTATGAAAGCAGATGGAAATCTGAAGTTGCTTGAACCTTATAAACAGAATTAGATGGAACATTGTCCTGGCAGTTATCCATCTATATCTTGGTTTGTTCCAGATTTGAGAAATCTCAAAACCAAACCAACAATTGCAAGCTCTATGTATCAACTTAGCCCAGGGAATTAGACTTATTGTCTTAATCTAATGTCTATTTGTCCTGTAAATAAATATTTCTTTAGGTAGCAAAGAGAATCTGAGTTATGATCAGCTAGCCCTACATAAATGCTTTACCTGACAAGGCCTCCCTTCGATGATGAGCCAAGTATCAAAATCTCAATTGCATTTGTGGTAACGTATTCTATTATTCCTTTGGCAACGTCCATTTTCTCCACGACAACTTCGTTGCATTTTATCTGCATCAAACGTCAACGGTGAGATTGAAGGATAAAAACCCAGTAATCTCCATCGCTAAATTAGTGTAGCACGTGAAAATTTAATTACATAACCAAACATTAACCAAATGAAATGGGGATTTGATATGGAAAAAGGGAGCAGAAATTACCTCCTTTCTTGTGCAGAAGCAACGAAATGGAAGGAACAACGATTTGGCTTGGTTGGTAATTTGTTTGCTATATATTTTCGCAACGTCGTCATTGACCTCATTGATGGAGACTTGGTTTCCACCTGCAACCACAAAGAAAATTGGTACGGTGGTGAATGTGATGCCTAAACATTCCATCTCAAGATTTTATTACGAGCAACCAATATCAAGCGAAAGTTGAAAAGATTTTTGATATTAGAACTGCTAGCTTAAATCGAAATTGTTGCATCTGAACTATGTGATGGATTTTATGATGTTTTGATTCGTATATACGTGCATTGCATGCAAGTTCTAGACGACAAACAATGACTGATAATGATTATTATCATTCAAGCCAGCACGGATTATCAGATCATCATCATCATCATCATCATTAAGACATGAAGAAGAGGAGGCACACATGGGGTGGGGATGGATGATGGGTTTTGTTTAATATGCAGAAGCGTAAGAGCCTGTCCCCTGGTGAGAAGATGATCAACAGTCCACTTGAGAGCATGTTGGCTGCTTTTATCCTTGTCTATGGCAACTGCTACGCTGTTTTCTTTCTTTTCTCCATGCCTTCTAGCCATCTATGTCTCTCTTGTGAAAATCGAAACAGCTTCAGCTCAGAAAATACGAGAACAAAACAAACAAAACTTCAATGATAGCCCCTTCTGGTTTCCTTGAAATATGCTTTAAGACCATACCAAATATCATCATCGCCTTGATAGTCAAAGAAAATGAGTTGGTGACCTCCCAAAATTAGCAAATAATACCAGCCTTTAAAGACTAGTCTTAAGTTAGTTATAGAATTTAGATTAACCAACTTTCCCAAGGATTTTTACGTAGGATCTCTTTAATTAACAAATATATATTATGAAAATTAGTGATGATGTACATCATGATTGAATGAACAGCCCAAGAACACACTAAATTTTATCATTTCTCCTTGAGAAGGGAGGAAGATGATGAGCCCTTGTTTGGATAGGTTCGCCTTATCCTGATTATATGCAAAGCAATATTCTTTCTTTTTCCTAATATTAGTGATTTACATGAATGAGAGAGGAGCAATCATATTAAGGTGTCATATGCATTAATATGTGATTTGTATGTTTTCCTATATATAATCGGCCTTGTTTTCCTTTTTACCTCTAAAACAAAAATAAATAGGTTGCTAATACAAGCCAAACAATTCACAAAATTAAAATTATTTATATAAAAAAAAATCTCCAAAGAAACAACCTAATGATTTAAATTATTATTATTTTAATTAGCGACCTAACTAATCATGGGATAAACAGGCTGGAAGTGTTTGCACCTGACAAGAGTTAGAACCTGGAATCTTGGAAAATAGCGTGCTGCCAATTCTCAGGCCTTCCCTCTTAGGCGAACTCCATGGGATTCTAATGATTTAAACTGGATATTTCTATTTGGAGGATTTAGATTCAAACCTTGTGATGAGATATATATTTTCTTATTTAAAGAGAATGGATCACCTACTTAATTTCCAGTATCACCAAAACAATGGAGCCCAATGAACATTCACTAAAAGGCTTGGAAGCAACTGGATTTTATTTCTTTATTCTGCTGTGAAATTGGCTCCAAAAATCTCAACCAAACCTTTCTTCCTCTCATTATAGATTTTCCAAAACAAAAAAAAAAGAAAAGAAAAGAAATCTGTGCATCCAACCAAGAACTCAAAAAAAGAAAAAACAATGAACATTGTGGGTCCTAAAAGCATAAATTCACAAGTAAGACCAAAGGACATGACCAGATTCTGATCTGATGCTATCCTGTCCGCATGTCAATCTTAGAGAAAACAATAACTCCCACCAGTTCGTCTAGTAGCTCATGAACTAAGGGAATGGGAAACTTGTCATGAAATTTACTGCCTGCATCCTCCACCTGAAATCCTTACATGGAGAAGAACAAATCATTGTCCCTCCATTTACTGCTTCAACAGTCGAAGGCTTGATGGCTGTAAGCTCACACTGAAGTATTAAAATGGGTTTCTGAAATACTTAAAGAGAAGTAGATATATGGTTTTTTTTTAATTATTTTTTTGACCTTTGGGATTCTTGGGTTAATTTTAACTGTTCTTTAAGATAATCGGGTCTAATTATAATGAAAAATTTGGAATTGGTGGTCAATAAAAATGGCTGAAAAAAATGAGAGACAACATGAAGGAGAACAATCAGTGGTGGGATGAAATTATAATGCCTGCAAACAAAAAGCCACTGCATGAAAATCATAAAGAAGATGGTAAAATCACTAAACTAGAAAACACTAATGCAATCAAGGTACAACATTTATCTTTAATTTTCCACTTTGTTCACTTCCATGAAAATTTGGATCAAAATCGAAGTTAGATTGTAACGTGTTCCATTCTGCCTAGCTATTGTATTGACCTTAACTTGGGATGAATTCTGTTTCCTAGGATGTATTCAAAAATTTGATATTGGACTATCGGTTTGATGGAAAGTGATGCAGTGATAGATTGTGAAGAATTTGTGACGACGGAGAAAACTAGGGAATGCTTGATGATGCATGTAACAACTTGACTCAACATGTTGTATATTATCTGTTTTGGGTCTTACCGTCCTCATAGTTTTGTTCGGTTTTGTTCTTGGTTATGTAAATTCATTTATAAATCTAACGCCCTAAAACGCGTATAATATATTAGCAACCAACACTACTAATAAGACTAGCTACCAAACGGTCCTGTTAGCACAACCAGACAACCAGTGAGGTTGGTTATGATACCAAATATAATAGTCCGGCCTAACATGTTGTATATTGTTTTTTTTTTTACCTTACTACCCTCACAGTTTAGTTCTTGATGATACGAGCCCATTTCTGAGTCTAACGCCTCAAAATACGTACAACATGTTAGTAACCAACATTACTAACTAATAAGGCTAGCTACCAAATCTTTACCCGTCAATATAAGATATTATAATACATTGCAAATGTCCTTGTGGAAAAGGCTATCAGATTCTTTTCCCTAGAAGAAATTGTTACTGCAAACTTATGTAGATCGTGAAAGAATATTGGTCCAAATTAAATCCTGATATCAAGTATTAATATATTTCTTTATTTGTACTAATTGTTTATTCTTTAGGTTTTCCATCTTTATATATTGCAAGATTTTTTGAGTTGTAGTGCTAACCCTTTATATATAGTCATAAGTTTCTTTTCCTGAGAAGTTTAGCGTAACGGAGAGTAGATGTTGTATGAACCTTGTTGGAATTTATAAATATATTTGTTAATCAAAGAATTTTTCTGCTTCAAGCGTTTTTACATTTTTGAATTGAGTTCGTTTCTTTTTTCATTTTTAAAGCCACACGTAATATGTTTTTGTTGTAGTTAGATTGAAAATGTGTGATGACTGTGATATTCACACCTTCTTCACTGCAATGCAAGTCTCATAAGATGTTATGTTTGGAAAAGAAAACCATGTTTGAAACACTAAAATTTGCAAGTAGCCTTAAGACTTGACAGATATTCAGTAAAATTATTTTACAGGAGAGTAGAAGAAATCCAAGCATATTACAATAATTAGAGAACACAGTTACACATTCCTTTCACGCTTCTAAGCTGCTTTGTTTGCAGCTTTGGCCTTTGCTTTTTCCCACTCCATTATCTTCAATGTAGTTTCCTCGATTAGAAGAGCTTCTCGTATTCTTTTTTCCTCTCTCGTTTTCCATTGTTCAAGTTCCATTGCCTGTAATGAACATTAGAGCTTATTAAATCTATGGCATTAGGTGGGGTAGAATCACTTATGTTATGTGTGTGGACACAAATGGACGGTGGCAGCCATGGTAGGTGGCAGCCATGTTTGGTGGCAGCCATGGTTGGTGGCAACCATGGTTGAAATTATAGTCAAATGGTAGGTGCCTAACTTGCCCACCATTGTTGAACAATCATCGCCCTCCTCAGCTATAAATAGAAGATGGATTGATAGCTAAGATAGACCACGAGATAGAGAGAAACACAGAGAGAGAGCTAAGGGCGAGAGTTGAGTTGAGAAGTTTTCTCCTGCTCCTTGTTTTGTTGTTTGTATTGCTTTTGAGCTTGATTAATAAAAACCAGTAGCTCCGTGGAGTAGGCAAGTTGCCGAACCACGTAAATTTGTGTGTGTTTGAATGTTTGGATCTCCTAACAACTGGTATCAGAGCTTGTTCTTGAAAGTTCTTGAAAAAAGAGGGTGTTTGATCCAAACTCAAAAATCAAAGTTCTCAAAACGTGTTTTTGAACATACCACCGTGAAGAGGACGACGAGAGGAATCCACTGGTGAAAACCCGGCGAAAATCCGACGTCCTGCATGCCCGCACGCGCCTGCACGCGCCACCACCAGTACTGTCCACGCGCACAGACGCGCCATACGCGTTTCACGCGTCTTCCTCGCCGTTTCCTGCAAATTGACACTGCCACGTCAGACGCCACGTCAGCCGTCCGGCACAGTCAGCAGCCACGCACCCTGCCACATCAGCATTTTGACCGGTCAACCCGCCACGTCATCTGCCACGTCAGCGGACACGTCATCACTGCCACGTCAGCAGAAAATCTCCTCGGATCTGCCACGTCAAATTGGGGGTGGACCCCATATTGCCTACGTGTCTGCCACGTCAGCATAACTGGGTTTTGATCCGGTGTGGCGCAGCGACTATTCCTCCTGCCACGTGGCTTCATCTGCAGCGTCCAGTTATCTCAAGTTTTGATTGTTTAAATCGGAGCCATCCGAAGTCCGATTTGGGTGATCTCAGTGTCGTTTCCAGCATTTTTGGCCATTCCGGACACATCTGTAAGGTCAGATTTTTGAGATTCAATTCCGAGAAAGAGTAAAAATGGCTGATGAAATAAAGGCTGCAGGAATTGAAAAATTTGATGGTACTGATTTTGGATATTGGAAAATGCAAATTGAAGATTATCTATATGGGAAGAAACTTCATCTTCCTCTGTTGGGGAGCAAGCCAGAAAACATGTCAGAAGAAGATTGGCAAATACTTGATAGACAAGTCTTGGGCATTATCCGGCTATCATTGTCAAGAAGAGTTGCTCATAATGTTACAAAAGAGAAATCCACAGCAAGATTGATGGAAGCCTTGTCTGGGATGTATGAGAAGCCATCAGCAAATAACAAAGTGCACTTGATGAAGAAGCTGTTCAACCTGAAGATGACAGAAAGCACCTCTGTTACACAACATCTTAATAATTTCAACACCATCACAAATCAATTGTCATCCGTTGAAATTGAGTTTGATGATGAGATCCGAGCACTTATTTTGCTAGCTTCACTTCCAAGCAGTTGGGAAGGTATGAGAACAGCCGTAAGCAACTCAGCTGGAAAATCCAAATTAAAATATGATGATATCCGAGACCTGATTTTAGCTGAAGAAGTACGAAGAAAAGACTTGGGTGAAAGCTCAAGTTCAGGTTCAGCTTTCAACATCAACACTCGAGGAAGGAGACAAGACAGAGGCTTATCCAGAGGCAGATCAAAATCCAGGTACAGAAGCAAAAGCAAGTTTGGACCCAGGAAGCAGGTTGAATGTTGGAATTGTGGCAAACCTGGCCATTTTATGAGGAGTTGCACAAAACCAAAGAAACCTGAAGTTGATTCTGCAAACGCCACTACAGACGAGGTACAAGATGCTTTGATTCTTGCTGTACATAGTCCTATTGATGATTGGGTTCTTGATTCTGGAGCTTCATTTCACTGTACTCCACACCATGAAATGATGCAAAATTACACTGCTGGAAATTATGGGGTAGTCTATCTGGCCGATGGACAACCATTGGAGATTGTGGGTATAGGAGATGTGCAAATCAAGACAATGAATGGATCTACATGGAACTTGCAAAATGTAAGGCATGTTCCTGAACTAAAGAAGAAGTTGATCTCGGTCGGACAACTTGATGATAGTGGTCATTCAATCCTTTTCTCTAGAGGAATGTGGAAGGTATCAAAGGGAGCAATGGTTTTGGCTCGTGGAAAGAAAACCGGCACCCTGTATATGACCACAAGATCAGCAGATATAATTGCCTCTACTGAAGCAGATAATCAGGCGCAGCTATGGCATTGCAGACTCGGCCATATGAGTCAAAAGGGGATGAAGATACTTCAGTCAAAGGGAAAGCTGCCAGAATTAAAAAATGTTGATCTAGACATTTGTGAAAGCTGTGTTCTCGGAAAACAGAAGAAGCTCAGTTTCTTAAAGGTTGGCAGGACCTTAAGACCAAGAAAACTAGAACTGGTGCACACAGATTTATGGGGACCAGCTCCAGTAGCATCTCTTGGCGGTTCTCGGTACTATGTCACTTTTATTGATGACTTTAGCAGAAAGGTATGGGTCTACTTTCTGAAAAATAAATCTGATGTGTTTGACACGTTCAAGAAATGGAAGGCTATGGTTGAGACTGAATCAGGTTTGAAGCTGAAATGCTTACGATCTGATAATGGAGGAGAATACATTGATGGAGGTTTCAAGGAGTATTGCGCTGTCAACGGTATCAGAATGGAAAAGACAGTTCCAGGCACACCACAACAGAATGGTATTGCTGAACGGATGAACCGGACCATCAATGAACGAGCTAGAAGCATGAGGTTGCATTCTGGGCTACCTCAAACATTCTGGGCTGATGCAGTTCATACTGCAGTTTACTTGATCAACCGTGGACCATCAGTACCTTTGGAGTTCAGACTGCCCGAGGAAGTCTGGAGAGGAAAAGAAGTACAGCTTGCTCACCTAAAAGTCTTTGGGTGTGTTTCCTATGTGCATGTAGACTCTGATGCTCGCAACAAGCTGGATGCCAAATCAAAGAAATGTTTCTTTATTGGCTATGGAGATGAAGAATTTGGATTTCGGTTCTGGGATGATCAAAACAGGAAGATTATCAGAAGCAGGAACGTGATCTTCAACGAGAAAGTTTTGTACAAAGACAAATCAAGTACAGAACTAGAGATAACTGATTCAGATACGAGTTCACAGAAATCTGAATTCATACAATTAGAAGGACTTCCTGATGTTACCACTCAAGAGTCCACACAAGATAGTTCAAGCACTTCAGTACCCACCACTTCTACACAAGATAGTGCAGAGCCAAGTGAACCAGCTGTTCGCAGGTCTTCAAGGACTATAAAGCCTCCACAACGGTTCACACTTCTACTGAATTATATCTTGCTGACCGATGGTGGTGAACCATTAAATTATGAAGAATCCTTACAAGATGGAAACTCGAGCAAGTGGGAGTTAGCCATGAAGGATGAGATGGAGTCATTGCTGAAGAACAAGACTTGGGAGTTAACCAAACTGCCTGAAGGAAAGAAGGCCCTACAAAACAAGTGGGTTTACAGAGTAAAGACCGAGCATGACGGAAGCAAACGGTTCAAAGCAAGACTTGTTGTAAAAGGGTTTCAGCAAAAGAAGGGGATCGACTATTCTGAGATATTTTCTCCAGTTGTGAAGCTTACAACAATCAGAGTTGTTCTGGGGATAGTAGCTGCAGAAAATTTACATCTTGAACAATTAGATGTAAAAACAGCATTTCTTCATGGAGAATTGGAGGAAGACATTTACATGCAACAACCAGAGGGGTTTGCAATACCAGGAAAGGAGAGTCAAGTTTGCAAACTAAAGAAGAGTCTATATGGTTTGAAGCAAGCTCCAAGACAGTGGTACAAGAAGTTTGATAACTTCATGTGTAGTACGGGATACACAAAATGTCAGGCTGATCATTGTTGCTATGTCAAACATTTTGACAACTCCTATATCATTCTACTGTTATATGTGGATGATATGTTAATTGCAGGTTCTAGCATGGAAGAGATTGACAAGCTAAAGCAACAGTTGTCAAAACAGTTTGAAATGAAGGATCTGGGAGCTGCTAAACAAATACTTGGCATGAGAATCATCAGAGACAAAGACAAAGGCATACTAAAGCTTTCACAGGCAGAGTATGTCAAGAAGGTTCTCAGCAGGTTTAGTATGGATAATGTTAAGCCAGTATGTACACCTCTGGGGAATCATTTCAAGCTCAGTAAAGACCAGTCACCAAAAACTGAGCTAGAACGTGGATACATGGACCAGATCCCATACGCCTCAGCTATCGGCTCCTTGATGTATGCCATGGTCTGTACTAGACCAGATATTGCCCATGCAGTGGGAGTTGTAAGCCGATATATGAGCAATCCTGGAAAGCAACATTGGGAGGCAGTGAAATGGATCATGAGGTACTTAAAAGGCTCATCGGAGACATGTCTTATTTTCACAACTGGCGGTTTGAAACTTGAAGGCTTTGTAGATGCTGATCTAGCAGGAGATGTTGATAGCAGAAAGAGTACTACAGGTTATATATACACTCTAGGAGGCACTGCTGTTTCTTGGAGTTCTACCTTGCAAAAGATAGTTGCTCTTTCAACGACAGAAGCTGAATATGTCGCAGTTTCAGAATCCGCAAAAGAGATAGTATGGCTACAGAGTTTCCTGCAAGAATTGGGCAAGATGCATGGAAAAGGTACTTTGTATAGTGACAGTCAGAGTGCAATCTTCCTTGCCAAGAATCCAGCATTTCACTCCAGAACAAAGCACATACAGATCAAATATCACTTCATCAGGCAATTGCTTGACGATGAACAACTGTTACTTGAAAAGATCTGTGGAAGCAAGAATCCAGCCGACATGTTAACCAAAGGAGTTACTCTCGATAAACTGAAGCTGTGTAAAGCTTCAGTGGGTCTTGAAGATTAAAAGACAGACCTAACACCATTTGTGTCCAAGTGGGAGATTGTTATGTGTGTGGACACAAATGGACGGTGGCAGCCATGTTTGGTGGCAGCCAGGGTGGGTGGCAGCCATGGTTGGTGGCAGCCATGGGTGAAATTATAGTCAAATGGTAGGTGCCTACCTTGCCCCCCATTGTTGAACAATCATCTCCCTCTTCAGCTATAAATAGAAGATGTATTGATAGCTGAGATAGACCACGAGATAGAGAGACACACAGAGAGAGAGCTAAGGGTGAGAGTTGAGGTGAGTTGAGAAGTTTTCTCCTCCTCCTTGTTTTGTTGTTTGCATTGCTTTTGAGCTTGATTAATACAAACCAGTAGCTCCGTGGAGTAGGTAAGTTGCCGAACCACGTAAATTTGTGTGTGTTTGAATGTTTGGATCTCCTAACAACTTATGCTTTAAAACCTTTTGTTTTGCAACAAGTGCTTCTTTGCAGGCTGCATGATATATATCTATTGTTTGCTTCAGTTCATTCTTTAGTCTTCTAACCTCATCTTCATGGTCTTCCTGAAATTGTAATAAACATTCAGCTGAAAGAATACATGATTTTAAAACTAAAACAAATCAAGTATATCTCTCTTAAAAAGATTTGCAAAATTGCTAGCTAAGTACAACTCACTTTCTAACTCCTGTCCTTGCACAATTCTGGATTAAAAATGGATTCAAAGTTGAGTTTTGAAATTGTATGGGACTTGTTCAGCACAGTACTGACCTTGTTATGTTCCAATCATGGCTCTGTATGATTGTCCAAACTTTTGAATTCAGGAATAGGGCTAATTAAGCTCGACTGGAGATCTGGACCCTGAGTGTGATTCGAAGTCTCTTTCCTCCATATACAAGTCTTTTCCCAACTTTTCAGTTAGTTCAGCACCTCCCAGATTTTCATAAAAAGCAAAGAAACGAGGTGTCAGTGCTTGGCCTTTCGGAATTTCCAACTGGAATATCTGGGTGATCAGGTGAGAGCTCATCATACTAGCTTTCGGCTCCTCTACACAAATGATTATCAAATGTTAACAGCTATCTTATTTCATTGGAATTAGCATGTGGGGTATCCACCACCCTAGTTATAGTTTATAGAAATTGCAGAGACTATCTAGGCTGCAACTAACCAGAGGAATAAGGCAATTTGTGATATACGGTGGGCAGTTATGATGAAAACATACAGTTAGAATAATCATTGAAATAATTTTGAGCCCTGAGCTTACTTTTTCTTGTCAAATACTGGGAATCTCAAAATCTTGGTTTGTCAAAATCATTATGTATCAAAGGCTACCCCTTAGAACAATTCTAGAAATTTTTTATCTCAATATATATGATTTGGAATGGTATTTAGTCTTCGTGGGAACATGTAACTGAACACTCGGCAGTGTCCCTCCTGTTGCAGAACTAGCTGGGACTGGACGAGTTGCATTTCGCGAACCACTGACCTTTCCTTTCGAAACTACATATACAGTGCAGAAATTCGGTGCCCGTTTCAATACAGTGCCAGGAATCCTGTCTTGTGCTAGTTTTTGTCTTTCCATGAGCTGCTTAGCTAATGGTTTGTACGGGCTAGCTAAATTAACCATTTACATTTGCCACAAAGCCATCAATCACAATAACTAAGATAATTCCGATCCTTGTGAATCCATTTTATGTGACAAGTTTTCTTGCTATCCGTTGTGCTACCAAGGAAAGAGAAAAAAACAGTCCCCCACTGGCTAAGAGAGTGTTTGTTGGTGTATTGTGCGCGACGCATCTCAGAAATCATGTAATATAACACTAGCTTATTTAGTAATTTATAGAGATCATATTTCAATTAATTTGACTGTATATCTTTTCCATGGATGTTGCAAAAATAATCCATGATTTCCGCAATGTCAATAGAGAACAATCTCTTAATATGGAAATTATAGTAATATTTCTATTTATTTCCCTATATAATAGTAATGTAGAGAGGAAGGCATGCAAGTTGAAGACATTGCTAGCAAGAAGGGGAAAATGAAGACATGAAAATGAAAAAGAAAAAGAAAAAAGCGCATTGGCAATCCCACTGTCACTCCAACTTCCATCCTGCATTTACATCCACAAGAACTACTTTTTTGTACATGCATGCATTATCGTTCCCGTAGCTCTTCATTCAACTCCAAAAAAAAAAAAAAATATTTCTGACCCCCTCTAATAGATTAGAAATCCAGTATTTAACTCAACCATACTAGAAATATTTAAGAGAATGTGATGTCATCAGACTTTCCTATTGAAGATCTCATGTCTCCTTCACTAGCATATGAGGAGAAAAAATCATCATCACCATCTCTCTCTTTTATTTCTCCAATCCTCTCAGCAGCTTCCTTCAAGTCTATCCTCTTCTCCACATCCGCTTCACAACAACATAAACCAATCTTCAATAGCTTGATCGCCTCACTTTCACCACCACCATTTTGCTTTGTTAGCCCGTTGGTCATATCCTTATCAATCACCACATTAGTCCACTCTTCATGAGGAACAGAATTGACCCAATTTGCCAAATCTTCCTCCTCGCTTCCCTTGCCTCGCGGTACGAAATTTGCTGGCAACTTCGCTGATAAGATCTCAAGTATCAATATCCCTAGACTCCATACATCGGTCTTCTTGGTAATCCGGCCGTGATGCAAGTATTCAGGGGACTTATAGGCTACCATGAGCTCTTGAGCATTCTCTTGGTTGATCACAGGAACTAGTCCATAGTCGGTGAGCAAGGGCTCGTTGGATTGAGTGAGAAGAACATTGGAAGATTTAAGGTGGCCGTGGGCAGCAATTATGTTGGGAAGGTCTTTGTAGAGGTATGCAAGACCCCTTACTACTCCTTTGACAATCTTCAATCTGCTTGGCCAATCAAGGCTTGGTTGTCCTAGAGCTTGATGACCTGTAAGAAAAAAGATGGCAGCAGCACACATTATATGAATGGATGGAAAGAGAAACACAAGGAATGGTATGGGCGTTTGTGGAAGCACGCGTAGAGTGATTCTGTCCATCCAAGTATCCAACAATGGTGTAGCACACATCAATGGATGGAAAGCATCACCATGCGCGTTTGGCAACCGTCCAAGTTTTGTTCTGAAAACATACCATGAAGATGAACAGCTAGGCTGCCTTTCTCAACAAAGTCGGTAATCAAGAGCTTCTCTTCCTTTCTATAATAGTAAGCCACAAGAGGAAGTAAGTTAGAGTGCTTCAATCTCCCTAACCTCCTCATATGCTCTTGAAACTCTTCTTTCCCGACATTATTCATTTGCTTAAACCTCTTAACCACCATCATCGTCCCAGAGTTAAGCGCTGCTTTGTAAGAGGACCCGAAGCAACCGCTTCCTAATATCTCAGCCGAGGCCTTTAACAAGTCTGGCAAATCAAACTTCTCCCTATCATCCCTCACGAAGGACAGCTTTGGAGCTTCCCCTTTCTTGCTACCTACCGAGTGGTCTGGTGAGCTTGAAGGGCTTTGGTTTTCTTCCTTGAAACCCGTTTTCTTTTTGAGGTTTGATGGTATTGGTGGTGTTGGTGCTTCTATTGAGGCTGATGGTTGTCTTTGGCGTTGACGACGAAGGAACAAGAATGCTGCAACAATGGCACCCAGTAGCAATCCCACAACTGCAGCAATGATCACGATTAGTAGCACAGGTGGTTTCTTGGAGTCAGAGTTGCTGTTGATGGTATTACATTCCTTTAACGGCGGTCCACATAGACCTTTGTTGCCTGCTCAACCAAAAAAAGGTATGAATGTGTTCAAGTACTAGCAAATCATTTAGCATCGTTGCTAGAAATCTGAAAAATGGTACTAAAATCAATATTGTTGCGGTTAATTGACGTGCATAAGGTGTCAATTTTCTAAATATCTTCTTTAAGAGGGAAAATCAATGCCTGGCTCATTATTTTCAATTCTCAAAAAACTGAAGTAATGATGATTAGATATCCAACATCTCATATTAATCAATGACAACGGCAATAGAGGTTAATAGAAGCAACATATTGCTTGGTGCCATTAATGATAAGAGGGCAGCTCACCTGAAAAGGAGCTCGAGTCCATCTTACTGAGACCTGCGGGGATTAGCCCCTCCAATGCATTGTTTGACACACTGAATGAAAGAAGATTCTGAGTCAAATCTGGTAGCTGCCCAGTAAATTGGTTGCCTTCAAGCCTCAAATCCAAAAGCTTGGGCAGGGCAGTCAAAGACAAAGGAATGGCCCCAGTAAACTCATTTTGTGCTAAATACACTTTCTTCAGTTTCAACATGCCATCAAAAGCATCCAGTGGGATCACCCCTGAGAAATGGTTGTTGGAAAAATAAACCGCTCTCAATGAAACAATTTTCTTGAACTCTGGCATGGGACCATCGAAGTTATTGTTCATGATGCTGAGTGTTTTCAAATCTGGCAAAGCCTGTAGAGTTTCCACGTCAATCTTGCCAGCCAGCCCCATATTTTCAAGTTTTAAACCCCAAAGGATCCCGTCAACACAAATTACACCAGCCCAATTTGTTGAATTATCTTTTGTGCATGGTGTGGTCTTGTCACTCCAGTCAGACAATGCAGATGCGTTCGATAACGAACCTTTGAACTTAAGGAGGATTTCTGAGTCTGTCAGTCCCAAAGAGGCAACAAAATGGAGGGATACAAGTAGAAAGACAAGAACAAATGAGGGTTTATCTTTAAAAGCCATGATGCTACAGTGTGGTGGGACGCGCACTGGTGGAGGGGCATGCGCGCCCATTGCAGTCAGGAATGGCTTCAACAGAGGACTATAATGTTCGGTTGGGAGGGGGTGGAGAGGAAGCTTGGGAAGGTGGTGAAGTTTTGATGGCATAGGAAGAAAGAGAGGAGAGAGACAGAGAGGAAGAGACAATTGGTTTGCTAAGAATAGGAGAGGTTAGTATAGGCTGTCTTCAAAAAGCAAATGAAAGAAGGGTTGTGCATAAAGTTCTGACAAAGTCAAATCTCTTCGTTAGAATGGATGAGTGAGGTGTGGATTTAGATCAGAGATCTCCGGTCTGCCCTTGAATTGGATTCAAAGCTAAGCCCTTTCCTTGCCTATTTCTGTGTTCAGCTTCACTCCTTGTGTGATAACACATTTTTCCAATTATCTTCCTTCGAAATCCAAGCCTCCCCCCATATAAAATGGCTGCGCTGAAGAATTAAGCTGCAATTCCTGCGGGAGACAATTAGTTTTAGTTTCATTTTTCTTTTCTTTTAGTTCTAGAATTAACTGATATAGTTCACAAAACCAGCACCTACACCAAGTATAAAATCACCCTGTTTTCTATTTGGCATACTGAACAAAAAAACGATACCTGCTTATAGAAGTGTGTGTGTTAAACGTATAAACAAAGTTATGACATAACCAAATATGCAAACAATAGTATAAGTTTCTTTTCTCTTTTTCATTCTTATAGTCATTGGAAACAGAGCTTTTCATGTAGGATCACTCAAAATCCCAGTAGTCCTGAAGCTCATAGGTGCATGACACGTCCGCTAAGAAGGTGGCTAAAAGCAACAATTGTGTGAATTTGACATAACAATTGTGTGAATTTGACATAAGATATGCTCTAGGGAATGAGGCAGTTTTGTGGATCAAACTCGGTATATCCTAAATCAACAAGACATAGGCCATCTGGGGGTACCGGCGGAGCAGCGGCACGTCTACATGTAGCATCCATCGGCTTTAGCAGTGCATCCTCCTGTGCCCCTCATATGGGCACTTCATCGCACTCTCAAATCCATTCAGAGCACAAGACATAGCACAATTGTTCTTAAATCACTTCTATAAATTCCATGGATTACCGCAGTAATTGTTACCAACAGGAACAGAATTTTCACCAGTGTGTTTTGGAAAGAACTTTTCAATAAGTTGGGAGTTAGGATGTTGATGAGCACTGCCTACCATTCACAAACGGATGGGCAGACCGAGAGGGTGAACCAATGTTTAGAAACCTATCTTCGATGCATGACCATGCATCAGCCTAAACAATGGTTTCAATGGTTATCATTGGCACAATGGTGGTATAATTCAAGCCATCATTCAACCTTGGGCATGAGCCCTTTCCAAGCACTATATGGTTATGCTCCTCCTCAGAGAGAATGGTTGGCGCAGGAACCTACTCCAATAGTTGCAGTGGAAGCAGTGCTGCAGAAAAGGACCAACATGGATCATACACTGAAGCAGCAGCTACAGACAGCAAGGAACAGGATGAAGCAAATTGCTGATAAGAAAAGAACAGAAAGGGAATTCAAAGAGGGTGATTGGGTTTTTCTTAAATTGCAACCTTATAGACAAAACAGTGTGGCCGTTAGAAAAAACCTCAAGCTCAACCCCAGGTATTATGGTCCTTTTCAAATCAGCAAAAGGATTGGGATGGTGGCTTATGAGTTAAAGCTTCCAGAAGGAAGTTTGATTCATCTTGTATTTCACGTATCCTTACTAAAGAAGAAGATCGGAGATGCAACTATAGTATCGTCCAAGCTGCCAGTATCAAATAAGGAGGGGCAGATGCAAATCATGCCTTTAGCCATAATGGACAGGAAGTTGATGAAGAAAGGTAATAAAGCAGCCACTGCAGTTTTGGTTCAATGGTCCAACTTGTATCCAGAAGATGCGACTTGGGAGGATCTATCTGATCTACAGAAACAGTTCCCAGATTGCCAAGCAATTTTGGAAGCATCTTAATTGAGCATTCTTATGGACAAGAAAGCATTCAAGGAGACGGTATTGTTACAGCTAGAATAATAACAGTTACAGAATTATTCTGTTAGCAGTAACAGTTAGCAGTAACAGGATGCATGGCACGTGGAGTTAGTTAGAATCAGTTAGTTGTTAATTGTTAGTAAGCATGTAATGCATGACATACAGGTATAAAAAGGGGAAGTAGTTGACGTATATCCCACGCAAAGAATAATAAGAATTCATTCTTCAGAAATCTTAGTCTCTTCTTCTCCGTTTTCTTTCATTTTTTCAATCTTATTAAGCCAAGCTTAACAATTGGTATCAGAGCATGATAGAAAGCAACAAATTCAAGGCGGTTAATGAAAATTGCAAGAAGTTGGAGACTCAACTACAGAGCCAGCACCTAGAATGGCAAGAATCTATGGCAAAGAGTAAGGAACATTGGATGAAACAAGGCACCAAGATTGATCAGCTGGTTCTATAAATGGAAACAATACCCACACAGTTCCAACAATTCATTGCTTCTCAACCAGCGAGAAGAGACATTGGAACTAGTTCCAAATGCATTTTGACTACCCTAGGCACTGATAAAGAAATAGGAATACCAGTTTCAGCCGAGAGAATCGCTCCAGGACACAGGAATCAGTTTAGAGGTGAACAAATGATGGGGCAAGAACTTCCTAGGGTGGGGTACAACATACCATTGCCAAGGGTGGAGATGCCAACATTCAGAGGAGAGAATCCTCGGGGTTGGTTACAAAAATGTAAAAAGTATTTCAAGTTGAACTATACCTGCACATCAGTGGGTAGAAGTGGTCTCCTATTACTTAGAAGGCAAGGCAGATGTTTGGTTCGAAGGATTAGTAAGAGAGAATGAATCTTGGATGGACTGGGAAGAATTTTCACAAATTCTTTGCAGACGGTTTGGCAGCAGAGAGGATAGTATGGAAGAATTCAACAAACTGATCCAAGATAAGAGTGTGGATGAGTACATAGAGCGATTTGAGGAGTTAAGATCATTGATAAGTGCTTTGAATCCATCTCTGGCAGAAACTTATTACGTCTCTAGCTTCATTAGTGGGCTGAAGGAGGATATCAAACCAATGCTGAAAATCTTGAAACCTTCAAATGTGCTAATGGCATTTGAACAAGCTAGGTGGCAGGAAGAGTCTAACAATGCACTAACCAGGAGGTCTCGACCAGTGCAGCGCAATGGCATTATTTTCAACAATGGGAGAATGGCCAGCAATGCTCCAACCAGTATCTTTAATCCAAATCGGATGGAAAGGACAAGACCTCAATCAGATAGCCTATTTGAGCAGAGAAAGAGGTTGGGACAGTGCTTCAAGTATGGAGACAAGTACACTCCGAGGCACAGATGCAGTACTAAAGGTTTACATATGATTGAAGGAGTAGAGGAAGAAGAGGAGGAGGAAATCAAAGAACTAGAAGACACCATGCAAGATGAATGCAAAGAAAGGAGGTCAATAGATGAATTCGGATTATCACTAAATGCATTGGCAGAAAATGATACCTACAATACTATCAGGATCAAGGGAAACTATCAAGGCAGGGACCTTATAATTCTCATAGATAGTGGGAGTACCCATAATTTCATTGATGAAGGTGCAATTACAGAGTTAAATGTTGCCAAAAGTAAAACCACGTTACTAGTAGTCACTGTGGCTAATGGAAATGTTATATTATGTGAGATGCAAAGCCCTGGATTTACTTGGTTCATGCAGGGTTACGAATTTAAGGCCAACTTGAGGGTGCTGAAATTAGGCAGGCATGATGTAGTTCTTGGTGTGGATTGGTTGAAGCAGTATTCTTCAGTGCTCTTTGATTTCATCAGGCTGCGGTTGTCATTTAAAAAAAATGACAGGATGACCGAGCTAAAGGGAATAGTGCCTAGTTCTGACTTACACACGATAACAGCAATTAAGGAGCAGAACAGCTTCAAAGATGTGATTATAGGGGTAATTGGTCAATTTTTTGCTATGGATGTGGAAGGGGAAGAAAAGCCAACCAAGGCTGCGGTGGAAATTGAATCCTTGTTAAAGGAATTTGCAGGACTTTTTGAAGAACAATAAACTTTACCACCAGCAAGGAGGTTTGATCATAAAATCTTACTGAAAACTGGTTCCCAGGCTGTCAACATTCGACCATAAAAAAGTTCATTCATCTAGAAGGGTGAAATAGAGAAGTTAGTTAAGGAAATGTTTGGCAATGGAGTGATACAACATAGTGTTAGTCCGTTTGCCTCTCCAGTTTTGCTTATAAAAAAAAAGGATAACACATGACGATTCTGCATAGATTACCGACAGCTTAATGAGCAGACCATCAAAAACAAATTCCCTATTCCTCTTATAGATGATCTCCTTGATGAGATGCATGGTTCCAGGTTCTTTTCCAAGCTAGACCTGCGTTCAGGATATCACCAAGTCAGAATGCACGGGGAGGACATTGAGAAAACAGCATTTAGGACGCATCATGGGCATTACGAGTTTAGAGTCATGCCTTTTGGCCTCACAAATACCTCGGTCACCTTTCAAGCATTGATGAATAGCTTCTGGAACCCTTCTTGCGAAAATTCTTACTGGTCTTCTTTGATGATATCCTTATTTACAGCTCAACCTTTGAGCTTCACCTTGCTCACCTCAGGTAAGTGTTGGAGACGCTACAAGCTAACCAGTTATTCGCCAAGAGATCCAAGTATGCATTTGGGGAACAACAGGTAGAATACTTGGGGCATGTGATTTCCATCACAGGAGTGGCCACAGACAGGAAGAAGATTGAGGTTGTAGCCAATTGGCCCACTCCACAAACCTTGAAGGAATTGAGAGGGTTCCTTAGGTTGGCTGGTTATTACAGGAAATTCATCTAACATTTTGGAATCATCAGCAAACCCCTTACTGGCCTGCTGAAGAAAAACAATTATGGCTAGAGTATACAAGCTCAACAGGCATTCACAGTTTTGAAACAAGCCTTGTGTGAGGCCCCAGTCCTCACATTCCCTGACTTCCCAAAGCCATTCGTGCTGGAAACCGATGCCTGTGACTGTGGCTTGGGAGCTGTACTAAGCTAAGAGGGAAAACCAATAGCCTATTTCAGCAAGTCCTTAAGTTTGAAGCACTTGGGATTATCCATCTATGAAAAGGATTACCTGGTTATTCTTATGGCTGTAGAGAAATGGAGGCACTACCTAGAACAAGAACAATTCATCATACAAACTGATCATGAAAGCTTGAAATATTTGTTGGATCAAAAAATTCATACTCCAATTCAAAAGAAGGGCCTGACGAAATTGTTGGGATTGAGGTACAAGATATTGTACAGGAAGGGAAGAGAGAACATTATGGCTGACGCCTTGTCTAGGAAAAGCAGTAATGACCTGTCAGCTAAGAAGAATGGAGCCTTGGCAGCTATCACCAATATACTTCCTGCATGGTATGAAGATGTTTATGCATCCTATGAAAAGGACTGCAAGTTACAAGCTATTATTCTCAACAACTTGACAGGTGCAGCAACGGAACCCGACTTTACATACAAAGAGGGAATCCTGCAATACAAGGGCAGGATAGTAATTGGGCAAGGAGGGCATCTCAGAGCTCAACTAGTTAAATCTGTTCATGATTCATATGTTGGGAGACATGCTGGTGTTCAGAATAACTATAGAAGACTGAAGACAAACTTTCACTGGTATGGGATGAAGGCTATGGTTAAAAAAGTAGTGGAAGAATGTAATGTGTGTAGGTAGGCTAAAGTGGAGAGAGTGGCATATCTAGGACTATTACAGCTATTGCCGGTTCCTGAAGGTACATGGGAGGCTGTGACCATGGATTTTATAGAGGGATTACCAAGTTCAGAAGGGAGGAATGTTATCCTGGTAGTGGTGGATAGGTTCACTAAATATGGGCACTTCATCGTACTCTCATATCCATTCACAGCACAAGACATAGCACAATTGTTCTTAGATCACTTCTATAAATTCCATGGATTACCTACAGTAATTGTTACTGACAGGGACAGAATTTTCATCAGTGTGTTTTGGAAAGAACTTTTCAAGAAGTTGGGGGTTAGGATGTTGATGAGCATTGCCTACCATCCACAAACGGATGGGCAGACCGAAAGGGTGAACCAATGTTTAGAAACCTATCTTCGATACATGACCATGCATCAACCTAAACAATGGTTTCAATGGTTATCATTGGCACAATGGTGGTATAATTCAAGCCATCATTCAACCTTGGGCATGAGCCCTTTCCAAGCACTATATGGTTATGCTCCTCCTCAGAGAGAATGGTTGGCGCAGGAACCTACTCCAGTAGCTGCAATGGAAGCAGTGCTGTAGAAAAGGGCCAACATGGATCATACACTGAAGCAGCAGCTAGAGACAGCAAGGAATAAGATGAAGCAAATTGCTGATAAGAAAAGAATAGAAAGGGAATTCAAAGAAGGTGATTGGGTTTTTCTTAAATTGCAGCCTTATAGGCAAAACAGTGTGGCCGTTAGAAAAAACCTCAAGCTCAACCCCAGGTATTATGATCCTTTTCAAATCAGCAAAAGGATTGGGATGGTGGCTTATGAGTTAAAGCTTCCAGAAGGAAGTTTGATTCATCCTGTATTTCACGTATCCTTACTAAAAAAGAAGATCGGAGATGCAACTATAATATCGTCCCAAGCTGTCAGTATCAGATAAGGAGGGGCGGATGCAAATCATGCCTTTAGCCATAATGGACAGGAAGTTGATGAAGAAAGGTAATGAAGCAGCCACTGCAGTTTTGGTTCAATGGTCCAACCTGTATCCAGAAGATGCGACTTGGGAGGATCTATCTGATCTACAGAAACAGTTCCCAGATTGCCAAGCAATTTTGGAAGCATCTTAATGGAGCATTCTTGTGGACAAGAAAGCATTCAAGGAGACGTGATTGTTACAGCTGGAATAATAACGGTTACAGACTTATTCTGTTAGCAGTAACAATTAGCCGTAACAGGATGCATGGCACGTGGAGTTAGTTAGAATCAGTTAGTTGTTAATTGTTAGTAAGCATGTAAGGCATGACATACAGGTATAAAAGAGGGCAGTAGTTGACGTATATCCCACGCAAAGAATAATAAGAATTCATTCTTCAGAAATCTTAGTCTCTTCTTCTCCGTTTTCTTTCATTTTTTCAATCTTGTTAAGCCAAGCTTAATAGTTCAGCTTCACTCCTTGTGTGATAACACATTTTTCCAATTATCTTCCTCTGAAATCCAAGCCTCCCCCCATATAAAATGGTTGCGCTGAAGAATTAAGCTGCAATTCCTGCGGGAGACAATTAGTTTTAGTTTCATTTTTCTTTTCTTTTAGTTCTAGAATTAACTGATATAGTTCACAAAACCAGCACCTACACCAAGTATAAAATCACCCTGTTTTCTATTTGGCATACTGAACAAAAAAACGATACCTGCTTATAGAAGTGTGTGTGTTAAACGTATAAACAAAGTTATGACATAACCAAATATGCAAACAATAGTATAAGTTTCTTTTCTCTTTTTCGTTCTTAGAGTCATTGGAAACAGAGCTTTTCATGTAGGGTCACTCAAAATCCCAGTAGTCCTGAAGCTCATAGGTGCATGACACGTCCGCTAAGAAGGTGGCTAAAAGCAACAATTGTGTGAATTTGACATAAGATATGCTCTAGGGAATGAGGCAGTTTTGTGGATCAAACTCAGTATATCCTAAATCAACAAGACATAGGCCATCTGGGGGTACCGGCGGAGCAGCGGCACGCCTACATGTAGCATCCATCGGCTTTAGCAGTGCATCCTCCTGTGCCCCTGCAGCTGCTTTCCCTTACTGAGGTGGCCACAAGAACCCGAACCATCTCTCAGGTAAAGTCAACCACAACAAAAATGGAAGTTAGAAATAGTTAAACATGGCATGCAAAATCCAAATCCAGCAGATTGTCAAAGCATGAGGAAAATATGAAGTTTGGGATAGGGGGAAATAGCCACCTTGAAAAGAAACCTTAATGGGTTTGTGTCATTGTCAACAAATAAGTAGATTTGGAAGAAACTATAAACTGTATAGAAATTCAAAACGTAAACTTGTGGATTCATTCTATTATTTCCAGGAATCAAAAAGACTTCTTTGCAAGTTAAGGTTACAATAGGATTCATCATCATGCATAGAAACTTGGCGTAGGAATTGACTTCGAGAGGTTGAAGAGTAAGAACCTGGCGTAGGAATTGATTAGCAACCAGCTCACCATACATGACCTTTATCTCTCTCCCATGATCCTATAAAAATATCAGCATTATCAGTAATGCATCCATATATTCATAGATGTTACAAATATAACTTCATAGAGGAGTCTATGTTTAAGGGAAAAGGAAATGGAGCTATTTATGCCCACTCGTAGATTCCACAAAACTGCTAAAATGTTCTTGCACCCAGCACACCAGTTCACACACCGTCCACTAGAATCAAAACCATGTGATTTGTATCCAAAGACAGGAGAAACAAAAAGTTTTGCAAGGATATGATTAGAAAATTTACATGAGACGGCAATCTGGCTTCGGTGGCTCGAGCATGATAAATAATTCAACGATTTATTTTTAAAACAATTTTGTAATTAACCCAAAAGGAAAAGAAACCAAGTGCGCGAGTCGAGGCTTTCAAACCCAAATATACTGGGGTTTTTCTATCCTAGGCCGAGCATGCGGGCCTCATCTGCCAAGTCCATCAGCGCCTGACTCCCTTTTTTATTTTATTTAATACGTTAACTCTGATTTTTTTGTTTTGTTTTTTACTTTTTATTATTAAAAATAAATAATGAATATACTTTATTTTCTTTTAATTTTTTGTTTAACCTTTTTTTAAAATGGTAATTATTATTTTTATTTTTTTATATAATTTCAAAACCCTTCAAAGAAATTAATATAATTTATTTTAAAGTTTTCTTTTTATATTTTATATAAATAAATTTTATTTACATGACATATTCATAAATATCAGATCTCTGATTCTTATCTTCCAGAATTAACCTCTAAAATAAAGTAAATAAAAATATATAAAACAAAAATGATGGTCAAAGTTAAGTATTTGTATAGGTATTTTTATTTTGCTTTCATTGGATAGGTTTTGTTTTTGTTTTTAATTAAGGTCAATTTTTTATTTATTAGTTTATGTATTTTTTAATTTATTTTATTAAATGTAAATAATATTTTTTTTATTTAAAAAAATCAAAATAGCTAAAAATATATCCATAACACTAATACCTTTTTCTTTTATATTAGAAATTAACTTGAATTCTGCCTATTACATACGACATAGGGAGTGTTATAGGCATATATACCACGTGTAAGTTGACCCGAATATTCTAAAATTGTGAAAACATGTATGATAACCTTTGCATTAATAAATCTTTGATGGAGCATAGTATTTACTATGGTTTGCGTGCTACTTACAATTAGTGCTGATAATGGAAGGCATATATTCAATACCACCTAGTAGGTTTGTGGATTAAATTTTATTATTATTATTAATATACTTTGTTCAAATTTAAAAGAAAATTTATTCTTTAAAATATGAGAATGTATTTTTTTTTTATTGTAGGTTTTTCAAGTAACATGAACATAAATCCAATTAGCATTAACAATTTTTTTTATTTATTGTTTTATATATATTTTTTTAATTTATTTTATTTACTATAAATCATCTTTCCATCTATCAATTTAAAAATAAATTATGATATCCAAAAACACATACATAACACTAACACCTTCTTCTTTTGTGTTAAAATACATAACACTAACTACTTCTCTCATGTTAAAAACTCGAGGAATAGCATGGGTTACAAGCTGATATATCTCTATTTCAATTTTCTTATATTAATTTTATTGAAATAACATATATATATATATATGTGTGTGTGTGTGTGTGTGTGTGTGTGTGTGTGTGTGTGTGTGTGTGTGTGTGTGTGTGTGTGTGTGTGTGTGTGTGTGTGTGTGTGTGTGTGTGTGTGTGTGTGTGTGTGTGTGTGTGTGTCATTTAATATAAATGAAATATATTTACTAAAATATTTTTTAGTTTTCTACCAATCTTATTACTGATTTTATATCTCAAAAGGATGATAATAAAATTTAATTAAATACTATTCAGCTATTTTAAATATTTATAAGCATAGCAGGGTGATTGTGCACCAAACATAGTATATCCAACTTCTAAAAGGGAAAGGAAGAACAAAGTAGTCCAATGTTGTAATGGTATCATTGGTTACACATCATTATTATGTGATTGATACGAATGTTCTAGGTAATCGAACACGTATTTGCAATTTAATTTGAGCTGCTTCACGGTTGCCCCATAAGAATGACAGAACGTGAATTAGCTCCAAAAGGAGAGAATCATAAGCATTATTCGAAAAATGGTGGGCACTGAACAACGGTATATTGTTTTTCTGCTTGTTTTGGAAGCTTGAAACGGCACACAAGTGGTGACTATGAGACGGCTTGCTACTGAGCTATCACCGGCCGCCTCGTGTTGCAGTAGGGAGAGGTTGAACCGCAGCTAGAGGGTTCACTTGATATGAAAATGCAAGCTGCCACAAGTCTACCATAGCCTTCTTTGCAGCCGAAACTTGCCTCCTTACAAGTCTGCAATATATATATAAAAGAAAGGGATTATTTATCAATGAAAAGGGCAAATTTGATTTCCTCTACAGCTAGTTCAAATTTACTACCATTTCTTATTCAAGCAGTATAAGAATTCAGCAACCAATAATTGTGATCTAAGTTAATCACTATTCAAAGAGTTTCGATACCCGCTGATTACAAGTTCTCTAAAACTGCTAACTAGGAAGCACAATTAGTCTTTTCTTGGTTTACTTTCTATGTGATATAGCCATCCCTAACTAGTTTGGAACAAAGGCGTAGTTCACTTTCTTACTTTCAATCACATAAAGGTTCAGTTCTTGCATGCATAACCATGAAGCAAGTGACAGGGTGAACTTTAAGTGGAATCCTATTTGTGCCCCCTCTATCATGAAAGGATTGATTGCAGGAATTCAATAACACATCTTACCCATTCAATGCAGCCCCTTTCCTCCGGAGAACATAATATGTAAGAAGGAAGAGAAATCCAAGGAGAATTTTCCCATTTGTTCCCGCCACTCGAACATTCCCAAACTTCAAATTCACTGACCGGAACCACCAAAGACATGGATCTACACGCCTAGACAGCTTCAAAATTGTCTGTTTTGTATTATTCTCTCCAGTAGGCAGGTAATTGGCTTCTAGTCCTTTTGGAGATCCCTCGAAACCATTTAGTTCTTTTGACAAAGAATAATGAGCTTCGTGGTTATTTTCTGGCATGACCGCTGAGACTTGTGATGAATTGATGGTTTTGAGAGAATATAGAGAGTGTAGTCGCCTCAAAAGTACCTGCAAAAAAATGGCAATATAATAAGATACATAGATTAGCCAAAATTCCACAACTGTTTGATTTATGGAAATTCAGCACACAGTTAATTCAAGCAATTCACAAAAGTGGCTGATACCAACATAAGATGCAAGATTTTAAATTTTACCTGTCGTCTTTCCTCAGGTAATGCAGATTTCTCGACCCATGAGATTGCACTGTCCATGTCCTTCAGAGTCGTGCCAAGAAGTGTCACAGCATAGACTTCAACAACCTCCATATACTTGTCAACTTCCATAATACACCTCCTGTCACATCCATCCTGCACATCAACATCTACTTCTGCACCAACAAGAACATAGTGCTGTCCATCCACTAAACTCCAGTTGCTGAGGAACTCCTCAAGAAACTCTCGGACACCAGCAGAAGAAGCTCCTGATATCTGAAAACATGCCCTGACAAATAAAAATGAAATCAAAGTGACTCCCACCTCCACAAAATATAGAAGCACATTTGACCAAGGCATTTGTTCAAAACTTGTATGCCATTGATAAGCGGGTCAAAGACAGTAAACGTTCAATAAACTCCTAGTACCTTCTCGAAAACTTATTTAAAGTAACCTATCAAAATGTTACACAAAGTCCATAATTAACCTTCTCAAGAACTAAGCTACACTATCATTAGCTAAACATACATATCTTCATTGCAAAGCCAAAACCATTTGAAGAAGCATTTTTAGCACTTCCTGATATACAAACAAATCAAAACACAAAATTATACAACTAAAACCCTTCACATGCATTGAAAGCAAAATAACTTTCCCATCTGAATTAAAAAAAAAAAAAAACAGTGATTTGAAAAAGGTAAAGAATACCCTGTGAGAAGAACTTGAACAGGAATATCTGTAGCAGAAACAAACAGCACTTTAAGCTCGTTTAACATAGCTGATGTCCTGCATTGAACGTCATAAATTTCATTACATTTAGATAGTCACCATAATTTGCCAATACCATACCGCACAAAACAGATTAAACCCAAAAAACCCCTTCTGAAAAATTCTAATGATATGAAACAAACAGCAAAAACAAAGAGAGAATTTACATCTTTACCTGCCAAGTTGATTCAAAGCCTGAACAAACACCATTCCAGCTGATTCCAACATGTCAAACAACTCATTCTCATCAAAAGCTTCATTTTTATCAGAGATGTTGCTGCCTTTTAATTGTCTTACAATTGAAGAAGCTAAAGTCGCTGCCTCTTCATACATGGAACAAACTAAGTAGCTGCGAAAATTAATTAAAAAACAGTACCAAAAATCAATTTGTAAAAATCCCACAAAAACAAATGAAAGAAAAGGATCAAAACTAATTACTTACCTCTCAGATTGTTCAATTTCTTGCCAAATTGAAGAAGAACTCGAGTCAGTCTCACCCATTTCTCTCTCTAAACACCCCGTTTCACGGAACTGTTAATTCGTTTTTGGTGGATGGAGATGAAAAATGTGGATTTCTGATTTCACAAATGACGAATATGACCCTACGCTTTCGGTTAGACAGTGCTTTGTTGGCAGAAATCGCCTTTTTGACTCCCTATGTTTGTAGCGAATAATCATCTTGCCCCTTCTTCTCAAGCTTGATCGATTGACACCAAGATTGATAAAATCGCCCACTACCGTTGTTGATTAATAAGACATTGAAAAAGGAGTCAATTGTACCCTTAAAACTATTAGGACTTAATTGAATTTTTTGAAAACTTTCCTCCTCCATGGATGACTAGTTTGCCACCTAATCATTAAAATGGTAACCAAACAGTAAAGATTTTGGTGTTGAGGTTATTAAAAATTCTAACAACTCAATTTAATCCTTAAATATTTTTAAAAGTGCAATGGGGTGTGTTTTTAACGATCTAGCTTATGTTAGTTATAGGATAATAATTTTACTCAATTCATCATATATTTATCATCTTCTTCCAATATAATTATGATAAGTTTTACTTGAGTGTTGGGTTCAATACGGGGGCAATGAGATCTATACCTAACTTAATATATTTATTATTTTTAATTATGTTTTTTAAATATATATATATAATTTTGTATTTGTGCTTTAGACTTTGTTTTATATTTTTTGAGTTTTATCAAAAGGAATGAAGATGGATTAATTTCATGCTTTTAATATTTTAGGTTGTGATTGTATGTGATTTTTCAATAACAATTCTTTTTAAGAGAGATATAACTCAACTGGTCAGATTATATATTTGTTTTCTAGAGATTAACAGTTTGAGTCTCGCAAAACTCAGGATATCGGAAATTTACATGATTATTAACTTTAAAACTTGTGGAATTAGTTAATATACATCCAAATTGGTCCAAACACCCATATTAATCTATAAAATGAAAAAAAAAAAACCAAGCAAGTCATGCACTTATTATGTGAACTGTGAATAAAATTCTTTACCCCCTTCTAATCAAATCAAATGTGAGAACAGATAATAATCACAGGTATTTTACATTGAGCGTGGTGGACACACAAAAAATCACCTTACCTTTAGATGGTATTTAATTAGTTAGAAAATATGGAGATTATGGTCACATAGATATATTTTGTTGAAGAAATAAAAATTCAAATATAAAAATAACCTAGTTATTGGTACAATTTTAAAGTGAATTTTATACTTTTAAAATAAAAAAATAATATAATAAAAATAGTTATTATTATAATTTTAAAACCCGCTTTAAAGATTTACCCGGGATAAGCCCTAAATTAATCCAGGTTGATCCTATTTTTTTAAGTATCAAAATGATACCATTTCAAATAAAAAAAATTATATAAAAAAGTTATTTGGTTTTGATCAAGTTTTACCTTGTATCATCAGTCGACTTAGGTTTTATAATTAGAATTATTATACTATTATCAATCACAATACTCAATATAAAAAAAATATCTAATTATTTTTTAAATATATAAGTCTAATAATAATATATATTCTGGATTAATAATTTTTTTATATTTTAATTTTTCTTGTCTACCTTTAACCAAATATAATAGTTACCTCATCTTGTATATAAGTACAAAACACAATTTTTTCATCTCTATTCTCACTATGTTTGTTTTTTTTTTTTTTTTTCTCAAGGCAATAACCATATACTATCTAATTGTGGGCACAATTGACCAACCCTCTGTCTATTGTCATGTGAAAGCGCCAAATCAAATCAAATGCAAGAATAGATGTTGATCATAGGTATCTCACATTAAGTGTGGTGGACACATAAAAAATTATCTTATTTTCAGATAATGTTTGATTAGTTAGAAAATATGGAGATTATATAGATATATTTTGTTGAAGAAATAAAAATACAAATATAAAAATAACCTAGTTATTAGTATAATTTTAAAGCGAATTTCATACTTTTAAAATAAAAAGATATAAAAATAACATAGTAAAAATAATTATTATTATAATTTTAAAATTCGGACTACATATTAACTTGGGAGAAGGCCTAGATCAATCTGGGTTGACCTTATTTTTTTAAGCATTAAAATGATATCATTTCAAATAAAAAAAAATTTATATAAAAAAATCATTTGGTTTTGATCGAGTTTTATCCCGTGTCATGAGTCGATTTAGGTTTTATAACTAGAATTATTATACTATTATCAATCTCAACACTCGATACAAAAAAAAATCTAATTATTTTTTAAAATATATAAGTCTAATAATAATATATATTTAGGATAAAATAATTTTTTTTATATTTTAATTTTTCTCATTCACCATTAACCAAATATGATAGTTACCCTATTTGTTTATCACTGCAAAACATAATTTTGTCATCTCTATTCTCATTATATTTGTCTTTTTTATCTCAAGACAATAACCATATACTATCTAATTGTGGGCACAATTGACCAACACTTTTCAATTTCCATGTGAAAGCACCAAATTCACAACATAAGGGACTAAGACGAATATTTGCCTCAAACATCTAGCCTTGTTTGTTTGATGTTTGTCAAACTCGGAGCATCATGTTGGTAATCTGAAAATCAACCGAGCCCCAATAAAAGTATAAAATAAACAGAAAACATAAACAAAATCCCTAACAGCAACAGCTCTAAACAATAAATACCCTTCAAATCCCCAAGTTATCTCTCTAGAAATCATTCAAATAACTTATCAGGTATGCCTTTTTAGCTAATTTTCCAGCTCTTGGTTTTCTTTTGTTTTTATTGATATTGTTTCTGATTTTGGAATTTGAGATTTTTTTTAAGCGTTGAAAAAGGAAGATTGATAGAGCAAGTACAGGATAATGACGGCTTCTTCATCAGCTGAAGCTATTCCAGCAATGCAGGTAAACGAAATCACTTTTAAAATTGTGGGTCTTTCTTAAAATCTCTATTTCTTATCAATTAGAGCCTCAAGTTGTTGTTTTTGTATGTATAAGTGTGGTTTTCTTGATGAGGTTATGTTATGGTGCTGTTGTTGTTTCATTGGTAGGAAATTATGTTGGAGTTTCGTGCTGGTAAAATGGTTTTTGATGGAAAAAAGGTTGTTCCTGATTCACGAAAGGGACTAGTTCGCGTTGGAAGGGTAAACTGCACCCTTTTTTTTGTATTACATATAGTTCGTGCCTATGTAAAGATTTTCATTTATTTAGTACAAGATATTATGTTTTTCTAGCATCTTGTTTTCCTATTTGAAGTCACAAGTTTTGTATTGTGCCAGGGTGAGGAGGGTTTGCTTCATTTTCAGTGGCTTGATAGGAACTTGAATGCTGTGGAAGATGTATCTTTTTATTTATATTTATATATATATGTTTGCTTCGTTGATATTTCTTGTGGTTGGAGCTTGGTACTTTTTTCTTGACGCATTGACTGATAGGATCAGATTATTTTTCCTGAAGAGGCTGTTTTTGAGAAGGTACACTCACTTCTTTCTCATTTTTCGTAAGTTGGAGGATATTTGTCTTTAATAATTTGTCTTAATATCATGATTCATTGGCTTATTCAGGTTAATCAAGTTTCGGGAAGAGTTTACATCTTGAAATTCAATACAGATGACCGGAAGTTTTTTTTTTGGATGCAGGTTAGGCTCATTTTCTGTGTCTTTCACCTTCTCATCTGTAGCATTGACTTTGCTGTTTGTTGCATGATTTTGGAACATTTTGTATAACATGTTTGCAGGAGCCAAAAGCTGAAGAGGACTCACAATTATGTAGTTCTGTCAACTATTATATCAATCTTCCATTAGGTAAATTTTTATTGCATGTTTTGAGTCCTTGGTTAACGATGCTACCCTTCATTATTTTGTTTCTAATAATCCTGGCTTATGTTTGAAAGCAAGATCCCCCCCCCCTCCATTCTCTTACATGGAGGCAATTTGATGTAGTTGATAAATCACTTTTTGCTAATTTCACATAAGAACATTGTATAATTGCACAATTTTCATCCCTCTTAGAGGGTGCCTTTTTTTTATCTTGCATCTGCATTTTCTTCTCGCATCTTCACAATTTCATAAAGAAATCCTCTTTTACACGGAAAGGTCATGTATGACTGATTGGATTTCTTGTCTTGTTTTCCTAGTTAAACACTTGGTAAGAGTGAACTTCGTTTTTTGTCTTCCTACAATTTCTCTAACCAGTTTTAAACCATCAAACTAATGGCCTGGCTTATAACTTCCGCACTTGTTCTTGAGTGAAGTTCTTATATCAGCAGTGTCACTGCTTTGTCTTGTTGTCTGGCAGAGTTCCTTGATGAAGAAGAGCCTGATGCTGCTGCTCCTTTGCAAGTTTCTGAAGACACGCTTGAAGATAATGTCTCATCAAGGTACATTTGTTCCAACAAACCAACGTTCTCAAAGATGACATTCCTGATTCTGTTCCTTTATACAATGTTCTGATTACCTAAGATGTGGTAAAGTCCCTTGTAAGTCTTCACATAGATGACCTAAGCTACTTGCTATCAATAGCTATTTAACAAATATCAAGATATCTTTCAAGGCATTTTTCAGAACCATGTTCTCAATGAAACGTCTCATCTGCCACTTAGCCTTTGTCTAATCCACCATCCCCTTATGCCCTTGCACAGGCTTGCCCCTGGATAACTTCTAAAACTCAGGGAATCTCTTATATTGAAATTTATGGTCATAAATTGGTGTTTGTTATGTATAAACTTGTTTAGTTCCTGTGATTCATTGCAAAATAACTTAGGAAAGGTTGGGGAGCACTTTTATTATGGAAAAAGTAGCTGCCCAATATATATATAAACACATTATGTGGTGTTTTTCTTTTATTCTGATGAGATTTTTGCTCATAACTTTCAGGGCTGGAGACTTAGTTGTCCCAAACCTTGGTGCAGAAGCAATTAGTGATGTAACCTCTTCATCGGGGCCAGTGAAAATGGAAGACTTGCAGAGAATCCTGAGTAATATTGGTGCTAGAGGTATGTTCTCAGAGAGTACTTTTGTCCATATTTCTGTATGCTGTCCTTAGGTATGACCATTGAATTTTTGTGTGATGTGATGTGATGGTACATGGTGCAGGTGGTTCCAGTGATCCAGATGAAGGTAATTTATTCATGCTTATTTTATATGTGTGTAGTAAGCTGTGAAAGGATTTTAAAACCTTTCTTTCCTGCAAATTATATGCTCAGGCATGTGATGCATTATTGTAAAGTCTTTCTTTCCATGATGTTTTCTTTTGCTGTCCTAGGCTTAGGATTAGGGGATCTACTGAAGCCTGATTTGATAATGCCATTGATTGAGACGTTGTCTCTTGAAGAAGGATTAACATCTCACTTACCTGAGGTATAAGATGTTCTTATGTTTGGTATTTCCTCTATTTTTTATGTTGGTGCATTTTGCAGTAATTATGAGGTTGCAGGGTCACTGGACTCCAGAGGATATCTTAGATTTGTTGCAGAGCCCTCCTTTCCGTCAGCAAGTGGATTCTTTTACTTATGTAAGAAATGCAAGGCGGCCCATCTGTCTTGTTCTGTTTCTTGTCTTTTTCATGATAGCTTGTTTTACAAGGTCTAACACTTTTCTTCTTGTTTGAAGGTTCTCCGAACTGGACAAATAGATTTGTCTCAATTTGGGGTCGACCCCAGTAAATGTGAGTGGTTTGTGGTTCCTGAACCTGCAGCTTATCAATTGTTCCTAAATTCATGGTTCTCTTCAGAAAATCATTCACATATCTTCATGACTTAACTGAAGTCTTTTTTTGGGAAGTTGACCAGGATTGATTATATAATTCAAGGGGAAAATGTGGGAAGTTTTGACCAGGATTGATTATATAATTCAAGGGGAAAATGAACTGAGTTTAGAGGGCTTCATGTGAAAGATGAATGCCAAATGTGGCACATTAAAAGGGAAAAAAGAATCAAATGTTGGGCCCATGGACTCATGCTGCTGCTTGCAGCTACCTTTGGTTTCAGGCCTCCACACAAGGAGTCTTGAGTGGCAACATAAATTGTTCATCAATCTATTATTGCATGGTACCCTGACTAAATTATGATTAATACTTGCTAGTTTTCTCCTGGCATGCAGACAAGTTCACAGTTTTATCTTTTCTGGAGGCACTTGAAGATTCAGTTTCCAAAATGTCTGAGGAATCCACCCAAGAGGGCAAGGATTTGAGACCTCAGTCTCATAACCGCAATGATCCAATGGACGAGGGCAAGTAGTGGAGAAAGATTCATGCATCCCTGTTGTTTCGTGTTTCTCATGCTCATTTCTACTGTACAAGAGAACTTCTGCCGCCTTAATTTTTCTATTTAGACACTTTTCTGCCGATGGTAAGATGGGGAAAATGATGGAAAAGTGATTCTCTCCTTCAGTTTACCAACAATTCGGTGCAGGCGTACAGTACCTTCTAGGATTTTAATTTGTTTTATTGATAGGCTATACATTAAATTTACGAGTCAAATCTCACTATCAATATTGTCGTCATGCTGCGTTGTTGATTTAAAGTACAATTCAGTACAGGCGTGCATCATGTTGCCATCATGTTGCCCTTTTGATGATATCCTATTTTGGTGATTAGGAATATGGGCGTATCTATGCTGGAATGAAGTGTTAATATAATTGCTCTAAATTTGGGATGCTTTTCTTCGATGAGCAGCACCTCCTTGCAGTAGCACCCCGACCAAACTGGCGTCGTAGCTTTTTGAAGAGGGTTATTCACGATGTTTTTGCCATGTCTCCTGGGGAGTGGGGAGAGTTGGTGGGTGCTAGGAAATGGACGCCAACTTAGGTTTTGGTGTAATCAACACTGGATGGGGCAAGGGCTTCTGCTGCTGGATTGGACAAATATTTTAAGAAGTTGATTATAATTCAGACCTCTTATTCAACACGAATGATTCTTCTATTCTCGTCCATTGGCTTTCTTTGACAGATAAAAGAGAATAGGAAGATTAAGAAAGCGAACAGAAAAGATAATGCAATCTGGATCCAAGCTCGAATATAAATCTGGGAAGAAATGTAGGTTATATACAAGTAACAAATACATCTTAAAATCGAAGTATATCTAAGGCTTAGAGGCTGATTCTCTCTCTCTCTTTTGAATGCACCATGAATTAACTTTATTTTCAGGAAGAATTGTGGGGATCAAAATATTTTTAGATGTAAGAAAAAAACAGTCTTAGTAAATTCTTTATTTTTATTAAACATGAAAATATAGTCAATAATTTTTTTATTAAGATAAATTTTTCTATTAAAGGTATCTCTTGTTTTAATTCTTCTACTTGATCCCTATTAAACAAAAACCAGAAAGCCATAAAACACCCGACATCCCAGCTAACATGAGCTAAATGTTCACGAAGCCCTAGGATGCATTTATGTTGTATTTGTATTCATAACGGCTGAAACTAAAACTAAGGTTGTCAATTTTGCTTTGATAGATATTTTGTTTTTTCAATTGAAATATAATGTTTTAGTTTTGAAGTATTTTGATGTGTTGTTTCAGGATTATACTGTTTATATATATACAGGTGTATACTGTTTATATATATATATATATATATATATATATATATATATAAAATTTAACAAATATAATTCAAATTCAAAATAAATTAATTATAAATTATATAATACAAATACAATGTCAAACAAATATAATATTAAAATTTAAAATATTTCTAAATAGCTAAGCTATTCTATGTGATGTCTTTCATAAAGGTGCAGGGATTTGACAATCGATAGAGTTGGTGAATTAAATAGATCTTTAACTTAAGTAATTCAATTTAAATAAAATATTAAAATATTATGAAAATAAAATGTTTTAACACAAATATTTTAGATATAAAGCTAATCAATGTTATCAAAACTAATAAGATCTAAAACATTCCTTGTTTTTCTAAAATTTCAACAAAGTATAAACATGAAAAAAAACAATATGAATATAAACTATATCTATTAGTAATAAATCTAATTTAAAAAAAAATATCATTTTTATTGAAAAAAATAAAAAGAACCTTTTTATATTTGGATGATTTAATTAATTAAACTGAATCAGGTTTAATTTAATTCATAAGATTGGAACAAAATATGTAAAATAATACCAAAATATTCCAGCCAAAATTTAGTTAAAAAATGTGGAATGAATTAAAATTTGAAATGGGATGAAAATTTTTTATTTTATTTTATTTTTTAAATTAATATAAAATATTTCGGTTATTTAAGAAGAAATGAAACGGAATTGATAAATGTTTTTATTGCCTAAAATATTTTTAGCAACAGCTAATTGTCATGTCATTAGTGGGCCATTAAGGCCCATTAGAATTTGAAACGGGGCACTAAATACTTTTCGCCTGATCATAGAGCAAGAAAAAATTGGTATAGGCCCGCCTGAATAATTCAAGCCCAATCAAGAAAACACACTTGTTGCCAAATACTCACAAGAGAACGTTGTCGTTTCTTCCTCTTCTTCTTCATCCTTTAAACCCTAAATGCTCATCAAAAGGGTTTTGCTAAGAGTTCTCTCTCCCAAATCTAAACTCATAAAGCACACTAAACCGACACCATTCTCTTTCGATTAAACTCAATTCAAAACCCTAATTCTCACACCAGTCTCAATCTCTCTCCAAAGATGGGTATCTTCGAGCCATTCAGAGCCATCGGATACATAACAACCGGCGTGCCGTTTTCCGTCCAAAGATTGGGCACTGAAACCTTTGTCACAGTCAGTTTAGGCAAAGCTTTTCAAGTTTACAATTGTGCAAAGCTCACTTTAGTCATCGTCAGCCCTCAACTCCCTCACAAAATACGCGCTTTAGCTTGCTATCGTGACTTCACCTTCGTCGCCTACGCAACCCACATCGCCGTCTTCAAACGCGCCCATCAAGTAAATTAAATTTAAACGAAATGGAACGACACGACTTGACACGACTTAATATGTGAAATATATGAATTTGATTGAATTTTGTTTTTGTTTTGATAGGTGACGTTGTGGAGTAGGCATAGTGCGAAGGTGAATTCGTTGATGGTATTTGGGGATTATGTGATAAGTGTTGATGTTGATGGTAATTTGTTTATTTGGGGTTTTAAAGGGCTTGATGAGAGTAATGTGCCGGTTGGGCATATTCTGTTCGAGGATAAATTTACACCAACTTGTATGATGCATCCGGATACTTATTTGAATAAGGTTTTGATTGGGAGTCAGGAGGGGGGTTTACAGCTTTGGAATGTTAGTACAAAGAAAATGTTGTATGAGTTTAAAGGGTGGGGTTCGTCTGTGACTAGTTGTGTGTCCTCACCTGCGTTGGATGTTGTTGCGGTTGGCTGTTTAGATGGGAAGATTCATGTGCATAATATTCGTTATGATGAGGAGGTGGTTACGTTTGTGCATTCTATGCGTGGTGCTGTGACCTCATTGTCTTTCAGTACAGGTAAATTAGTTATATTGCTTTAGGTCTGTGATTTCGGTATAGGAACAGCGTTCTGTTGTTTATGATAATTTGATTCTAGGTTAAAGCTCGTTATTTCTTGGTTTTTTAGATGGACAACCACTTTTAGCGTCAGGAGGTTCATCTGGTGTTATAAGCATATGGAATCTGGAGAAAAGAAAACTACAATCAGTTGTTAGAGATGCTCATGATAGTTCGATAATTTCATTGCACTTTTTAGCTAATGAACCTGTGCTGATGAGTTCATCAGCAGACAACTCTATTAAAGTAAGATGCATTTCAGCCTCTGCTTATATGGATTGTAAAAGGAGATGCTACAACAATAAGTTCTCAGTCTTGCATGTGTTGAAAGCCTTTATCATGTGCATTTTTAATTTTTTTTTTTTTAGTTTTTGGCGCCTATTTTGACATGCCTCTAGCTGTTTGCTTTGTTAAACACTAAATTCTGATGGTCTAGTATCTAGTTGTTCAATTCAATATTTGTTAGCATCACATAGTGATTGAAACTTGTGAAAGATGGTATAGACTGAACTGAATATTTTGCAGCCTAGTTTAAAGAAATTGGGCAATTTACATCAAGTCTTCACCATCTGATGATACAAAGTATCCAAATGATTTTCAAGAATGAAAGCAGAGATATGTTGTACTTTTTCTTATAGAATATTCCTAAGGATGAAACTCCAAAATTTGCCACAAAACAGATACCTAAAGCTATTGCATTGGATGCTAAGTATAATATAATGATGATGGTTTCTTTACAGTGGACATTGAATTTGCTTAACCAGCATAATAATTTTTTTAGCTTGTGAATTCCAATACTTGCTTTGTTTATCCTATATGTAGATGGTTGATCTTTCTTTCGCTACTTAGATTTGGATTTTTGACACAACTGATGGAGATCCTCGACTTTTACGTTTTCGAAGTGGACACAGTGCTCCCCCACTTTGCATAAGGTAATATGCCTGACAGTGTAACTTTAGGATTGGGATTTATATTGTTCAGTTTCTTCTTCAATATAATTGAACATATGCAGCATTTTGCTAGGCAAAGGTCTGTATGATTCTCGTGCTCTACTCATAATCATTGATCCTGCATTCCCTGTTCTTAGTTTTCCTATTTATCAAATGGTTTCTCACCTAATTGAGAACGTCTACCAACCTTGACTGTGAGTTCCAACACTTAACTAGATATGAAAGTACCTGCAATAACTAACTCATGCCATAGCTTGTTTTGAAATTCATGTGAAAATTTCCTTCATTTTTGCATGACATCCGTGTGACCTGAAAATTATTCATCTACGACAGGTTCTATGCAAATGGGAGACACATTCTATCTGCTGGTCAGGATCGTGCCTTTCGTCTTTTCTCTGTCATACAGGTTTGGAATTTTCCAATATTGAATTGAATTTTCGTCTGCTTTATGGATAATTTTTATATAGATGTGAAAGTTCTGTTCTTGGAAACTTTTGTTCATAGCTCTCTGATGTTCACTCATGTTTTCCATTCTAATATGGTTCGAGTAAATTCTGTTGTCCGTGTTAGCACTTTGAATAGAAGAAAGGGGGTTTTATCTGATTACATGGAACCAATGGAAAAAATATGTAAAATATACATTTTATATAATTATGTAAAATATTTGTTTGGTATGATTTCTTTATAGTTTTTGTCAATAAATCAATATTCAAGCAAAAATTGAATTCCATAGAACCTTTTTTCATATTAAAATCCTTACATTTTACATGCTGACTAAGTAAAAGAACTGAAGTGAAAAATGACTACCATCTTCTCCATAAACCTTACCCCCACTACACAGCCATTGTGTAAATGGATGGGCAAATAATAAGTTGTCTCTTACAGGTCATTTCTGTTTCTCCAATATTATTATTGGAATGAACCACACTCTCCAGGTGTATTGTGTTTGGTTATGTTCTTGAATTTCTGTTTTGACCCTTCTCCTGAAAATATTATTTAATCATTTATTCAACTTTTACATTTATCAGGACCAACAAAGTAGAGAGCTCTCTCAGCGTCATGTATCCAAACGAGCCAAGAAACTTCGGGTAAAGGTATGATTGGGGGTAATGGTTGGTACTTTACAATCTAGTTTTGCCCTATAAAATATGTTGTGGTTAAATTTCTGTGAACTTGGTTGCTAGTATATTTTATGAATATTGTATCAGTGGCTCTCTTGGTCTTTCATATATATATATATCTGCAAGGATATTGCATTATTCACTGTCTTACACATGAGGAATTGGGTCAATTAAAATATCTAGCAGCTATAAGTGTTGGGTCTATGCCTGTAAAAGCATTAAATTCCTTAATCTTTTTCAATGCATTTTAATATGATATTCTTACACAGGTCTGTTTAAAATGATTCTTCTGGTTTTTACTTGTTTACTTGTCGATTATAGATTAGTTTCTCATTTTTTGCCACAATGCTATTTTACTGCATATAAAGAGCACTGCTGATTGGCTACTTAAGTTTCTTATTCACTCGATTTTCAGGAAGAAGAACTGAAATTGAAGCCTGTTATTGCCTTTGATTGTGGTATGAACTTCCTCTTAGAGTTCTTTTAATACTTAAATGTAGATGTTTCTTGCTCTAGAATTTATGTTCTGGATGACTTGGTTAATTATTTATATTATAGTGGAGATGATTGTGCTAATTCAACTTATCCTTTTTTTTTAATGGCTTTCCTTTAAATCTCTTTCTTCACTGCTTCAGTTTGTATCTTTTCTCTTTATCTATCTTGTGGTAAACATTTTAAAAAAGTGTTTCTTCATAATTATTACTATCATACTTTCATTTTCATAATAATATCCATTCTTCCAAGTTGCCTAATGTGAAATTTCAATTATAGCTGAAATTCGGGAGCGGGATTGGTGCAATGTGGTAACTTGTCATATGGATACTGCACAAGCATATGTGTGGAGGCTTCAAAATTTTGTCATTGGGGAGCATATCCTGAGACCATGCCTGGAAAATCTAACACCTGTTAAGGTTAGAAATTCAATATACCGAGTAATTCATTTTTTGGCTTTTTTTTTTTATGTGTGAGAGAGATGCATTAGACCTTCTCCTTCCGATAGAAAATGAGTTGGATGCATCTTCTTGTGATTTCATTGAAATTTCCTGGATCACCGGCGTAGTTTCACCTAAACTTTGTAAGATGTAAATCCTGTATGAGTGTAAAGGAAATCATTGTGATTTTGATAAATAATTTTTTTTCAACTTCAAAAGCAGAAAAACCTTGTTCATTATTTTTTTGTTTTTAAGCAATGGTGGTGTTATTTCCATAATTGGAATATGGAAGATTGAGTGCAAGTCTGAAATGTTTTATCATTTAGGAATAGCAGATGGTTTTTGTTGTTTACTGTATTATTGCATCAGGCCTGCACCATTAGTGCATGTGGCAACTTTGCAATCCTAGGAACTGCGGGTGGCTGGATAGAGCGATTCAACCTTCAATCAGGAATTAGCCGAGGAAGTTACATGGATGTGTCAGAGAGAGGAAGTTGTGCCCATGAGAGTGAAGTGGTTGGAGTTGCTTGTGATTCCACAAATACCCAAATGATAAGTGCAGGATATCATGGGGATGTAAAGGTCAGTGTTCCTTATAAGTTATAACCTTCTATTTTATGTTTTTAACTCATTATTTGAAATCATCATATATGTTTATCATCTCCTGTCTATAGTTGTTGCACATCATGGCTTGTAAATGATGGCAGGTATCATGCAGCCAGTATAAAAATTCTGCAACATAGGCTGACTTATAGTACTTGAAAAGACACACATGAACATTGCTTAGGTTCCTCCAAGTTTTGGTAGTTTTTTCATTCCTCAAAGGGTTGGCTGTGCAGGTTTGGGATTTCAAGGGACGTGCCTTAAAATTCAGATGGGAAGTTGGTTGTCCTCTGGTTAAGATTGTTTATCATCGACTTAATGGTAATAATCTCCCTCCCTTGAAAGATTGCAGTTATATACGTCCTTGCACATATTATTTAACAGTTCCTTGGATCATCTTCTAATGAATTTGGCTTGACTTTTTCAGGTCTGTTGGCTACTGTGGCAGATGATTTTGTTATCCGTTTGTTTGATGCCATGGCACTGAGAATGGTTCGTAAATTTGAAGGTCATACAGACCGTATTACAGATTTATGTTTCAGTGAGGATGGGAAATGGCTTTTGTCATCCAGTATGGATGGGACCCTTAGAATTTGGGATGTCATCTTAGCAAGACAAATAGATGCAGTGCATGTTGATGTTTCTATCACAGCATTGTCTTTGTCACCAAATATGGATGTGCTGGCAACTACCCATGTTGATCAAAATGGGGTCTATTTATGGTACGTTCTTGATTGTATGTCTCATGTTGGTTTTGTGGTTTGATCACATATAGACTCTAGCAGTAAGTTCGGATACTAGACTATTTAAGGCTCAAAGGTTTTCTATATGGATTTTGTTCTGAAAGTATGGTGTTGAGGAAACTGATTGAAGGATAATTACAATTTGCAAAAACACGATGATACCCTTTGTATTTAAATAAATAGCAATAGAATATTTAAGTGAGATCTCTAAAGTGTTCAGCTGCAATGCAGTTTACCTTGCAAACCTCTCTCTCTTTTTTTTTCATTGAGGCTAATAGTTGCTAACATTTCAGGGCTAATCAGTCAATGTTCTCTGGAGCTTCTAACATTGATTCTTATGCAAGTGGGAAAGAAGTTGTGAACGTAAAGTTACTATCTCTATCTTCAGTAGAAGGTTCAAATGTTGAGAATGAGGACACTGACAAGCCTATTGTGAACCAGTCAGTCTCAAATGAAGCTTCAACTTTTCCGGCTTTCAGTCAGCAAATTCCAGATCTTGTTACTCTCTCACTGTTGCCTAAAAGCCAATGGCAGAGTTTGATCAACTTAGACATTATAAAGGTTCTGTCCACCCCCCCTCTCCCTCATTCATCTAATCTTCTCTGCACATTTGGTTTGCAACTTAATAATCTTTTCTTTTAATTTGATTTCTCCCTCTTAATCAATGATCCACAGGTGCGCAATAAACCAATTGAGCCTCCAAAGAAACCTGAGAAGGCTCCTTTCTTCTTGCCTTCAGTTCCATCTCTTTCTGGAGAAATATTATTTAAACCCAGTGAACCTGTGGATGGGGAGGATACCAAACCTGACAAAGCAGAGAGTGATGAGAGAAAAGTAGGCATTCCAGTAACTCAATTTTTGGAGCTTCTTCAGTCATCATCTGAAATGAAAAATTGTGAGCATTTTAGTCCTTGCACAGTTTCTCTATACTATCACTTGTTCTTATTGATGTGCCAGCTGAAAGCTCTTTGATGATTAATGCATACTGGATAGCCTGCTAATGTTTTAATTGTGTACTTTTGTTGCAGTTTCAGCGTTCACTGAATATATCAAAGGTTTATCTCCTTCAAATTTGGATATGGAACTTAGAATGTTTCAGATAATAGATGAGGATGAGGATGAGGAAGAACTTGTAAAGAGACCTGAGTTTATTTCAATCGAGCTGCTTCTTGACTATTTCATTCACGAAATATCCTGCAGAAACAATTTTGAGTTTGTACAGGCCGTCACACGATTATTTTTGAAGGTATGGATTCATCATTGTTCATTTCTCTACACATGTCTTGGGCAGTATTCTTAGCTCTTTCTTTTATTTTGGGTAGAGATTATAACTTTGTTACTCACAGAGCATGAATCTGGAACTATTAAATTGGCTTGTTCTACTTGTCTTATACTAAAACTGAAGAAAGAAAATAGATAAGTTGAAAAATATGTGTATCTTGAGATCTCTCAAACTTTTGATGGTAATTCTCTGAGAATAGCACCTTTTTTCTAACAACTTGCATATTCTGGTCAGATACATGGTGAAACAATTAGGTGCAATTCAAAATTACAGGACAAGGCAAGGAAGCTCTTAGACACTCAGAGTGCAATTTGGCAGAGAGTAGATAAATTGTTCCAAAGTACCAGATGCATGGTCACTTTCCTCAGTAATTCACAGTTTTAACTGTGCTACCTACATCAGTATCAGCCATTCTTATCTGAAGATTTTCACAATTTTGTAGTCAAAAGTTAATTTGTAGCAAGTTGCAGTGCTGTTTTTAACTGTAAATCTGTTGTCCTGGCACAACCTAAAAGTTATCAAGCTCCATTAATTTCTTTCCCTTGAAATGTTGTAGTGTTGGATGGGATGGGGTCATTGTTTTTTGAACTTTAAAGCGGCAGAATATTGCAAACGAAGGAGCTCTCTATATCTTTAGCGGTTTTCGATTCTATTTCCTTCAACTCAGTGAGTTGTACCTGTTTTTGGAAACTATTTAGTTGAGGTAATCTGAAATTCCTCCCAGAATTTATTAAACTGTTGTGTCCTATATATGGTGGCAGACTCGAAAAGATTTCACGAGTAATTTATAACTTAGCCCTTGTTTAACAAAACTAATTAATTAATCCTCATTGGTTTAGAAGATAAATATTAGCTCTCTATATTTTTAAATTTGTTTTCACGAGTAATTTATAACTTAGCCTTTGTTTAACAAAACTAATTAATTAATTCTCATTGGTTTAGAATATAAACACTAGCTCTGTATTTTTAAATTTGTTTATACTTTAATGTTTTTTTCAATTTCATATTCCTTTTCTATTTTTTTTTCTTGCATAAAAAATAGAATAAAGGAAAGAAAATTAGGTAAAATGAGGAAATTTGATGGAACAAAAAGTTTCTAAATTATGGATGGTCAACGTTAGTCAGCGGACTATTTAATTATATATCTCTATTACTATAGGAACTAATTAATTATTTCTGATAAACTACAAGTACCAAGTTATAATCATCTCTTATGGACCTTCGGCTCGCCCAAGTTATTGTCATCAGAGCTGAAAATAGGCCTAAAAGTCTGGACCTTGCATTGAGAAGGCTTGGAAGGGTGGACAAGGAAGTCGATATTGGAGTTCCTGACGAAGGTGGTCGCCTTGAGGTTCTTCGTGTCCATACAAAGCAGGTGAAGCTCTCTGAAGACAGACTTCGAAAAAGTAGCCAAAGGAACTCAGTGATATATTGGTGCGGATCTTGCAGCTCTTTGTTGTGAATCTGCCCGACGATGCATGAGGGGAAAGATGGACATTGTTGATTTGGAATATGACACCATTGATGCTAAGATTCGTAGTTCCATGGATGTTACGAATGAGCACTTCAATATTGCTCTAGGAAACAGCGATCCTTCTTCTCTACGTGAGACCAATGTGGAAGTTCCCAAATGTTAGATGGATATTGGCGGCCTTGATCAGAAGGCCAGGATATGGAGCTTCAGGAGACTGTTCAATATATATCCAGTGGACATGTCACCTTCTAAAGGGGTTCTTTTCTATGGTCCTCGTAGTTGTGGCAAAACATTGCTGGCTAAGGCTAATGCCAATGAATGCCAAGCCAATTCCATCAGCAAAAAGGGTCATGAGCTTCTAACCATGTGGTTTGGAGAAGTGAAGCCAAAGTCACAGATTTTCGAGAAGACATGCCATTCTGCACCTTGTGTCCTATTTTTCGATGAACCTGACTCCATTGCTATTCAAAGCGGAAACAGTGTAGGAGATGCTGGTGGTGCAGCTGATAGAGTTTTGAATCAACTCCTAACAGAACCCTTGATTGATCTCTTTTCCCCCAATCTAGCACTGGCTTTGGCATTGATGGAACATGGCCTATCTCTCATGTTATAGGCATGATGGCAATTATTCGTCTAATTTCCTGCTGGCATAATTATCAAAATCTTACAAG
>NW_011499854.1:826911-844211 GCF_000495115.2 Populus euphratica | reverse complement strand
CTGCTGACATTATTATCAAAATCTTACAAGGTTACACTAAGAACCTTAATTTTACTGAAACCAGGCATATTACGGCCATCACCTCCCTGTCACAAAATGGCATGCATCCACCAACAATATTCGAGTGGAGATTCTTGTGGGTCATTAAGGTAAAGTTATCACAAACCCTTGCAATGAAGTTATTATGTCTGGAGGAGAAAACAAAAGGAGTTGCTTCCACGTCGACAACTGTGGAACCACTGTAATAGCATTGGAACTAATAGAGATTTCTGTCACCTTCAGATCAATGCCATTCACTATAAGTGTGGGAACACAGACAGTACAAGTAGAGTTGTAATGGCATTTTGAACCTTTCTTCTAGGTAACAACCTCAGCCGACATTCCAAATGGATATGGAATGCTAGCTAACATTTCCACACGAATTTCGGCATCCAGGCTGTGTCATAACAGGAACCTTCGCTTCTGCAATAACCAGTGGATCATTAAATGACCAGAACATCGGCGAATGCAGTGTGATCTGAACCACTTCGAACTGCACCTTGTAAGATTCTCTTACTCTTACTTGGAAGGTTCCCTGCTCAAACATTTTGATGCTTGACTGCTATGGTGACTTTAAAATCACCATCAGTAGTTTGGTTCATTGGGAGCAACCTTATGCTCTAACATGCATGCATGCATGAACTGAGTTCATGTTCATCTTCTGAATCTAAATTAAGGAATTACTGCTAGATCGAAAATGTATTAAGAAAAAAAAGAAGATCACTGTCTTATCTAATTTGATTCCCTTCCTTTTACTTGGCAAGTTCCCAGTTATTAAACTTACCAAAATGGATTTCACGTTCCTAACTTCTACAACCACATGTGATATTATATAAAAGACAGCCAGAATTTGAGAAAATAAATTACTGTAACACTGTAATATTCTATAAAAAACATTCATTCTCACATTCTAGGATGATTTTCAATCATTTGATGCTAGCGTGACTTCAATTACCTATACATAGACTTGCAAGTAAATAAATTGTTACCGATATATAGCACTTTAATCTAGCCAGTGATTATAGCAACCTCATACATTATCCCTCCCAGTACAAATATAATAATATTTTGTCTTAGGTCCTTTTGCTGGCCTAAAATACTTTATGGATGTAAAATATAAAATATTTTACATGTAAAATATTTTTTAATATTATTTGGTTTGAAATATATAAATATTTATCAATGATAATAATGAGGTAATAGTGAGATAATTATGATGTTAGTAAAGAAAAGGTGGTGGTGGTTAGATGGCAATAGTGAGTTGACGGTGACAGTGATAACGATGATATGATAATAATTAAGAAAGTGATGTGATGACATGATGATAATGAAGGAGATAACGGTGAGGTGGTTATGTGATAGTAAAAAAAAAAACAAAAGATGATGATAAGATAATGATAGTGACAACAAAATGAAAATGATGATCGAAATGCTTAAATTATATTGCAAATATATTACTATTTATAAAATATTTTATAAAATTTTATGAATTAAATTTTCATCAAATGAACCAAAATTAAAAATTAATTGTAAAATATTTTTTATTAACTAATTTTCCTATAAAATATTTCATGGAAAACAAATATGATTTTTTTAAAAAAAATTATTTCTCATAAAATAAACAAAAAAAATAAAAATATATTTTTCATAAAATATTTAATACAAAACAAACATATCCTTAATTAAATTGATTTCACGGTAAGTGTGCAACCATAGTTTTTGTCATATATGTTATTCAGATGCTATCTCACGCTCGCAGAATTTGTTTTTAACCTTTCTCAGCTCAAAGAAATTGACTTCTTGGTGTAGCTTTATTATTGGTATAAATAATTATTTATTTTGTTATTATTTTTTAAAGTTCTTGAAATTCTCAAGGTTTTTACCATGTACCAAAGTAGACGGTTCACCCTCCAAATCCAAGTAGTCTTGTCAAAACGATATTAGTTATACCAACGTTTTTTTTTTTCATTTAAAATTATGATAATTCTATTAAAATTTAAAAATAAAAAAATGACTTTTCAAAAAACAAGCAAAATGCAAATTATATAAACATGAAATAACCAAAAAAAAAATAAATAACTTAACAATAAAAAATAACAAAAACTATGCAAACAAGTTTAAAAATTAAATGAACAGCATGATCTTACAAACTAGTTTAGAGATTGCAGTATTAACTTTAAAATAAATGTATTTAGCAACCTTAAAAATTTAAAACTCATAAAGCTAGATATATAAATTAAACAAAAAAAATATAGATTAAATTATTTAATACAAAGGAATATATTACATACATGAATATGCAAAATAATTTTTTTCTTTTGACTAAAAATCTTTTTATAAAAACCGAATCTAGGCTCTACATTAAAAGAAAATATAAAGCCTAAAATAGAGTTAAAACTAGAGTAGAAAACATTGAAAATTAAGGTATAGAAGCGTTTCTTTTCCTAGGGTAGATAAATTCCTTTATAGGGTATTGAATTTCTTTAAAATACGCAAACAAAGAGTTTTTGAAGATTAATTTTTTATTTATTTTAATTATATCAATATTTTACGTTAAAGAACTTTTATTAGAAAATAAGTTACAAAGTTTTAATCCTGGATTTCATTTTTAATTTGACTTTCAAGCATGTTTTAAAACAAATTTTCAACGAAAACTTTATACAAGCTTGGACCTCACCATGGATGATACCGGAATTCGGTGAGCTTGTAATTTCCAACGTTGACTCATTGAAACCAAAATGGGAAAATGTGATTTTCAAATTAAGAACTTGTTATACTACAATCAGCTAATGCTATTTTACGAAATTTAGCACAGGATAGTTTCTTCTGCGGCAATTGACACGTTCCATTATTGCTTGTTTTACAGGAGCATTTACACATAACAGTTTTTACTGCTGCAACACACGATTGCGATACTCCCCGAGGGCCCAGATAGGGAAGATGTTTCTGTAGGCAGAGTAACTAATCATACAGTTCTTGTTGAAGACTCCCATGATTTCCTACAAAACATAGAGTCAGCATATGGTAGTTCCATAAATGATAATGATACGATGGGGGCACTAAAACCAGAAGATTTACTTGTTGTGGGAACTCTCCAGTTTCCATTGCTGAATTAATCAACAACTTTGCTGCACGATGCAACGGGGTTGGATCTCTTTCGGCCTGGTACGGAAAAGGTAACAACAATGAATGTTAACATTCCTTCTATACGGTTATTTTCTGGTTAAAGAGGTGATCTCAAACCATGTTCTTCACCTGTCCAGCTTCAATAAGAGCCAGCATCGCCCATCCAGTGTTTACAAGATGTGATTTACCACCACCTAAATTTGTGTACACCTATGTATTAACACATAAAAGGGAAGTTATGACAGAGAATAAGTTCACAAACCATTAGATCTTCATTGTTTAGTACCGAGGGATTGACGGATGACAACTTAAGACCTTAATTTTAATTCTGCTTTATTTTACATGGAATCAAATTCAGTTCTTAACAAGAGAGAAGATAAAATAAAAATAAAGTGCTTGCACAATGGAAGAATTTTGAGCACAAAATGTTAAAGGGAGTTACCTTATCTTGACTTGAAAGATAGCTCTCACCCCAACCACCTGAAACAAGCTGTTTGGATAGCAAGAATTCACAGGCTATCCGAATATTACTGCTGTTTTGATACGTCCTTCCACCTGCTACAAGCCCCGTTATTCCAAACCATGTTCCATACGTGAAGCAGACTCCCCAAGATCCATACCTGTGTGAAGCAGACTACTTTAGAATCATTTCCTGGACCCCTTTTTTCTATTTTGTTTTACAGAGTTTCAAAGTCTGACAGCTTCCTGTGGTTCTAGGCCTCAGCCTCAAAACATGTTATTTATGAAGAAGGAACTTTCAGCAGAAAACATACCATGAACCATCAGGTTGTTGTGTGCGCTCAATGAAGTCAATTGCCTTCACCATACATGCTTCTATTTCTTTCTTTCGATGTCCTGGGTAAGATTTCTTGAAGGATTTGAGTCCTTGAATTACTGCAGAAGTGCATTCCACATACCTAAACATATATATACATATATAGCCGAGAGCCAAAGTAAGGTCACCAAGACATTCATAGTCGTACCTTACTAACTGTAACAGAGAGAATATTCTAGGTAAGAACAACGAGAATCTATTATCTTACTGATAGTCAATCATTATGTTTCCAAATGTTTCAGCTGGATTGAGCATCTGCAATTTAAGAAAAGTGGGCTAAAACTTTTATAGAATATTCACAATTCAGCCATTGTAAACGAAATGGAAGAGAAAGATCAATGCTTTACCTCTAACCATGCGTATGATCTTGTCAGCTCGTACGATGCAAAACCTCCATTTTTATTCTGAAATGTCAATGCGCATTGATAAGGTTTATAATATGCAGATTTAATTGCTTAATAAAATAAGAGTACCATTCAGCAAATATCCCTGTCAAAAAAATCAAACACTCATCTTTTATATAGCGTGTTTGGTGATAAAGTGCAGATGTTTTTGTAAAAATGCGTTTAGATTTAGAAAAACATCAGTCCAAGAACACTTTGAAATTCAGTTTCAAACGCATTAACAAACAGATATCCAAGATTTCCCCCCTCTCTATATGTGAGGTGAGATCTCATTTATGTTAGTAAGAACCCTGCAACCTGAGATAACTGTACTTGTATGGGTGGTTCATGCTTGGATATATAAATGTATATATCAATCTTATATATATTAAGCCTAAAAGTGATACCTGCAGAGATAAAATCACGTTAACAGCATCATAGAACCAATCTGCTGGTATCGCTTCTCCCACCATATCTGATGGCAACCGAGATAATAAGATTCCTGCCTGCAAACCATTTTGTTCATAAATATTAGCATTCTAGCTAGGTAAAGATCATATATATAACGTTGGATCGCCAACTGTTAGAAGAAAAAAAGTGCAGAGACTTGTTCTGGACAGTAATGCTGAATTGCAAAACTAAAGAATAAGAAGAGATTGAGAGGAAGGTATGCTTTATTATTAAGTGTCTCTCTCTGAATTTTTCTCTGCTTCTTATAATTCTAATTACAAATTTATTTGTAAGTTTAAAATTCTAGACAAATAAGAAATTAAACTGAACAATAAATCTATTCTAACTAGGAAAGTAATTATGCAAACTCAATCCAGAAGTCCGGATGCCTCTGGATGAATCTTAGTTTAATTTTATTTTCAACATGTAATGCTAGAACATAAAGTATAATTTAATTTCAAAAGATTAATAATACTCTTGAAATTAATTTTTGATGATTTCTAATTTGAGTTCTTAGGTCCTCTCTCTTTGTCTTAAGTTGTTTTAAGATTTTAACAGGGAATCTAATCTTGCTTTATGGATCAACTCAAAATATTACTTGCCTTTAAGCCCTCTGCAGTGCAATCGGATACTGGCCAACCGTTGTCGGGGGTGGAGAACGGCCATGCTCCCTTAGAAATGTGCCGATACCAATCGTTAAAATCATCAGAGCTGTTTGTCCTCACCTTCACACCAAAATGGATTTAAATTAAAGAAATCCAATATTATAGGATAATTAAGCCGCAACTGCGATTTGCTTGGTTATGCATAATGACACAAGAATCTTGGATTAGTGGTACCTGTGTGTTTCTTATGAAATTGTGCGCTTTCTTAAGCATTGGAGCAAATTCATCAACAAAATTGGTAGCAAGGATTGCTTGAACAGCAAATGAAACATCCCACAATTGAGAACCATTATAGCCCTGTTAACAAGATTTGACACCCTAGTTACTATCTCATATTTCTCAAGAATGACAGGGTTTCGTGACTACAGTGAAGCAGAGAACATAGCATATCGAGTCAACTCGGCCTTGTAAAATATCAAAATATTATCAATATCATTTATAAAATGATAGAATTATTATAGTGAAATTAACCCTCAACGGGAAAATTGAACGAATTTGACAAAAAGAGTAAGGAGTAACAACACATACCGTTTAATCACATTCTACATAGTAACCTAAAAACTTATATTTATATATTCAAATTAACGTTGATATTAAGGTACCTGCATTTTCATGCCATCCTCTGCTACCCACAAATAATCTTTAATTCTGGCAAGGTGGCACTTGTATGCTTCTGAATTTGGATCCTCCACCCAACAGCAAAGCATGTTTAATACCTGCTCTCCATTGACAACAAGTTGTGCGAACAGTCTCAACTTTTAAAATCTCAGACATTAGAATCAAAAGTCATGTTTCTTCTTTCTTTTTCTATCAGTCATGCTAAATTGAGAGTACACGAGAATAACAAATGCATTAGCTTGCATGTCACTGCTTACTCATGAATCCATCTGTATCTGCACCTTCCTGCGGGTCTAAAATGGCTTATAACACGACGAGAATGATGAGAAATTACTTGTTCTTACTATCGAAAACAAGAAGCACCATTAGCATACCTTGTTTACTGGTCCAAGGCAAACATATTGAGTGGTTTCATCCTCATAATGGACACGTTGCATTACAGAGTCTAGAGCCCTTTGTCTAAGCTTAGAGAATGGCCATCTTGTAAGGAGAGGCTCCACGGCCTTGTGAATGCAAGCCCATACAATGTCTTGCAATAGGGGATGAGGGTAGTACGAGTCTTCCTACGAGACAATGCTGTGATGTTAGCAAATATGAATAAAAAACAGTGCAAAATCGATTTTTTTTATGCTTCAAAGATTATACCTTGGCACAGAGATTCCTGGTCTGTTCCCAGTCAATCTGGTGATAGGGAATGGTATAAATCTCTCTTCTAATCGATAGAACAAGGGAGGTGGTCGAACACACGAACTTCTTTCCATATAAATATGACATTGGGAGATATACCATCCGAGAGTGACACCATAACCTTCCTGCAGTTTCATCTCTATCATCATAATAATAATAATATGCAAGTACATTTCATGCATAAATAGGTTTTTCAAAAAGTTATTAAATTCAAGCCGGTGTATGACGAAGCAGCTCAAGACCTGAAGTCATGAGGTAACCTAATCATTTAAAATAAAAAGAAATAAGAAGTTAGATCGGGTTTTTCATTGTTGAGGTCCCTATTGTTTGATGATCCAGTCACATTTGAACCTTGTAGTTTTGGAAAGAGCAATCGGGTCCTTGAGATTTTTTTTTTTTTTAAGAACACGGTTTCGTATGGCGCTTATCACTGAACAAGGACCTCTACGAATTAAAAACCTACTTAAACATGTGGGTGCTTATTAACCACAAAACAAAAAACCTAATGACGTGTAATTACATAAATTTATAAATATAAATATTATTAAAATAAATTGATGATGTGTGCAATGCTCCTCCATTATTTGAGCAATGTGCACATAGTCATCCAAATGACCAAACTCCATCTTTTATAATAACATTTAATTTGTAACAGCATTCCTTCATGATAAAATGGCACGTGTAACCAATAGTTGTTGGGTTCAGTATTGATGGTTGTTTTTTCCTTTTTTTTTATTTTCACATTTATTTCTTTAAAATTTCAAAGCAACTCGTTTGTTTGTTATTTTTTCATATTCAATCTATATTTTTTATTATTATTTTTTATTTAAAATAATTTATAAAATTAAAATTCATTTTCAATTTCATTTCTCTTCAAATTTTTTTCAAATTTAGTTTCTATTTTTTTTTGTTATTGTTTTATTTAACATAATTTTTAAATTGGTTTTGTTTTAGAATTTTATCCTCAAGTTTTTTTTCTATTGGATTTAATTCTTATTATTTTAATTAATATTTTTCTTAATTTTGAAGATTTTTTCAAGTTGATTTTTTTCTTAATTTCATTATTTTATATTAAATTTATTGAAAATTAAACTTCTTAATTAAGTTGAAGTCTAAGATTTCATGAATTCCAAATTTTAGAGATTAACTCAGATTTAAAAGGTTTATTCATGTTTGCTTGACTTTTTTTTATTTTTTTAAGATTATATTTTTTTAAATTTTATTATTTAATATTTATTTAATTAGATATATGTATAAGTTTTTGATTTTTAATTGAGAATTTATTTTATTACTAAAAATACATTGAAAAATCCTTTATGTGCAATTTTTTTACTTTTTACTGAAAAATAAATTTATCCAATCCGACCACGGGCATGAAGTAATGAGTGAATGTGTTATGGACGCAATACGCCAAGGTGGGTGTTTAGAATAGCCTATATAATTAGCTCGTATTTTAATAATTAAAACAAATCTTATATTGGTGATAATTTTTGTACACAGTGCATGAAAAGGGAACCTGGGTGTGCCGGAAAAAGGTAAGGAAGAAGCCATAACTCCGGCAGTAATGGATTGTTCCCACTCCATTCATATACTCCAAGCACCTGCAAATTTTATTTATTCAGGCATGTTAACACACAGACAAAGTGATAAATATAATCCTTGCTAATCAAAGAGAAGAACTGCATGGAATTCTTACTGAAAGCCACATCTTTCCCCATGATGGAATGTGAGTGGCTCCGCCATGGTCAAGAACCCATTTCCTAGCTTTCTCCATGCTACCATCCCCACCATCCATTTCTTCCCCAAGCAATCTGAGGGTGACATAAGAGAGAACTGTGCAAAACATTGTGCTTGAACCCTCTACATGCAATCCCCACCCACCATCGACGTTCTGTCCTCAATTATCAACGAAGATCAAATATTACAGCTACTATATATTAAGCATTTTCACTCTTCTAGTTTTTGTGATTTGCGAGAGAATACTGAGAAATCACGCATTTATCATTAACACAGAAGAAGACAAAGATGAAATGGTTTGGCAGACAATCACAAAAACTTCTTCAAGACTTCAGTATTTTTTTATCATGATGTAAAAGCTCCAAGACTAATCTTGAATAACAAGTTTTGAACAAATGATCATTGAGAAAAAAAGTAAGAAATTAGAATTAATACTATTTCTTAGTCATTATATGTACGTATAAACTAGAATTTTATTTTTTTTATATGTGTGATCTTGAGGCATTTTGTTTTTATTTTGTTGCAAAGAAGATATTCGAAAATCATATACGCTAATATTATTTAATCTATATTTAATATTTATTGAAATTTTAAAATTCATAAAAATACAAAACATACTTAATTTCAAGAAATTCACTAGAAAAATATACGAATATTACTACGTATTTATTCATAGTTCTACTTAACAATATTTTCATTTAATTCTTCATAATTGATGCTTAATAATAGATTCATCTTCTAAACCCAGTAAAAAAAATCATTTTGTTTTTGAAAATTAAAAAATTAAAAATCAAATCAAGTTCATTAATTATTTATTAAGTTATCAATCATTGTATCACTTAGCTAGAAGTGAAAAATAATATTCATTGTTTTATTTTATATATATATAATTGATACTAAAGCAGTATAATAATAAGAAGAAAATGTATATTTGATAGTATAGTTACAGTTATATTTTAAAGCGTTTTTTAAAAATATATAAAATAATATTTTTTATTTTAAAAAATTATTTTTTATATTAGTCTATTAAAATAATACGAAAACATAAAAAAAATTTAATTTTTTTTAAAAAACTTTTCAAACAAAAAAAAGAGATGGATACCTGATGATTATAGAGATAACGACACATCTCTTGTCGATGCTGATTATGCAGAATTGTATTCAAGGCACCCGTCACGTATAAACAAATCACCTGTGTACATACATACATACATACATACATAAACACATGACATGACCGGTAGATTGATGGATTGTCACCCGCATGCATGTGAACATAATAAACCCACCGCTAAAAAAGATCACTGTGATGCTGGCAAATTGCTTCTAGGAACCCTAAGTTCCAATTAGAATTGAGAATTTAATTATTTAATAATTTCGATGGCTATCAATATTACACTTGGTGTTAAAACAATATTGATATTATTTTCCTAGTGGCTTTTGGGACCGCTAAATTTTAATTAATAGAATTAAAAATATAATAATTTCGATGGCCATCAGCACTATATATATGGATGTTGAAACATCACCGTTATAGAGAGTTTGAATAAATTATTACTGGTTAATTATTAGGTCTTGTTATTATACTTGAATGGACCATAATCAGTTAGTTTATTTATTTATTATATTTTCAATTAACATCTTTGTCATTAATTTCTTTAAGAGTGAAGTTGTTATGAATTCATGATACATGATATGTACGGCATAATAATGTTAATTTTGTTTTAATTAAAAAGCTGTCGTTGTTGTTTAAGTTTACCTAATGATTTCAAAAATATTAATTTAGTTTTCTTGCGCTTTAAAAATGTTTCAAGGTGACCTAACATGCTTTTCGTTGAAAAATATTAAATTAATATTTTTAAAAAGATTTTGATATAACAATGCCAAATAAAAAAATTTATAAAAACTTTATTTAAATGTATTTTTATTAAAAAAAAATAAAAAAAAAAGATATTATATCACAATATCAAACAAATAATAAATATATTTACGCCTCAATCCCACTACTAGCACTGTAACTTGATCTTCAGCATGATTTGTGGCGTATAAAACAGAAGAGTTGAGAATATATGAAATGACAATTTAAAATTTAAAGAAATAACCAAGGAAATGAAGACAAGAACAGTGCAAGTTTTGTTTTATTCATAGTAATTATTAGACGTTCACGGGTCGTCTCTCTTGCAAGACAAGGCCGGAACAAAAGCATACCATCATGTCAACTGTAAAACCTTTTGTGGACATATTCATATATTAATCAATATTAAAATAGAAAATTATACTATTTCAATTAGATGTTAATTATCTATGTTTGGTATTAATTAATTCTCTATCAGCAGGGCGATTACAATGGAATTAAAGTAAAAAAGGTAATTTACTTTTGAGCATGCTAGCTGGTGTAATTAATCAGCATCAAACACTCTAACCACCCACTAACTTGATGAAATGAAGTGGTAATTATTTATTGCAAAATCATTTATTTCAATTTACCTCATATGATAAATATCTTCTCTTTTTTTCATTAGCTGAACTAGGAAGAAAGATTAGTTAATATTGCTTATTCTATTGATGTTCGAGTTTATACTTCGCGAGAGAGAAAAACATTTTTACAGAGATGATCAATGGATGTTGAAGAAGAACCTACCAAGCCTGGTAGAAGAAACATAGGGCCACCATAATCACCAGGCCAGAATCCATCCTCGGTCTGTAGAGTTGAATAGAATCTCAAGCTTCTTCTCAATGTGGTATCCACCACTTCCTTCGTGATTTCTTCTTCACTTCTTACTTTCGCCATAGGCAGCTTCATCTCACATGGGTTTTCCCTCGCAAACTTTTACAAGTTCTTTTTGTTAACAAATAGAAGAAATGATGTATTAATGAAAGAAACAGAAACAATAGCTCTTGAACCCATGTGAACTGGGTCATAGATCAATCAGGTTAATCTCAAGTCCATCAAAACATTTTAACACGAGACAAGCTTGTGTAGCATTGAAAAAGAAGCTGAAAAGCAAGGTAATTGAGCATCCAGTGGATACAAAATCTAATCGTATTTAATTAATTAGTTGAATATATGTCACCTGAAATCTCATCAGAAGATCAGAACTGTGTTTCATTAGGAAACGGCTTTTCGTAAACTCGTTTCGATAATTTTCAACTTGAGCTCGCTCTTCTGGAGTTCCAAGATGAGGATCAAACTCCCAAAATTGTCTACCAACATGATTATTCACACTTCTAAGCCATGGATCATTGCCTTCCGAAAGCTTGAGTTTCCACATTCTTCGTCGAGCTCAAAACCCCTCCAAACAACCTACATGTATATCGATACGAACCTTTAATAGATATTTTCCAGCTCTCTCTCTCAAATTGTGAGAGAATAAAAGAAAACAGTTGCAGTTCTCTATATTTTTCAAGGGGGATGTAATGGAATGATCCAATTATGTATTTCTGATGAATAATATGATAAATGAGGTTTTTCAAGAAAAGAAAACGAAGTTGAATGATTCAATCGTGGCCATGAATACATGACAGGAGTGCATATGCGCGAATTGTGATGATGATATTGTGTAAATAACTGTACCTGTGCTCTGTGTTCTGAGTGATGAAAAACTATCGAGAGAACAGGATTGCAGCAGTAGCCAGCAGGAGAAAATTAAGGAATTGCAAGAGCTATTATTCTTTGGATTGTACCGAAGGTAGCAGGTTCATCAAGTTCTTAAATAAACGTAAAGAAAGCAACTATTCAGAATCATTTCTTGCTGTCATTTTCACATGAAAGACGAGACAAAGGGCAGAGGCGAAGATGCAGTGATAAAGATCCGAACGTGTTGTGGGCACTAGAGAACAACTATCTGTGCGCGCTACAAAGAAACTGGTTTTGTAAAAGAAAAGGAATAAACGAATGAGCTTAAAGGGTTTTCATTTAAATACTATTTAATATTATTGTGCTTATGAAATACGGTTGTTTGTACCTGGTTTTAATTAAAAATAATGTTTAGTAAAGGTTTATTTTGTTTTAAATATAAAAGGATGTGACATTTTAAAAAAATAATAATTTACTTTCGAATCAAAGCAGAGTACTTCTGCTTTTAAAAAAATAAATCGATATGTTATGAGATTTATTAATTTTTTTAAAGCTGAATAGCTAATTACACGCTATTATTTTTATTAAAGTTACTTGCATTTTACAAAATAGCATGGCATATATGACAATATACCAGATAAATTCTGGAGCGGAGGCGAGAGTTGTTGACTCGAGATCTCATATTCAAGTCTTATTAATGAAATGGTGTATTTATATTCCATTAATTCATTCACATAAAAAATATAATTAAATATAGATTCATTTTGAAAATGTTAAACGAGGAAAAACAAAAAAATATTAGTTTTTAGTAGGGATGATTATTTTTGGTTTGGTTTGATTTTTATAAAAAAAAAATAACCAAACCAAAATTTAAAAAAACTAAAACTGGTTCAAACCAACATATTTCAGTTTGGTTTGATTTGTTTAAAACAAAAATTAGTTCAAACTAATTTGATTTAATTTTTCTAGTTTGACTGAATTTTTTTATTTTGGCTTGCTTTTTGAGATTGATTTGTTTTTTTTGTTTGGGTTCGGTTATAATTGAACATGTAAAGAGCTACAATTTTTTTATTAAATAATCATTAAATTAGGGTAAGAGTAATTTGAACTTGAGAACGAATTCTATCCAAGTAAGAAAACTGTGGGAAGAGATTTTCTCAAACATGCAGTTTCATGCTAATGTTTGATTTTACTATTATAACGTTAAATTTGTTAGACAGTTCTAAAAACCCTATTTTTATAAAGTTATATTTTCATAGTCATTTTCATAAACTCAAAATTTGACCTGCATCTCTAAAATATTTTTAAAAATTCATAAAGAAAAAATATAAGATCATAAAATATGTTATATTTCTTCTCCTTTACAATATAAATAACCCTAGCCACACTATAACTAAGGATCACCATCATTTATTTTCAAATCCCTTGAAAAACCTCTACATCAATTGAAGCTACAGAATTTATAATATATCAAGATAATTTTTAAAAAATTAAAAAAAAATCATATAAGTATTTTTTTAAATGTGCTTAAAGACTAATTGTTTTTCAATCCTTTACCTGCTCAACTCTAAAATGTTTGAATATTATGCAGAATGATGAGATTGATAACTATTTATCATGTGGTGGTCAAATAGATTACATTTAGAGTTACTATTTATTAGAAGATCTTTATATTTATGATAATGATATCTAGATAGATTAAGAGATCATCAAGATAAAAAGCTTTTTAAATTATTTTGTTTAACTTTCTTCGAATAAAGCAATTATATTCTAGCAAAGGGGACTATCTATGGATGAGGGGTTAAGACTAAAAGAGCTAAATATACTAGGGTGGCAAGATTTTTTGTTGTCCTTGTGATACCAAAACAACTCAAGTAAAAGTTCATTTGATTAATAATTTACTAAAACTTTGATAGAGCATATGTGCTAGCAACTATAGGAAGGTTCGTAATATGACTTATCTTAAGAGTTACTTGATTGTTTGTCATTAATAATGATTAGGAATATTAAAAATCAATTCTAGAGGAACAATTGATTTTTTTTTAATTTAAGTTTTCATAAATGATATCAATTAATGATATTCTAAAATTCAATGTACTCGGGAATAAGATTTTTTGGTAATTGAATTATGAGTTAATCAAATGTTAATTCAAATAGCTCTCTTCTCTAAAATAAAGGAAAATATCTCTTGATAAGTGTCTTTCAATATCTATCAAAAATCCTTTTTTAAAGTATTTGAAGACTCTCGAATAATAAAGTTAATAAACTTATAAAGAAAAAAGTAATAAATATACTAAAAAACATTAAATTCTAAGAATAAAGTTATTTTTATGTTGAACACATGTGTTTTTGAATATAAAATCTCAAACTCTTTTATTTAGATAGTTTAATAGATACTTATAACTTATGAATTTTTTTTTAATAAATGATTGGAGAGTTATTTTAGCTTATAACATTAACAAAGAACAAATATATCTTATATTTATATCAATAAAAAAATATTTTTTATATATATTAATAATGGAAAAAATATCATTTATACATGCTAAAAAAAACTAATTGAGCTTAAAACACAGGTTGAATCTATAAAATCAAGCCATATTATTAAGCTAAAAAAACAAAGCTTAGGGCGTCAGGGCAACCACATCTTTACTAGCTGGGCTTGAGTTAATGTATTAATTGTATTGATATATTGTCTTATTATTTCTTTGATAATGATTTTTTTTTTTTGGTTTTGGTAGGAAAAAAATTAAAATGATAATTGAGGTATGTATCAGCTGTGGAGCATCTATGTTAATAAAAAAAATCATAATAAATATCAAATTACAAAATAAAGAAAAAACATATGGACCAATTAAGAGCATGAGGGACCAAATTGAAATATAATCAATAATTAAGGGGCCTATATGGATATCATTTTCCTGCTCCTTCCAGGATTTGAATGCGCGACATGCAAACACCCGTCTGCTCTCTCCTCTGGCGTCCCTTCCAGCACACAAAAAGGTACAAACCTTTTCTCTCATTTTCTTAGGAACTTTTTCTCGAGAATCAAACAGAATCTCCAGGACTCCTGCTTCCGTGTCTCATTGCGTAGCTTATTGTAGAATCGTATCGCATGTTCTCTTCTGCTTCTGATTTCTGGAAGTAGAAATCAAACGCTAATAATTGTTTGCGCCTTTGATAGAGATTGAAAATGTGGAGGTTAAAGATAGCAGCAGGAGGAAATCCATGGCTAAGAACAAAAAATGATCATATTGGAAGACAGATTTGGGAATTCGATCCGAAACTAACTATATCTCCCGCAGAGATCTCAGAGATCGAAAGTGCGCGTCAGAACTTTACTAAAAATCGGTTTCAATTCAAGCATAGTGCAGATCTAATCATGCGCATACAGGTAAATTAAATTTAAATAAAAAATAATAATTATTATTATTATAACCAGTGGCATTGTGGTAATATTGTTGCTGTGAAGTTTGAGAAGGAGAATCCGGTGTCGGAAGTGTTGCCGCAGGTGAAATTGAAGGAGAGTGAGAAAGTTACGGAGGAGGCGGTTACTACTACGCTGAAGAGAGGTTTGGATTATTATTCGAGTATCCAAGCTCATGATGGACACTGGCCTGGTGATTATGGAGGTCCTCTGTTTCTCATGCCAGGATTGGTAATCCATAGGTTAATTTAATTTAACTTTTCTTAAAGAGTTTTGAGTTATTTATTTTTTTAATTGGTTTTATTTTTGTTTGTTAATTGATGGATTATTAGGTGATTACTTTGTCAATTACTGGAGCACTACATGCAGTGTTATCAGATGAACATAAAAAGGAGATAATTCGGTACCTTTACAATCATCAGGCATGTGATTTTTTTTTTCTTAAACAAATTAGCTTTATTAGAATTTAGTAAGATTTTTCAAAATTTTGAATGTGGAGATGTGTGGAATTTGCAGAACAGAGATGGGGGATGGGGTTTGCATATTGAGGGACCGAGTACGATGTTTGGTTCGGTGTTGAATTATGTTACTCTAAGGTTGCTTGGAGAAGGGCCGAATGATGGAGAAGGTGCGATGGAGAAAGCACGTGATTGGATTTTGAATCATGGTGGTGCGACTATGATAACATCATGGGGGAAAATGTGGCTTTCAGTTAGTAATAAACCCTGTTTCTAGTTGGTTTAGAGTTTTAGTTTTGTTTAGGGGTTCTTGTTTGATGTTTTAAGTATTGATTGATGGAAATAGGTACTTGGAGTGTTTGAGTGGTCTGGAAATAATCCAATGCCCCCTGAGATGTGGCTTCTTCCTTATTTGCTCCCAGTTCATCCAGGTTCTTGCGAGTTTACATCTCCTTTTTGTCATGGTTTTCTATGTATTTCACAATATATAGATCTGAGTATCATGGAAGTGTGCTTTATGCATGTTCATATGAGTGGAAATTGAAACAATAGTATTTCCCCTCTGCAGGAAGGATGTGGTGTCACTGCCGGATGGTCTATCTGCCTATGTCCTACTTATATGGGAAGAGGTTTGTTGGCCCAATCACGCCAACAATTTTATCTTTGCGAAAGGAGCTGTTCACTGTCCCATATCATGAAATAGAATGGAATCAAGCGCGCACCCTATGTGCAAAGGTTGGTAAAATTGGTTTCTTAAAGTTTTAAAGTACTTAATTTACATTTTCATTTCTTACACCATTAACATTGTCTGAAGATTTTTAGTGAATCTTTAGGACATGCCTCTGAGATGAGCAAACATCTTATTTGGTGTTTCTGTTTGACATATGGTAAAGCCTGTCTTAAATATGCATAAGATGTTTGGTACTTGGTACTGTGATTTATTAGTCAAATGAGATGAAAAATATTACTAGTATACAAATATTATATGCAAATAATCCTTCCATCCATGATATGCTAAATCCCATGATGCTTTATCCTGGAAAAAATGCAACAAAAAGTGATTAATTTTGGTAGATGATGACATTATCAATACCAACTTTTAGTTCTACTATGGTGCGGCTTCATGACTTGTAATGGTTAATATAAGAGCTGCTATGCTCTTTATTTCTCCTGGATTTTTTTGGGTGGAATATCACCTTGTGTTGCTTAAAATAGTTATCTTTTGCAGGAGGACTTATATTACCCTCATCCATTGGTGCAAGATGTACTTTGGGCATTTCTTGACAAGGCTGCTGAAC
>NW_011499854.1:812735-826890 GCF_000495115.2 Populus euphratica | reverse complement strand
TGCTGAACCTGTTCTAATGCATTGGCCTGGAAAGAAGTTGAGAGAAAAGGCACTTTGTACTGCAATTGAGCACATACACTATGAAGATGAAAATACTCGTTATCTTTGCATAGGACCTGTAAATAAGGTATGCATTTCAATTCTGTTAATGCTTTCAAAAGTTGATACTTAATTTGAAATTTTGGAGGGACCTGTAAATATGGTATACGTTTCAATTCTGTTAATGTTTGCAAAAGTTGATGCTTAATTTGAAACTGTGAAGGGAAAATGATCATTTAAAGTTAATATGTTCTATCCTTTTCAAGATCCACGACAAATTTGATCCATTTAGTGCTTGTTTAGATGTCTCTTCGAGATGATTTTATTCACTTTTCTTTGGTTCCTTTGATTTTCTTGAAATCATCTCCCTATGTATATGGCCTTTTTTGCTAGTATTTAGCGGTAGCTCCATGCGCATAGGACAATGCCATCAGTAGGGGACAGTGGGTGTCTTTCTTTGTTTTTCTAACCTGTTTGTTTTTTTGGTATACAGGTGTTAAATATGCTTTGTTGTTGGGTGGAAGACCCTAACTCAGAAGCTTTCAAGTTGCATATTCCTAGAATACAAGATTACCTCTGGCTTGCTGAAGATGGAATGAAAATGCAGGTCGTAATCTTAATTTCCACATTCTTTGTCTCAAGTTCTTTTTTTCTAGTTGGTGCTTTTGCAACCTGTGGGCGGGAGTTCAAAATGGGGAAAAGTCACCCACACAAGTTGTAGTTAGCAAAAATTTGCAATATAATGAGTTGGCTTTTTGACACGGACATAAGCAACACAAGAAAGACAACAAGCACAAAGAAAGACAAAATTCTGCCTAAAAGAGTCTCAACCACAAGAAACCTAATTCAAATTTTTAATACTCAATATTTTCTCTACTCAAAAACTGAATATTACAGCTCTTCTGAGCTGCTTTCTTAGTTAAAAAAGAGAAGAATCATAATTAACTAGGAAAATACAACAAATCTTGAATAGTAACTTCTAGGCTAAATTGGCAGGTCTTAACAACCTCAAATGACTTGCTACCAAACCTAATAGGGAATATGGCCCCTAGAATCTCCTAGCAAAATTTCATATTGATCCAACTGTTGGATCAGGATTTAAGCCCGTTACCATAAGGCTGTGTGTTTGACCAACATCTCCTGTATTAGTCTTCTCGTGTTGGAAAGATTTATCCTCGAGATCAAATTATTTCTGCCTTGATCTTGTGCATGTCCATTTAAGGCTCTTCAACTCCTATTCTTTCTTCGCTCAAGGTGTACAAGAATTCTAGATATCAGCTTCAATCTTTCATCAATAAGTATTGTATCAATATAATCTTTGAACAAATCTATCATTGTGATAATAGTAAATATGTAATCAAAGGGATTAACATACCCTAAATCAATAATTTTTTTTTTTGTTGAGTACATTCCATGTTCTCTTTGCACTTAATCTCTAACTTATTAACAAGGATATCATCGATGATATTATCACTTCCATTACTATAATTGTCTATGCTATTATTATCATTATAATCTTTATTAAAATAACTATTATAAACTGAGGGAGAGTACCTATTCACATTTATCTTGACATAAATGGAATCACCAAAAGCCCTCCATTTTTTAAATCATTCAACCAATCGATAAACTCCTCTGCCTACACAAACTTGAAGATTTTTTTATATGAAACCCTATTTCTACATGATATTCATTCAAATCTACAGACTGCCTTATCCGCCCTTGCCTCTGAAAAAGGATGCAGATCAGGATATTCTCGTGTAGGAGTTGAGGAGGTTTCCCATCAAGAAAAAGATGTTTAGGAACTGGTGATAGAAGAAATGCAGAAACAAATTGCATAATTTACCCATTAGTTAGTGAAGGTGAGGAACCTAAGAATCACGAAGAGAGTGATCATAGATCCATGACCAACTTTTAAAACCCATTTAAAGTTGTGGTTATTCTAGTGCATAGCACTAACTAAATTGTTGGGCTTTGATATCAATTAACGTTGACAAAAATAACATAAGAATTACAAGAAGCACAAAAATATAAAATTTTGCCGAAAAGAATCTCGGCCACAAAAACCCTAATTCGAATTTTTATTACTTAATATTTTCTCTTATCAAAATTGAATATTAAAGTTCTTTTAGGCTGCTTATATACTAGGAAAAACGTTTTAAACAATGCTGGAAAAATAATAAAAGAGTTCTAAACTAAATAGGAAAAAGAATCCTAAATCAATTGAGAAAATACAGCAAATTCCAAATGGCAACTTCTAGGCCAAATTTGGGAGTTTTAATGATCTTAGGTGACTATAAAAATCAGACCCTATAAAAAAAAGGTATTACACTCGACTTAGTACATGACTCGACCAGGCTAGGGTTATGAGTTGGGTGGGTTGACCTAGGTCAATCAAAACAATATTTCAATTTTTTTTCTTTTAAGAAAGTTAAAGTGGCGTCGTTTCAGGTCAACCTCATGGTGACCCTTTTTTGCAACCTGGCTTGGGCCAGTGGTTGGGATGACCGGTTCCCAAGCCGGGTTTAATATGCTATAGGAAACATGGCCTCCGAAACCTTCCAGCAAAATTTCATCCCAATTCAGCCATCAGATCAAAATTTATGTTTGTTACCGAAAGGATGTGTTTGACCAAAATATATTACATCACCTTTTAACTTATTTTGTTTGCTGTCCTTGCAATGTGTGGGTGCTATGTCATCGAAAACTCATGAGGTTCCATGGGCAATAGCTTTGGGTTCTTATGTTTTGTTATATTGTGTGTTATGAAGCTGAAATTACCAGCTACAGTAGACATGATAATTTTGTTCCAGGGTTACAATGGAAGTCAATTGTGGGACACTGCTTTTGCTGTTCAAGCAATTATTTCAACTAATCTTGTTGAGGAATACAGTCCAACTTTAAAAAAAGCACATGCGTTCGTTAAAAATTCACAGGTGTGGTTTTTTCTTAATTTATTGGTGTTTCTTGTGGGAGAGCTTTTATTATGTTGTCTCTTAACTAATCTAACTATCCTTGTTGATCCATTTTTCTTTGCTTTGAAGGTTTTGGAAGATTGCCCTGGAGATCTTCATTACTGGTATCGCCATATTTCCAAAGGTGCATGGCCTTTCTCAACTGCAGATCATGGATGGCCCATCTCAGATTGCACAGCAGAGGGACTAAAAGTAATGGCTCGATCAAATTAAAAGTGCTCGTTATGCTTGTTTTGTTTTTGTAATATATCCAAATCTTTCACAGGCTGCTCTCTTATTATCAAAAATTCCATCTGAGATTGTTGGGGAACCGTTAGTCGCAAACCAATTTTATGATGCAGTAAATGTCATCCTCTCATTACAGGTAATTGATGACTTTATGATCTTGGATGTGAATTTATCTCGAAGTCTGCATTAATGGGACAACAGAGTTATTCATACCTTGTAACAAATATGCTCTGCGTGTTTAAACATGCCAAAAGATATAAAATTCCAATATTACAACTATACCAAGGGCCATCACATTGATATGATCCCACCATATTGGAGTTCTGGAAGGAGGAATTTGGAGAGAGCCCTATTTTTTAGGATATTTATATGAAATGATTTCCCTTGAGACTCGAACCAGCACCCGCAAGTTTTCTTGCCCAAGACTTTTAACCATTATTTTCTCTGTTTTTTTTTTTTTTTTTTGCCTAATCCTCTTTTTATTATTAACATAGAATGTATTCAAAATATGATTTTTCTCAATGTTACATGATTATTACTAGTATTCTTCAAAAAGGGACTGGGGAAATTATTGAAGGAGATGTATCTCCTTTAATGAACTTTTTCTGATTTGAGGACTTAAAAAAGTCTCCTGATTGATTTGCATTTGTTCCTTTTTTTTTTATAGGGTGATGGCATACTGTCATAAATTGTTATGGAATTTCTTTTTTTCTTTTTACTTGGATTTTGATACTATGCAGAAGAGTGGTTCTTGGATATGCAAATGCTATGACAGACTGTTGGGCACTTTGCAGGAGTAGGGATTAGGGAAACATCTACTGTTATGAAACAAAGTGACAGTCATTTGGAATTTTTTTTTTTTCAGAGATTGCTCTTAACAGCCCTCTATTCAAGGGACAACTTTTTTTTTTTAATGCAACTGAATGCTCTTTTCCCGTTTTCTGTAGAATGGGGATGGTGGTTTCGCAACATATGAGCTCACGAGATCTTACAGCTGGTTAGAGGTAGTCACCTTGACAATTGCATTTATTGCTATTACACAACTCTGTATTTAATGAAGATAATTTTGGCATGGGATTAGTACAAAGTATGTTCTTTTATAACCTCTACCCTAATGTCATATTAAATGTTTTAATATACATACCATGATCACTAGGCCTTGTTTTCAAGCTTCTCATGCAGGTAGAGGTTGTTTTGATGCCTTTGTTATCCAAAGAGAAAATCTCCTGCCCATAAATTGGATCATTTGAATTTGCTTACTATGTTTTCTCTATCATTTGTGGCCGCTAATGAAGCTCACTGAATTGATGTTTGATGTCAATGATTGCAAGTGAGCATGGGCAGTATTTGAGTCATCATTTTGTAGATTCGCTTGAAGAAATCATCTGCTGCACAGTGCATGTTATACAGTGAATCACAATGCGGCCATTTTATTTTTTTCTTTGAACTAGAAATGAACTTCTTAACTCTAATCTATTATGGCAATTGGATTATACATCTAATCACTTCTCTCTTTTTTTTCTTTTTTTTTTTAACATTGCCATTGTCAGTTGATCAACCCAGCTGAAACTTTTGGTGACATTGTTATTGATTACCCGTAAGATATCAGGAAATTGAGTTAAATTGGCTGTGACAATTTTTTTGTCCATTTCACGATTCATTTAAATGCTAACTATGGCATTTCTATAGATATGTTGAATGTACTTCAGCTGCAATTCAAGCTTTGACATCGTTTAAGAAATTATATCCTGGACACCGGTCAGAAGAAATAGAAAGTTGTATCAGAAAGGCGACTATGTTCATTGAAAGTATCCAGGAGAAGGATGGCTCATGGTTTGTCCGCTTCCATTAAAAACCTGTCTTTGGAGGACTAATTGATTATGAGTCATTAATTTGTATCACTGCTTTCTTATTTTCTATCTATCACTAGTAAAGATAGCCCATTCAACAATTTCTTCAAGTGCCTAAGATACATAGTTTCATTAAATTCAACTGAAGAAATAAGTAGTCCTTTGATATCTATAATTGCTCAACAGGTATGGCTCATGGGGTGTTTGCTTCACCTATGGCATATGGTTTGGCATAAAAGGGCTGGTGGCTGCTGGAAAAAACTTCAATAATAGCTCTAGCATTCGGAAAGCCTGTGATTTTCTGCTGTCCAAACAGTGTTCTTCTGGTGGTTGGGGAGAGAGTTATCTGTCATGTCAAAACAAGGTTAGATGTTTTTACTATCAAATATTTGTTTCCTTCTCTCCCACCCCTGATGCATGTCATTTGTTATCATTAATGCTTCTCACGTGCTTATGTTATAATCATATTATTGTGTTCAATTCAATATTTTTATTGCATATAGCTCTTGTTTCAATATTTTCTTTTGTACAGATATATTCAAATATTGAAGGGAACAGAGCTCATGTGGTAAATACAGCATGGGCTATGTTGTCTCTCATTGATGCTGGGCAGGTATAGTGAATCTCACTGCTTTGACATTGAATTATACTGCATCTTATTACCACTTCATTTGGTACATGGAGTGAAATATTACCTGAAGTTTTTAAAATTGACTGGTATCAAGCTAGAAGTTGTCAGGATTTGGAAGGGAAAAGGAAAAAAAAAGAATGTCATCTCTATTGTAATAATGTTGAAACACGATGACTTCATTCATAATTTAGCTATACATGATCGATTACATGGGGTATTTGATATCATAATAGCATACCATGGTATTTGTTTGCTAGAAACTTCTATTTTTCTTGCGTGCATGCAATTTTATTGGATATCCTATTAAATATGCAGGCTGAGAGAGAGCCAGAACCGTTGCACCGGGCAGCAAGATATTTGATAAATTCCCAGATGGAAAATGGAGACTTTCCGCAGCAGGTTATTCTATACCTGCTATTTAAACACTTCTTTATCTTAATCATCATTGTGGCGGAGTTTGATTATTTACTTCATATGGTCATGTGCTTTTGCTCGTATCCCCTATCGTTGAAGGTCCTTGTTCTCCAATGCCCATATACTTGAAACTTTTCATTTCTTGTCCTCGTTGCAGGAAATCATGGGAGTTTTCAATAGGAATTGCATGATAACATATGCTGCCTACAGGGACATTTTCCCCATTTGGGCATTGGGAGAATACCGGTGTCGGGTGTTGCAGGCCAAGGCTTCATAGGAGTACCTTGCCCATTTCCTTCCATTGAAATCATGGTTACAACTTTGTTTTTGTTCGAAACAATACCGTTTTCAATGTTTTGTAGCTCCTGTTTGTTCTTTCAGGCTGTTTGCGTCTTTCATTGCTTGGGATATTATGAGGAACGAGCAATCAACCAAAACTTCTTCCAAAAAGTAGGATGAAGAAAATAAAACCCATCTCATCTTTCTGTGAGCAAGCTTCATGTGTAGCAGTTCATTGCCGGAATTAGAACCGTGCAATGTGTCAATGAGCAACGACTCCACTATCTCGTGTCTAATTTATGCATTTGGTCCTTTGTAATGCAATCCATCCATTCCGATTACATCTTCAGTAAATATACTGCTGCTCTGACTTAAACTTAGCTGGTACATAATAGCATGTCTTGTGGATTAAACTGTTGAATAGCTGATGTTTTTTTTATTTATTTATTGAAAGTATCCTTGGGCTAGTTTTCTTTTCAATTGAAATTGAACTTCTTTCTGGACGATTTTAAGAGTGCCCTTTTCACATCATAGTTATGAGATTTTGCATGACTTGTTGGTCAAACCGGCGACATGTAAAAACTCGAGACTGGACCCGGATTAGTTCAATGAAAAAAACTAGTTTTTTCCTACTTGTGTGAGGCCTTTTTTTAATTAAAAAAAAAGAAGAAGAAAGAGTTCAAGTGTTTGCCCGGGTTTGCCCGGCGCAGGTCTCGTGATGATGCTTCACATTGACTTGGAGCATTAAGATTGATAGCTTTTATGTTTTATCATGGTTTCAACTTTATAGCGTGTAGGTATCGTAGTGGAGACCACATTTAGTTTTACCATCGGTAGCTGGCCACGGCCACGGCCACCGAACCGTAACTAAAGCATCGGCGCTATGTGCGCGTTGCATCCGTTTGATGTTAAAGAAAAGAAAACGCATCAATTTGCAAATAATCAATTACATAATGAACACTACAAACTAAATTCGTCTTGAAGTAGTGCGACACAGAAAGATTCATTAAAAATACTCCCTCCAGTCAAGGCATCATGTGCTTCAGACACGAAAGTCCAGGCTCAAGACCTTGCTAAGAAACCAGGCCGCTCCATGTCGGTGGGGTCAAGCCGAGAATTGATCTTGTCTTCCGAGTTTCCTTCATTTTGTTTATCATGTCAACCATCCATCGTCCCCGGAGATTGGTTGTCCCAAGCCGACAGAATTTAAAAATTAAAGAAAAAACAATTTTCATATCCATTGGTACATATAATAAGACAACAATGGCTGGTGAGACGCCCTGCTCATCACTATCATTACAGGCTTAATTAATCTACCAACTTGAAAGGGTGGCCCAATAAACGTTCATTGACTTCTAACTTGTTTCTTAAAAAATGAAACGTGTGCAATAAGCATCGAAAGTTCAAAGGATTTGTTTAGGTGAAGAGACTTTAAGGTACTTAAACTGCGATTAGCAATATTTATGACATTAAAAAAAGACCATATCTATTACTACGTCCTATCTCCATCCTAACACTGCAAGTGTTGGTAATTATAACTTCATCATCGTAAAATTCTTCCAAGAGAAGACTCATCTTGCAACTCCATAGAGTAGTGTGTGTGTGGGATAAGATTTAAATTAATAATTGTTTAGTTATGGAAGTTTTGATATCATATTAAAAAATTAATTAAGTTCAACAACTTAAACTAATAAAACTAATTAAATCCAATAACTTAAACTAATAAATAAAATATAATTTATATTATTATCTAATATTTTTAAATACATGTTAAATACTGTAAACATGTTATTTCTTTATTGGTGCGCGGTAGAATTACTTTTACATCTATTTTTTTACACGGGAAATGTGAATAAAAAAGTGAGTAAATTATAAATTGGTTTTAAGTTTTGCAAAATGAATTAAATAGTTTCTTTAGTTTATATTATGTACCTGTCATTTTCTCATTAATCTTTCCTTGCTATTTACTTCTTTTTATTTCTAAAAGTTGAAAAGGAAAATAAAATGGATGAAGGAGACTAACTAATTAGTTTTTGTAAGTAGAAATATTATTTATTAGTTTTATTTTATAAAATTAAAGGAGCTAATATATAATTCACTCATGAAAGAATCCGTATATGGGTTGTATATATTCTCTCTTTCGTGTTTCTTAAGTTTTTTTAGGGCTTGATGATAATGTAACGAGATTTGCAAATGTTAATTAATGTGAAAAATAATGAATTAACAGTTATAGCATTTGGAAATTCACCATAAAAAATATTGCTAATTATATTCTGTTAATTTATTGTTGTTCCATTCTTTTTTCCAATTTCGACAGCCTATTCAATTCAATCTATATTAGTATATAATTCAATTCTATGAATAAACAATTTTTGCAGTTACCAATTAAAAAAAGAAGAAGAAGAAATAGTTAAGGCCAAAAGTCAAAACTTGTTTGTTCCACCATGTAATTATATTTTTAATCCATATCATATAATTGATATTTAAGCCAATTTGATAATGCTAACGATAATTATTATCAATTAAGTTGAGTATTTATTTATTTATTGTATTTGGTTAGTATATGAAGATTAAAAAAATACAGAAAAAAGAAAAATATACTTAATTAAAAAGAAAATAAAAAAATAAATGTCTCAAAATAGTGTTATAATAAATATCTTTATACTTAAAAAAAGCATCTTTTCTGTTCCAAAATAATGACCAAACACTACCTTTGACTCTAGCATGATGCACTATTTTCCTCAGCATGAATATATACACACACACACTAAACATTGTCGGTTGTATATTGACCTGGGATTTACTTAATATCCAATATTCTTTTAAATATGATTTTTATAAAAAAATAATAATACGAGAGACTATCAATTTCAATAATGAGGTTAGCCATTTGGACGCCTATAAATTAAAACGGTTCATTTTTGTATCCATCTAGCAGGGATATACACCAGTTCAGATTACGTACAGTGCTCCCAATACATTCCTTGTGCCACCATGAAGGTACGTATCACAACCACAAGCAAACTTCAGCTGTAATATTTATACCCTAGCTAGCACTTGCAGCTTTTGATCTCTTAATATTGCCCCCTCAACCATATGTTTTTTATATATTACATCTTGTGCAGAAAACAGTGTTGAAGGTTAATATCCAGTGCATGAGGTGCAAGAAGGAGTTGATGAAAACGGTTGGCAAAATCGAAGGTCTTAATTTATAACAATATTGATCAAAAGCCATATACATGTCGCTAGCTGTAAGAGAAACCTCCCGTTTTGTGACCGCATATGCGAACGTCTTCTTCATGGATTCTGCAACCGCATATGCTGTCGCAAATCGTGTCTCTGTGTGTGTGCGATTGCAATGCTCACAATTTTCTATAAAAGATATACTTTGCCGAGGGATCTTCCAAAGGCATTCCATCCGCATGTATGAAAAGTGTTAGTAAGCACTAATATTAATTACAGGTTTATTTTGGACTTTGATTACAGGAATTGACCAGATTTCCATAGATAGTGAAAAGGGAACCATGATAGTGGTTGGAATCGTAGACCCGGTGGTGTTGGCTAATAAACTCAGAAAAGCTGGAAAGGTGGCGGAGTTCATTAGCGTTGGCCCGTACAAAAAAGAAGACATGGAAACTCAAAAACTAAAACTTCATCCTAATTTCCCCAGTTGCTGTAAGCAATGTGAGGTAGTTGCCATTGGGTTCCCATCCTATTATCAGGGTCATGACCCTTGCTCCATTCTCTGAGGATGTTCAACACCTTATGTTGCTGTTACTTGCAAGTGCCTTGCTAGCAATTCAATGATGGAATATTTGGTGTATTTTCATGAAATAATTATGCGATTATCCTTTTCTTTTTCCTTTTTCATTCGGCATTCTTGTATTCAAACTAGATGCATGGTGGGAACTTTCATAATCGCACAAATACTACGTGCCTTCGCTATGAAAATATTTCAATGCAATATCGTTAGTTCTAGGATGTTTTCGTTTGCTTAATCATAACATGAGATGTTTTTATAATACTTTGACCAATAAAAGATGCACATGTGTCTAAGTGAATCTCTGGATAAATTAAAACCCTCTGTATCATGTTCAACAATTCAGCCTGTGAACCGAATAGTTAGCACACTGAACACCATCATTAACCATCTTTATATCGACTTAAAGCCTTAAATGCTCGGCACCCTTTGCATATTAAGGGGGACACATTTGAGCTTAGTGAAATGTTTATCTCACTTCAAGATTTCCATTGATCAGGGGCAAGCAAAAAAAATCTTGAAAAGCAATTAAATCGAAAAAACTAAGAAAAATTTATACAAGAACAAAAATTAAATTAATCAATTAAAAAACCAAAAAATAATTCTGATTTGATTTGATTTCAGTATTAAAAGTCTAAAATCAATTCAACTGAACAAACAAAACCGGTTCGATAAACAAGTTAGATTCCCAAGAGAAACCAGTTTGCCAAGAATTAATCCCACTTTCTGTATTCTGAATTGGCAGACAATAATTTCCTTTTCGTTGGAAATTTTTCAGTAAACAAAGCATGCCCTAGCTAGGTTTTTTATATGATTTCTCCATACTCGATCCATTTTATCTTCCAAATTCCTCGGCATGAGTTGCAATTTGTTTAAAACGGTATTTTTCTTAATCTTAATCACATCATCAGAGAAATTAATTAGCTAGTTCGGCTCTTTACTTCGAAATGATGCGCTTTTATTATCTGTCCTTCTTCATCTTTTCCTTGTCACAGGATATCATGGAAGTTTTCAACATAGGAACTGTCTGATAACTTGTATGTGCTGCCTACGCCAGCTTGTGCTGTCTTAAATGAGCTATGCCCTCTTGCATGTAATAGCAAGGTTAGGTGAAGTAGAATGTATCCTTAAATGATGATTAGTGATGAGGTGTCATCTTATAATTAAATATTGAGGATCAACAGTAAATTAATAAGAAGTCGTTGGTCAAAACTAGATCACTCGGATAGTAATATTGGTCCTGCATGCAAAACTATTTCCTCTTTTTTCTTTTTCTTTTTTCTGTTTCTGATAAGAAGCCTTTCCTTTCTTCTGTTTCCATGGTGCCTGTGTTACTGTCCGACTTCTTATTACTATCCGAGTGATCCAGTTCTGATAAAACACAGTTTTTTGCAAGCTCAAGACAGCAAGAGCTTGTTACTATCCGAGTGTTACGTTCAAAACTGCCCTCTTGCTGTCTTGAGCTTGCAAAAAATGTCTCTTTTCTGTTTTTCTTTTTTAAATGAAGGTGACGCAGCTAGAAGCTGCAGATACCAATAATCAAACAACACATTATTTATGGATTTTAACTTTAAATTTACAAGTTTATTTTTTAAAACATAATAATAATGCAGCATATTTTCGTATAAAGTTTACAAAGTCTTAAATAAACAAAAAAATCTAAAAAAAATAAAAATTCTAAATTACAAGAAAATAAATATAAAATCCAAAACCAACAAGGAATTCAAATCATAAAAACTGCTAAAAATGAGAGCCTCAATGAGATTTTTTATATCTAAAAATCCAATGATCCTTGTAGTTATTATAAAAAAAAACAGCCTAAAAAATCCTATAAAAATTTAAATATAATTCAACAATTAAATTATAAATTATAAATTTTTTTAAGTTATTATAATATGTTACGCGCAAATCTTCTATTAAACTTTGACCAAATCTTATTTGTTCATGAATAAATTTATTAGGCTATCTATATAATTTATCCGCATATAAAATCAACACTTAAGAAGAGGGAAGGGGCAAGGGAATTATAGACGCGGCCGCTGGTGATTTTCTGGTCCCCTTCTGTAGACTGGCCAACCGGGCTTTAAGCCGACAGGAGGGAAGCCCCAAGTCAAGTGTTGTTATCTTTTTAAATTGACCAATTTGTGGTGCGTGTATATATATATAAAAGGCATAATTTGCTTTTATATATCTGATCTGCTAAACTTCATCGTTTTCTTTTTTCCTTTTTTGTTACATTTTGCAGGAAACTGTGCTTAAAGTAAAATATTGACTGCATCCAGATGCAAGCCGGGGGTGCTGAAAATTGTCAGCAACCTTGAAGGTGACTTACCATGATAACAAATAAACTAAGGGTGTGTTTGAGTAGAGCTATTTGAAAATAAAAAAAAAATATTTTTTATATGTTAAGATCATTTTATTAATAATAATTTTTAAAAAATAAAAAATATATTATTTTAATATTTTTTTAATTAAAAAATAATCACAATCAAACTTTCAAATACTATTTTAATATGACTCTGGATATTTCAAGGATTATAACAATAAAGTTATGTTTTATACCACTCAAACCAAAAATATTTGACATGGCTAAAGAAGATAAGGTGGTGAGGTTTTTTTTTTTTTAGTAAAAAGATTAAAATGATCGGGTCAATTTAATTTGACATCATTTAAGTTTTTTTTTAAGTGGTCTTCATAAAAAAAAATTTAAAAATTAAGTGATGTTTTTATTATTTATTTAGGTTGTTTTCAAACTTATAAAATTAATTAATTCACATTAAATTAGCTCTTACAAAGCTTAAAAAAAATCAAATTGAGAAATTTTAAAATTAACTTACTCAATTAGGTTTAATAATACTGTTAAATAACTTTTAATTATTTTAACATTTTTTATATTAAAAAACATAATTCAATTCACGAAACAATTACTAGTTTGAATCCTAAATGACAATCTACAGGACAATCTTACTTACCAACGTCCAAGGGTTGTCAAGTTTAGGTGCTTTGTGATCTTCTTGAAAATGTTTTGCCCATTTCCCTTATCATTGAGCTTTTTTATTTTTTACTCCCCTCAATTTGTGGTGTTGTTTGTTTATGCGGTATTTCTGTTTTTAAATTTCATCTCGTAAATATCAAGTTTGATTATATTAAAATGCAACTGATTTTTTGCGTGGGACCTATGCATATTTTTTTTTTCTGAAACGTAGGTTCTAAGAAGGGCTGCTTCTCTTGTCTCCCAACCTAGATAATTCAGTTAGATATTATACAGTATTATAATTATAATTATTTATATTAAAAAAGTTATTTTTTAAATTATATTTTACTTAAAAAATTAATATTTAATATTATTTAATAACACTATATAAATTAAAAGAACATCACATTATGACATAGTATTTATAAAATTTGATCACAATTTCAATTTTATTCCTGATAATATTTTACCTGATGTTGTTGCACGCTCAATAAACTAAAAAAACTATAGTCCTTGTCAGATGTATTTCATACCTAATGAAAATATAAATACTTTAATTAAATAATAAAAAATATTTTATATAAAATATTATTTATTTCATGATATAATAACAATAATATAATAACAATAGTTAAATCTATAATATTTAAATTCAAAACTTTAATTTAAAAAATAATTTTTTAACAAAACACATTAAACTACTTTTTATTTCACCTCAATTTCAATCATAATTTTAATAAAATATATAAAAATATCAAACTAATCTCAAATAAAAAGAATTATTTTTTAAAATTCTGTATCTTTAATGCCATGATCTTGGGGTATTTTGCGCTGTAAATGAGCATCTCGATTTTCTTCCTGGGCTTCCTTACTTTCTCTTTGTTACAAGTGCATTTGAATGGGCCGATGTTATAGGCCGTTATCCAAGTGGAACTTGATTGGACCAATAACCATACAAGCCCACATCGGTTATATTCAGCCCACTCCGAGCGTCGGCATTCCATA